>NC_080795.1:5083000-5410000 GCF_028018385.1 Neofelis nebulosa
GCATCGGTTATCCTTTTTATCAGAGCAAATAAGTCTCTGCAAGGCCTCAGAGAAAGCCAATGGCCTCCATGTCTGAGAAAGGAACTGGTTTTTGGAGAGTGGGCCACCCAACACCAAGAGAAACCCTTGTTATCTATCTACACAGCAACTCTCAGATCCCACCAGAGAGGCTGTTTGCTCTCTCACGTAGGGCGATAAAATGTATCTCGACGTCCCTGAAGACAAACACCTGTTCCACCTTTAAAATTTGATTTTATGGTCTCCGCAAGATATTTGATGTCCCAGAATACCTAATTTGGTATCATTTGAAACCTTCTTCCATACTTTCGTTAACAATATTGACTTACCTCTACCTGCTTCCTTCATTCTCTGATTTAATGAAATACATAGATAAATAAATAAATTTTCACTAAAATAGAGCACGTTTGAAAATAGCAAAATCTATTTTCTAGTTTTCCTTTGTTTCAATTGATGGTATGATTTCAAATGTGAAATCACCTTATTTCCCCTGATTTACAAGTTCTTAAAACGACATTTTTGGGGCGCCTGGGTGGCGCAGTTGATTTAATGTCCCACTCTTGATTTAGGCTCAGGTCATGTTCTCACAGTCGTGAGATCGAGTCCCGCATGGTTTATAAGACATTTTTCTAGGAAATCAGCATGCCCAGTTTTAAGACTCTGTTAAAATATGTCCCCAGGCATTGAGGTCTATGAGGACTATGGGACTTTTCCAAAGGGAGCTGTGAGAAATATATGTATTCTCAAAGCCACCCCTGGCTCTGTATGCTGTTACAGTTCCAAGGTTTGGATCAGACCAGCTCACCTGCTCCACATTACTCAATTCCCTCAGCAATGTCTCATAAGTCAAAGGAACTCTTCATCTACCAAAGCTCCCATTTCCTCTCCCGAACCCACAGAGCTATTTCAGAGCCAATTTACCCACCCCCCCTCCCCACCCCCAATTCTTTCTCTCCAGAGGTCACAGAAATTAAAACGCTGCCACAGTTTGTTGGATAAAGCACAAGATTACAGTATTTGGAAAGAGAGCCTTGATAATTGAATTGGAGATCTCAAATTTCTGATTTTTTGGCCTAAATGCTAGAGAATTTTATTTCTAAAGTTCTACCTTATTTAAAAAAAATGTTTATACCACTGGGTGATATGACCATCAGCTCTCTTGTGCCTCCTGGGCATCACCTGGTTGTCTAATATGAACCCTACATTTACTACCTCCAAAATGGAATGTGAGCCCTTTATCCAAAAAAAAGAAAAAAAAAATTTTAAGTGATTTTCCAAGATTCTGAGTTCCAGGGAATCACAGAACCATTCCAAAACCCAGCAATCTTCTATGACATCTCCCTTCATGCCATCTACCTTAATCAATTTGTCATCCATCTTGTTGACAAAAATACCTAACTAGGACTACAACCTGGCATCTCTCCCAAGTCCAAGAGAATACTACCTCCTGCTATGACTTGTGAAAATCCTCCTGTCTGATTGTCTTAGGTTCCTGCTCTCTCCTTTCAGATCCTCTTACCCCCAGACTCAAGTCCTCCAGGACACTCCTATTGCTGTGTGAATAAGGGCAATAATCTTTAAGTGCCCCAAGGTCTTGACCATCTGGCCACTCCTATATCTCCTGCCTCATTTCCCACTGCATTCTCCTCCTCTCCAGTCCCAACTGTCCATCCTTCCTGTAGAACATTCATTCATGCCCTCACCTAACTAACTCCTACATCAAGAGTCACTAAAAAAAAAAAAAAAAAAAAAAAAGAGCCACTAATAAACAAAAGTGAAATGAATGGAATTCTTCATCAATATTAGCCTTACTTCTTGGATTATTTAGGTGAAAATACAACAAAATGCACAGAGCCATCTCAGGAGCCAAATCTGAACTTTCTGCCTTCCATAGTCAAGAAGAAAGTCAAGATAAATGTAGTTAGCTGGATCACAGCAATGAGTGTTACCGGAGAAGAAAAAAAATTAGGAAAAGCCCTCCAATATGTTTCTTGTGTTGTCTGGGTGAAAGTGGGGTGGGATGGGGTAAGAGGAGCAAGGAAGACCTATTGAAATCTTCCTTTTTAGCTTGTCAATGATCCACGTAAACTGCTCATGACAGAACAAAAAGGCAAACTACTGAATGAGAGAAGATACTTGCAAATGATATATGCAATAAGGGATTAATATCCAAAATATATGAAGAACTTACACAACTCAACACCAAAAAAAAAAAAAAAAAAAAACGCTGATTAAAAAATGGGCAAAGGATCTGAATATACATTTTTTCTGAAGAAAACATACAGATGGCCAACAGGCAATTGAAAAGATGCTCAACGTCCCAGCTATTAGAGAAATGCAAGTCACAACCGCAATGAGATATCACCTCACACCAGCCAGAACTGCCAGAATCAAAGAGACAAAAAACAGTAAGTGTTGGTGAGGATGAGAAAAAAGGAAACCCTTGTGCACTGTTGGCGGGGATACAAACTGGTACAACCACTATGGAAATCACTACTGAGTATTTACCCAAAGAAAACAAAACTACTAGTTTGCAAAGATATATGGGATCCCATGTTTATTGATTTATTGCAGTATTATTTACAATAACCAAGATATGGAAACAACTTACATGTTCATTGACAGATAAATGGATAAAGCAGATACCAGTAGACGTACACACACAGACACACACACACACACATACACCTATGTACACACACATTCCAGTGTATACTGGAATATTACTCAGCCTTAAATAAGAATAAAATCTTGCCATCTGGGAACAACATGGATGGACCCGGAGGATATCATGCGAAGTGCAATAAGCCAGGCAGAGAAAGACAAATACCATGCTATTTCATTGACATGTGGAATCTAAAAAAACAAAAGAAATGAACAAACAAAGATACCAGACTCCTAAATACAGAGAACAAATTGGTAATTGCCAGAGAGGAGGTGTCAAGACGGGGGGAGCTGGGTGAGATAGATAAAGGGGACTAAAAGGTAAACTTTCAGTTGCAAAATAAATAAGTCAGTAGGATGAAAACTACAGCACAGGGAATACAATCAGTAATACTGTAATAACCTTAATGTTTTATTTTTTGAGACAGAAAGAGAGAGACAGAGCACAAGCAGGGGAGGGACAGAGAGAGAGAGGGCGACACAGAATCCGAAGACAGGCTCCAGGCTCTGAGCTGTCAGCACACAGCCCGACGCAGGGCTCAAATTCATGAACTGTGAGATCATGACCTGAGCCGAAGTCGGCCGCTTAACCCACTGAGCCACCCAGGCGCCCCACTATTGCAATAACCTTATACGGTGCCAGATGGTGACCACGCTTATCATGGTGAGCATTACATAATGTATAGAATTGTCAAAACATCATGTTATACACCTGAAGCAAACATAATATTGTATGCTAATTATATTTCAATGATTTTAGAAATCAGAAAGGAATTCTCATGACAGAAAACACATACGCGGTGGGATGCCTTCCGCCATCCCAGGACCATGTACTCAGGTGGGGTTCTGAGCCCTGCGCATCAGAGTGTCGTCTGCTATGCCCCCTCTGTAGTCTCTGTCACAATCCTCAGCCACGCATAAAATATTTTTCCTGCCTTTAAAATACCTTCATTTTATAGGATTTGGACACAAAGGCAATGTCTGTAACAAGTCGAGCATTGCTTTCAGAATAACATATACTTTAACATGCTCACTCCACTGAAATACGGGGAAGTCATTTTCAGAAATTTATTTATTCCAACTCTTTCAGAACCAAGTAGAGATGTTTGTTTTTCAAAAGGTTGCTTAATGATCATTCTTTCTGACATTGCATGATGGAAAGTCAACAATGTGACATTTGCCATAAGAAAAACAGAAAGATGGGGCTGAGAAATACAATAACAAGGGCTGCCGCGGCCGCAGCCAGTAAGTCTGGGATGATTTTTCGGTGCAATTTGTTTCTTTTAGTCTGGCAAAGGCTTTGGCTTCAGTTTCATGTTCTTTGATTATTATTATGCCTGTCTACTAGTGGAAACTGTAAGTACTCTTTCTGTCTTTCCACCCTGGAAGAGCGGAAAGACGAAAGGAGCCAAATCCGCTTTGAACATGGGTTTAGAAGAAAACGATCCCACCAGTGAGTCAAGAGATGCAGAAGGGCTATTTATCTCTATAACCCCATTCACCAGATAGTCACTCCGTTACCCAGTCTCTGCACATACGCAGCACGAAAGTGCCAATGAGCAGTGTGTGGGGTACGGCTGACTTGGAACTCATTTGATCAGGGTAAGCCATGAGCTTTATTGCTGATAGCATTTAAAAAGGATGCCAAAACCTTCTCCATTTACAGGGAAGCCATCACTGAACTGCATCCCAGGGCACCTGGGCCTTAGGTACATGAGGTGCACAAAACCCTGCATTACCCTGCAGGAATCTTTGAACGACAGTCATGTGATTAAGTGTAACTAGCTGCCACCTAATGGGTTTTCCCTCCGTCACCCAAATTTCAAGGTCAAACTGATGTACAACTATACTCCATGCCCTGTACATGTGGTGACTACATCTATATTGCAAGAATGTCAGGATGGGGGCACCTGGGTGGCTCAGTCGGTTAAGCGTCCCACTCTTGAATTCAGCTCAGGTCATGATCTCACGGTTCATGAGTTTCAGCTCCGCATCGGGGTCCGTGCTGGCAGCGTGCAGCCTACTTAGGATTCTCTCTCTCCCTTCCTCTGCCTCTCCCCTGCTCGCGTGCATGTACTCTCTCTCTCTCCCCTTCTCTCAAGGTAAATAAACTTTATAAAAAAAAAAACAAAAAAAAAACGTCAGCATGGATTGGACAGCACCTTTTAAAAGAAAATGTGATTCTCAGGTGAACTTTTTTAAAATGTAGGCAATATGGCTATATCAATTTCAGGGAATTTCTTTTTTAATGGTGTATCTTCTGGTGGTTCCTAATGCACAATAAAAATATATGTAAAATTTGTATTTCAAACACTTTATGAGTTGGTCATAACAGAGAAACACTCGGGACAGAAAAGGAGTTTCATGGCTTCCGTTAATGAAACATTACTTTATAAAATTAATGTGGAGAGTGTATTAGTTTTTCTCAGCTGCATCACAAATTACTACAAACTCAGCAACCTAAAACAATGCATTTGCACTCGCTCACGGTTCTATAGATCAGAAGTCCATGCAGAGTGACTGGGTTCTCCATTCGGGGTCTCACAAGACTGAAACCAAGGTGCTGGCAGGATCTGGGCACATCTGGGCCTTGGTGGGGGGCGGGGGGGGGGCGGGTCTCTTCCATGCTCCGCCAGACTATGGCAAGATTCGGTCCCCTGCTGCTGAACCCGAGACCCCTGTTCTCCTGCTGGCTGTCAGCTGGGGATGCCCCAAAACTCCTAGAGGCCATGCTCAGTCCCTACCATGTGGCTCCTTCCACCTTCAGAGTCAACAATGGAAAATATCTGTCACGTGCCCTGCTTCCTCTCCCTCTGACCTCTCGACCACTGCGCTGCACAACAAAGCTTAATCACAGGAGGCGATGCCATCCCAGTCATAGCCCCAGAAATCATGCCAGGCATGGACAGCAGGAGGGACAGCCCTTGGGCACTACTTTAGAGTCCTGCCTCCAACAAAGGTCTGGACTTCACTCAGGAGATCTCAGTTTGACAGATTTACCTCCTGGCTTTTCCCCTTGAGGCACTGAACTTGAACACAGCGCAACGGAGGCCGCTGGGCCTAGAGTCTGTGGCCTGAGGCCAAGGGCAGCTCAGCTCACTCCCCCAGCACCCTGGATCCCCACTTTACACAGCTTGGGGCCAGCCCGGGGCCCTTGCTCATGGCCACATGGAGGCTACTGCTGTCATTTTTCCCTTCCTCCTCCACCTCTTTTTAAATTCTATTTTAGCTGCTTGGATGTTACTGATTTTTGTGGATCTTTTGACACCTTTAATTGCTCTTCTCTTCCTACGCCTATTAAGTTTTCTCACCCTTTGATATTGGCATTAGGAACATTTTAAATAATTTGCCAAATAATGTTTTACCACTGCTGTTCTCTGTAAGTTACACTGCTTTGCCTTTAACCCTGTATTAATTTTGCTGTAAAGTGTTAAGTTGTGTGGGGTGAGGTTAGTTTATACGTAAGATAAGAGGGCCTCTCGGAAGTCTTATTTCTTGTGGCTACTAACTCAGAGTAGAGGCAATTTAACATTGTAAATCTGCTTTGAAACAAACAAACAAAAAAAAACTATTTTAAAAATGATTTCATCTTTTGGCACACAGCTAGGGTGGACCTATCCAGCTAGACTTTGAGCATCGACTCTAAGAAGGAGTGAGGACATTTTCCAACATCGAAATTCGTTCAAACTCTCCATAAAGCTAAAGCACAGAAATATCATCAAGTCCACAACAATGAGTCTTCAAATCCTGGCACATTTCACTGGTGCGCTTTTGAGGTGTTCTAAAGCCTGGATTTGTTTCTGATTTCCATGAATAAATAGAGAAATCCTCACTTTTTCTTTCTCTGGTCCTCACCCACTTGGTTCCCATACTGCAAAAGCAGAGACAAGCGGCTCTACGACCACATCAACAAGAGCCACATTTTTGTGTTTCAGAAAGTCTACTCCCACCTTCTTCATTACATGTCTGTGACCTCTGAGGTCACCTGGACGGAATTTCATGTGTACCCAAAACCAGCAGAAATGGGCTGTTCCTGTTGATTCCCAAAGAGCATCTGCTGCTACAGCACTTTGATTTCCTTCGCCTTGTCATCTGTCCTCTTCCTGACCACCTCTCTCAACGCCTGCAAAAGTCCACATTTCTTATGACATACTCTGGTGCTCCCTGTCCCAGGAAGAAGGGTGCTGTTTGTTCTCCACTTGCTTCCAAAGCACAACTTAAAAACATGTCTCCCATTGCCGCTGAATTCATCTGTACGGTGAGAAGAGACAAAGAATACAGTGTCCTAGAAGGAACCCCGAGAACAATTAGCAGGGAACTTCCGAGCAACACCTCAAGGCTACAGTACTTCGTATCCCTTTCTTGAATTTAAGATAAGCATAACTGAAAATGTAAGATTTCCTGGAATCCCCGGACCAAAAGTATAAAAATGTAAGAGTGCATTACACTGGCAGTTGCCCTAGATCGTGCTGAATACAATGGAAGTCTATTCTCTCCCAAGCGCCCCCAACCTAACTCCCCCCTGCAGCGCACATGGCAAAGGTGTAGCTTAGACACACATCCCAGATTGACACACAGATGCATTACAATCCATTTCGGATAAAAGTGTGTTTATTTTGTGGTTGTTTACTTTGGGGATCCCGAAATCAATCACACAGAAAGAGAGGAGCCAAAGCCCTTTTGCCTGGCAAATCACCAGGACAAAATGGTTGACGAGGAGTTGAAAAAGACGCAAATTATAGGGCTCGACTTCTTAAGAAACTGAAGAAAGTCACCTAAAAATATCTAAAAATTCGCTAAGACTTTGAGAGCATTTCTTCCCAAATCTCTGTGGTAGGTAGAATATTCGCCTCCTTCAGTCGTCCACGTCCCAATCCCTGGAACCTTGGGAGTATGTTGGCTTACACGGCACAGGGGAATCAAGGGGAGGGTGGGCTGCAGATGGGGCTAAGCTTCCTCATCAACTGACTTTGAGATGGGAGAATATCCCAGACTGTCCAAGTGGGCACAGTGTAATCACGGGGTCCCCTAAAAGTGGAAGAGGGGGCCATAGGAGGAGGCCAGAGTGACGCGATGTGAAAAGACTCTATCTACCCTTGCTGGCCTTGAAGGTGAAGAAAGGGGTCGTGAACCAAGGAAAGTGGACAGCCTGTAGAAGTTGAAAAGGCAAGGAAGCAGAGCCTATCCAGAGCCTACAGGAAGAAACATGGCCTTGCTAGCCCTTCGATTTTAACCCAGTGGGTACTTGTCAGACTTCTGGTCTCCAAAACTATAAGAAACAAACTTGTGTTGCTTTAAGCCGCTACATTCGTGGTGATTTGTTATGGAGGCGACAGAAAACTAATACAGCATCTGCCACATGTTTACTAACCAATTTGTGAAGAGCGACAATATCTGGACTGACACATCTTAATTGAGATGTAGGGCAAACTGAGATTTTGTCCTTTCATTATGAATCCAATGGCTTATTGTATTAACAACTAGATGAACACAGTAGATTAAAACAGTGGTTGCATTATGATTGTGAAAACAATAAACGTCTTAACTTTGCGTCAAGTTCCATAAGAGAGGCTGTCAGCATACTTATAATTTATACTCTTCCCTAACTTGAATTCCCCAGGGGCCCCGGAAAATAGTGACATCACTTGTTAAAAGTGCCAGTGCCTTTGCAGTGGCAGATTCCAAACAAGACTATGGTACTATTCTCCAGAATTCTTCCCAGCAAAGGAAAGGTGCTTTTTCTACCTAAGGTAACTTCCGAGAACAAAAAGCAGTCTAGACTGATACAATCTCCCATCAGTTTATAGGGCCAACATTAGAATTTTCATACTATTTAGACTGTTGTTCAGATTTTTTGGTTATTCCCCAAAAGTCTGTGGTCAGAAATTTGCTATGACTGAGAACATACACTCGATGCACGCTCCCTAGATGGATTCATGAGATTCTCCTGGCTCTACCCACCCATCGTTACAGTGCCACACATGAGACCTAAGGTTCTGTGTGGCTCCCTTGGTCGGCCTCGGGGACCCGTGGACTCCCAGCTCCATCATGGATGGCATAATGGAGGGCACCAACATGAGGCAGGATGCCCTATAAGCTGCAAAAGAATATCCACCCTCCTGTTATTTAAAGAAAAAGCTCTCCAAAGACCACCCTCTTTGAAAATGTGCTATACTCAGAGGCAAACAAGAAAGAGAAAAGAAACTTTACTCAAGGAAGGAATCCAGAACAAAAATTGAAGCTGAAAGATACACACACACACACACACACACACACACACACACACACATACTGACTAACTCTAGGATCTTCTATGGGATTTCATAGAACTCTAATGCCCAACACAGTCTAGGAGACCAACAACTGTTGCTAAAGAGCAACTTAGGTCTTTTGTTTGTTCATTCAGCAAACATTTGTGGAGTGCTGATAACGTTCCAGAGAGGATGAGGGCATGAGAATTATGATAGTATGTTGTAAAATCTCTTATCGAAGGTTTCCAGGACCACCTCCGTGAGTCCGTCAGCTGGGACAGTGCATCTAAAACTTCAGCATACACACGAACCTCCTACAAGGCGCTGCTACGAGGCGGATTTGGAAGCACCTGAGATGCTGCATTTCGAACAGACGCTGAGATACTGAGGCTGCCGTTCCAGGGACCACGTTTTGAATAGTAAAGAGTTAGAACCCAGGACTCAGCTTGCTTTATCCACCTCATTTTGCTACTTTCTCCTGAGAACATTTTACAAGATCCCAGAGATGAGACGTTTATCCCTGCCACTCCTGTACAACTATGTAACACACGGCGATAATATTTCTGATGCTGACCTTTGTAGGTGTCATAAAAAAGTGACTGGTAAAACTAAAGAACAAGGTATACTTTCATTTTTGTGGGGGGGTGGGGAGAGACATATGGATGAGGCAGCAATCTGGAAACACGTTACCTGTATTCATCAAAATAGAAGGACTCAAAATGTCAACAGCTCCAGAGCTCTTGCACTGACTAAGCAAGCAGGTGTTTTATTTGTCAGTGGGATACGGAAACATACTCATGATAAACAAGGGATGGCAGGGTTCGAAATCAGTTTTCAGTGAAGGAAAGCTCTTTAGCCAGGGCAGAGGTAGGGGCACCGAGTGGAAGTGAATGCCCTGCGTGCAGAAATAAAGCAGGCCATTACTAACCCGCCAGACAATAAAGCTTCAGGAGAGTCGGGTTTTACTACCATATTTTACAAAGCACCGTGCCTCGAACTGCTCCCAGATGCACTGTTCAGGTTCATGCTCCTCGTCTCCCCTTCCTACTTTATATGAGGTGATCATATCTTTTACTCACAGAGCTGGGAAAGATGTCCTTGAATGTACCAACCGTAGACATTTCTATCATTAAAGCTTGGTTATAAAATCTCCCCGAAGAACAAACGGTAGGGACCATGCTGGCTTTATAAAAGTTCCATTAGTCCTAGGAGCAATGTCTCCATGGCCAAAACCCAAATCCCTCACACACAGTGGAACCATCGCCGGCCGTAAAGGACTGTACAGGACACATCGGCTGTGACCTTTCACACAGAGAGTCATTTGTAAGTGAATTAAAGGTATCACCAAAGGGATTAAAACCACGGCTATGAATCAACAATTTCTGATAGAGGAATACTGCTTCACAAGCTAACAAGTAGAAGAATGAGATTACCTTATTTAATTACAGATTTGCAAAATGTTTCTTTTAAAATCCAGACTCCACATGCTTCAAATACTTTTAAATGTATTTTAAGTAGCCAATTATCTTTTCACTTCAAAGTGTTAATACTTCCTGCTACATTAAAGGAAATACATTCTATTGAGAAGGTATTCTCTTCTTAGCTAACATAAACACACAGTATGGATATGCTAATAAAGTATTTTCAAGGAGCAAAAAAAATTACCATTTTATGCAGATGATAATGTAATGCTTAACCAGTAAAATAATTCCCTCATTTATTACAATAGCTGTAATTATAATAGCTGTATCATCATTAATAGCTGTATAATAGCTGTACAGCTATTAATACTAAGGCACAAAATCAATTTAAATTTAGTCAGAACTTTTGTTATTATCAAAAAGTTATTAAGACTCCTTTTTATGTGTAATTTTAATTGCCCCCAAAGCATTCTAAACATTTAAGCCATTTAATAGCCAGATATCATAAAAGAAAGCTTATTCTTTTCCCCAAAGCTAATACGGAGTTTGTGTAACAAAGTACTAGAGTCTTAACTTTTTTGAAGACGTAGAGAAATGTTAAAATAATTTCATTTTAAACAAGACCTTTGGAGACTGTCTTATCTCCTTGGTGCAATATATTAAACCTGATTAAAATCCCATATAATAACTGCCACTTCTAATGAAAGATGATTTTAATCAATAACATACCAGAACATGTAGTTTACATATATATTTAACTTTAAAAGTTAAAAGGATTTAACAAATGATAATAAAGCTAATTTTATGCAAAGCTTTCCATGGGTCAGAAACCGTGTTTATTGCTTTATATTTATTCTACCCTTTGATTCTAAGGTATGTATGTATGTATATATATATTTTTTTATTATTCCCATTTACAAACAAGAAGTCCAAGATGCACAAATGTGGCAGTTACAAAATCTGAACTTAAGTTACTCAGACTCTAAAGTTCATGTACTTGGGTAATATACTATGTTGTCTCAATATATAGAGAATTATAACATAATCTTTAATTCTTTTTAAAAGTTTTTTTAGTGTTTATTTATTTTTGAGAGAGACAGACAGACAGAATGTGGGCAGAGAGAGAGAGGGAGACACAGAATCCGAAACAGCTTCCAGGGTCTTCTGAGCTGTCAGCACAGAGCCCGACACAGGGCTCGAACTCACGAATTGTGAGATCATGACCTGAGCCAAAGTTGGACCTGTAACCAACTGAGCCACTCAGGCACCCCTTTGTAATCTTTAATTCTTGAACGAGAAAAAAACATCACTTGTTTTTCAATGAAAAAGATACTTTAGACTTCTAACTCTAGAAAACAAACTAGTCAGCGGGATTTGCCTCTTACCTTTCCTGACACCCCAATTAAATGAAAGTTAAAGCTGATAAGAGGAATGCAAAGAACACAAAAGGTAACCGGAGAGGGGTCTGCCAATCAGCGACGACTTCAACACATTTCTGGGAGATGAAAAGTTGAGGGGAGGGGATTGATGCACAAAATGCATGGAGAAGACTATGTCCTAGGATCTGTGATCAGGGGGCTGCAGAAGAGGTCTGGCCAAGTATCTCTGACAAACTCCACAGTCTTAGAGTGACAGGTGAGGTGTGAACAGGAGTAAGAAATAAGGGTAAGATCACATCTTTAATTCAGATCAGCTACATCAGTGGCTCCCATCACCACCCAAACTCCTCCAACTGTGCCCACAGAGTGTAAGCAGCTGGAATTTCCAGTCAGGCTAAAATATAACAGCTCTTCTCTGAGGAATCTGAATAAAGTGCCTGGGAAGATCCAAGCATTCTAATGCATGTAACTCTACTTCCAGAAAAAAGACCCTTCCTGTCCTGGCATTTGGTAGGACCATCAACTTAACCATTTCTTATCTCCTCACCAAAAAGCAAAGATTCATAATCATTAAACCCTTCCTTTCCCAACTCTACACAGAATCTCAAAAAAAGAATAAAGATTTTTTTAAATGTTAAATATGCAATAGCAAAGAAAAGGTACATTGTCTACCCAATAAAATACAAACAGATCATTAGCCCCATAGGAAAACGATCTTGTAGGAAAAAGACTAAATATACAAGTTAAAAAAAAAAACTGACCCCAGAGGAAATAGAGTAAATTCAGGGTACAGAAATTAAAAAGTGAATATGCTATATAATAAAGTTACAGATATTAAGTGGGGCGCCCGCATGGCTCAGCTGGTTAAGCATCTGACTCTTGATTTCGGTTCAGGTCATGATCTGGTGGTTGTGAGATGGAACCCCACGTTGGGCTCCATGGGGAGTGTGGAGCTTGCTTGGGATTCTCTCTCCCTCTGTCTCTGTTTCTGTTTCTGTCTCTCTCTCAAAATAAATAACTAAACATTAAAAAAGAAGATGTTAAGTGAATTATTGGCTCCATACAAGAGGATAAAGATTATACGTAAAATTTTTTAAGATAAGAAAATAAGCAGAAAGTCTTAAAAGCTAAACATGGAATTGCTGAAATAAAAATTTGAAGAGAAAGCCTAAAACATAAAGGAAAAAGACAAAAGATGGAAAATATGAATGAGACCGGTTCAATAGATGCAATATTCAGCTAAGAGCCTTAGGAAAACAAACGAAGAAAGTGAGGGCAAAAAAATAACAGAAAAGAATTTCTCATAGTGATGGGGGAGTTGAATTTCCAGACTACAAAGGCCCAAAGTTCAATAGATGAAAAATGCAGAAACCCAGACTCATGACTGTCAAATTTCAGAGCACTAAGAGCTCCCGTGGAGGGTGGGGGTGAGGGTGGGGAGTCAACTGCCAAGTAATGACAAATACAAGTGCGTCAGACTCCTCATTGGCCACACCGTTGCTAAGTTAGTAGGATAATACTTTAAAAGCTTTGAGGAAAAATAACTTGTACCTGGAATTTTACCTCCAACCAAACTTTATTCCAGAGTGAAAGTTCCATGAAGACATTTTTAGATAGGTAAAGGATCAGGGGGTCAGAGACAGTATGGCTGAATAGAATGAATGGTGCAATTGTAGGAAAAAGCGGTGGGAGGAAGAGTCATCTCTGCCAGGAAAAGAGAGTAGATAAAATAAACAGAATGACTGGAGTGGGGGGGGCGGGGGGGAAGCACACAGAAATTCTGAAAAGGCCAAAAATATAGAAAAGACCCACAGTCCCACTAAACAACTGTGGTTAAGCTGTGGTTTCGTTTTAAGGGAAAAAAAGGGGAGTGTATGTAAGAAAAGAGTTGATCTGACCTTGATACTGGAAACAATCTCCTTAGAGAACCAGGGCATCTGGCACAGGCAGGTAGATGCATAGTGCCTGCACAGTGCCTCTTGGCCTAAAATAAAACTATTTGTGGGGTTATAATGACATAAATAGTGCTTATTACTTTTCACCTTTTATCATAAATCCATTAACAAGGCAAGGAAGACTCGTGCATGCAGATGACATGTACACATGTACAATCTCAGCCATCCTAACAGTGTATGCTGATGGGAAATGGATCGTGGAAGACAGGACAGTGGAGGAGAAGGTAGAAGGGCCGCTTCTCACGTTATAAAGAAGGGAGTCAACAGAAAAAGGCAAAAGGTGATGGAACAGAAAGAGCACCTCAGATGAATTGGGTGAACTGTCAAAGGTAACTATACGAAGAGCTAAAAATGTCATCACTGAACATTGGTATGAAAAGAGGGGAGAAGAGGAGGAGAGAGAACGGTGGCCACTCCTTGTCTTTTCTGTTGGGGAGTCAATACATAGTCTAAAAATTAATTTCATAAAAATATACAGAGCAATACTAGTAGTCAACCCTTAATGACTACTCCCTATGTTCCAGGCTCTATTCTAAGTACTTTTGTATATTTATGTATTTAATTCCTATAACAACTGTAAAAGAAAAATGAAGAGCTCAACACAAGATATGTTAAAGGACCCACCTGGAGGGATCTATGGAGGGATCTGGGACAAATGGAGGAGCCTGGGCTCAAATCCACCTAGTCTGGCTTCAGAGGCTGTGAGATTCATCACTGTGTAGACTCCCTTCTTAAAATGGCACTGCCAGTGGGCCACATACTGGTCTAAATTCTTTATGTGAACTGACTTACATCTTTAAAATATAGGTATGTTTGGGCGCCTGGGTGGCTCAGTCGGTTAAGCGTCCGACTTCGGCTCAGGTCATGATCTCGTGGTCCGTGAGTTCGAGCCCCGCGTCGGGCTCTGTGCTGACAGCTCGGAGCCTGGAGCCTGTTTCAGATTCTGTGTCTCCCTCTCTCTGACCCTCCCCCGTTCATGCTCTGTCTCTCTCTGTCTCAAAAATAAATAAACGTTAAAAAAATAAAATAAAATAAAATTAAATTAAATTAAATTAAATTAAATTAAATTAAATTAAAAAGTATGTATAAAATGGGTAGTAATACATTCCTCATTGTATAGATGAGGAAACTAAGGAGCCATATCATTAAACAACATACCCCCCCTCTTTTGGAGCACGAAACTCTTTTCTGAAATGGGTCTTGAATCCAGGCCCTTTACACTTGCAGGTGGGGAAGGGCTGCAGGGGACAGGTCTTGCCAATGAATACGGTATGTATCAGCCGTTCAGGGAATATGATCTGTATCAACAGTTCAGGGTACGCATACCTTCTCTCTCCTCTCGGTCTCCTCTTGTACCAGCTCAACACAGAGGGTGCCTACAACTCAGTGGGAGGAGTCGGGCTCCATGAATGACCACACAGGGCACAGAAGCCCCTCCTCACACACATTCTTTACCAGTCCACGTTGGACTGTGATGTGACAGAGAAATCAACTCGTTGCATTAAACCGGTGAAATCTGGGAGTCACCTGTTTCAGCACTGAGCTTATCCTAACAGCCCACAAATGCAGAGACCGCTAGGTATTCCCAGTCTCCCCTTCTTCTATGGCAGAGGATGGCAAACTTCACTTTCTGAGTGAAATCTGGACTGAAACTTGTTTTGGGGTGGTCCATGAGCTAAGAAGAGTTTTTATATTTCTGAGGAGTTGGAAGAAGAAGGGAAAGAAGGAGGAGGAGGTGAAGAAGGAAAAAGAAGGCACAGAGGAAACGGGAAGCTAAAAAGGAGACAAAGAAGGAGGACGAGAACCAGACACTGTATGTAGTCCACAAGACCTAAACTAATTTCTGTCGTGCTCTTTATAGAAACCATTCAGCAACCCCAGTTGGGTAGTAGGAGCTGGATAAGTGGCCACCCCGAATGAAGACTGTGTCCCTCAGCTTCAATGGCAGCTGCAGCCATGAGACTTTGCACTGGATGACACTAGAGCAGAAGTGGCATGGGCATCTTTATTAAGCACAACTGACATGCATCAGGACTCTCCTTTCTTCTTTGCCTCTTATTCTTCCTCCTGGCTGGAGAAATGGTGGACAGTTTGTGTCCCCAAGGGCTTTGAAGAATGAAGCTGTCATTTTTATCTTGGACTATCAGCATCCTACATTTTATGAAGCTGAGAAGTTCATTTCTATCTTGATCGGTCAGTGTTATGTTGGGTCTTTGCTTCTCTCGGCTAAATTGATTGCTAACCAATAAAATATGTGAGTGTATCACTCCATTTTTTAAACACCGTAACTTACTCAAAAGTATGTTTCGTAGAGTTTGAGCCCATCCCAACAAGCAGACTACAAACTGGTCATGACCTCATATTATAATGTTTTTTTAATTGAAATGAAATTGTCATTTAACTCTGTTTCCTGGGGCAAAAAGAAAAGAAGAATATTAAGTAGAAACTGATTTGCAGAGGCCAAAATAAAATAAATTTCTGATTTCCAGCACAAATAAGTAGTTCAACTCACGAATCTAGTTTTCCTGTGTATCTGTAGGGGCCCTGGTGGGAAACAGATGGTACGCTCAAACTGGATAATTTGAAGAGTGTTAAGAGACTGTGAAGGTGTGAGCAGGGTAGGGGAAATAGTAAGGGGTGAGTAAAATAGAGCATGAAGGAGTGGGGGAAGAGGGCAGCTCCCTGGGGAGGTTTCCTAAGAGGAGCTGTGACTTCTGGAAGAAGTACACACTTTCCATGGCAGCTCTTGCCAGAGGCATTCAGGGGTCAAAGACACCAACTTCACCCCCTTCCCATTCTCCAGGCTCTCATCCACAGAACCCGACCTGAAATCTGAAGAAGGAGCAGGGAAGACAGGGTGGGGTTCAAGGGGAGCAGCGTGGGCAATGAATCTGGAGGGACAATGTCCACCTAGTTCTCTAAAGACAGAAAAGCAGAAGTTTGTCTTTTAAAATATCCATTGAGGTTCTTACCTAATGAACTAATAAACTTGTAAAAAAAACCAAAACAAAACATAAAAACATCTTATTCTGTTAGAAGCTCTTATTCAATGTTCCAATCATTATAGTCCGCTAGGGGAAAAGGAACACAATCGATCACTGCCCCAGAAAGAGTCTTCTAAACACCCAGGGCAAATAAACTTCTGTGATGCGTTCGACCTTGAGACAAACTACGATATCCTGGGTATAAATACACAGGGTCAGATCCATAGAGTGGAGACCCACGCAGCTAGAGAATTAGGCATTGTAGAAATATCAGAAGGCACTTTTTACCATCACTATTTTAACGTGAAATGAAGGACAGCAACCCTTTGTTTGGCAAACATGACCATACCAAATCAAATGTACTCATTTTCTAAGTCTCAAAAACTCATTTCAAACTTCTGAGATAGACTACAGCCAATCCTGTGTGTTCCCAGATGAGGTGGGGAGGGCAAAGACACGGGGCCTTTGGACAATTCTCTCTTGAACTTTCATCACAGCACTTACTCCATCTTTACTTGTTATTTTCATATTCATCTGCTTCTCGACTGCTGGCCCCAAGAAATACCAGGGTCTTCAGAGCCACAACAGAAAATATGTCTGTCTTGGCATCTCCAAGTAGATGCTTGAGAAATGTCTGTTTAATAAATGAATATCAAAATATATCCATTCTCTGAGGCACTATTTGGTAGAAGAGCAAACATGGCACAAAATGGTGCCAACAACTCAGAACAACTCAGTGTGACTCTGAAGTACGTCAATCCCTGATGAAATGGGAAAACAATAAACTCTCTTTTCAAGTGAGCCTTCCTCCAGGAAGGTTCCCACAATCGATGAAGAGTGTCACCTCTGCTAAATCTCTAGAGGACTTTGACTTACTTTTCAGACCTATTAGTAATTTTTTCCACTTACTCCTTGCTACCACATTATCATTGACAGATTCTTTGAAGACAAAGGCCTAACTGCATGTGTGTTTTCCCTCAGTGGAGGGCAATAAATACATGTTGAATCAGCGAGACGAAGATATACCAGCACCCTCGTAACATAAGGACCTCCTTTCTAATTGCCATCTTTGACATCGTTTTTTACATATCTTCTGTATAATTCTGAAAGCAAACACGTGCCTGGATTGCCTTGTCAAGTGGAACTAATGCTACTTATACTACCTCAAGTGGGAGAGAGAAAAAGCTTTTAAAAGTCAAATGCGCTCTTCACATATTTGTCATAGTATTTGTGTGCATGGAAGTGAGTGAAGATTTTGGAGGCCAACTTATTTTATCTTCAAATTAGAACTCCATTAATCTAAGTTGATTCATTTCGAGGCAAAATGGCTTGACTCTTGGGGTAGGTCACAACAAAGAATAATCAATTAGGAACCTAGAATCTAAAGGCTGTACAGAAAACAAATAATTTTTATGTCACACAGTCACAGAGTCTGAGGAGGCTAATTCAATCGCTGGTCTGAATAGATGTTAAACACTGGAATCAATTTTATAGGAATCAGAAAAAAATGTATTCAAGTAGCAGCGATGGAAATTCAGAAAAACAACGTACCTGTGGCTTTGATGAAAACCTAAACCTGCGGAGCTCTTAGAGTTGGAAACTGGATGCGTGAAAGAGCCAGAAATGCAAAGTGTAGTCTATTTGGCAGGTTCAGATGCCAAACAGAGCACCTGCCCCCCACCTCTTGGTACACCCATATGCTTTGGCACAGTTCACGATGTCTGCTAAAAGTGACTCTTGAGGAGAGGGATGTGATGGAGAGACAATGGAGACAAAGTCAGCCTGAGCTGCACTTGGCTCCAGCAAGGCCATGAGACTCTGGTTTCTGGAAGCACTTGATTCACCCACATGTTGCTTGATGAAAGGTTTTCTCAATACTCAAGCAACAGAGTGAGTACAGATACATCGGCGTCTTCCAGTGGGTCTACTTTTTCATTAAACAAGCGAAAACATGGTCATGAATCCCACAGAATGTTCAGGGTTTTAAAGATACACAATGCTCATGCTTCCCAGAATCTATGTGTGCATCCTCTTTCATAAGCACCCTCGTAACATAAGGACATCTTTTTTAATTGCCATCTTCAATTCATATTCATATTCATATATATGGATTTATTTTAAGTGAAAGTAACAGCAGCAGCTTAATGAACTCTTTCAGACAAGTCTAGAACGATTTTCCAGGTGAAGATAGACATAAGACGCTTAAGAGGTTTGGATCGGCAAGAATTTCGAGAGCAACTACTGTCTGCCAGGCGTTGGGAATAAAATATGTTGAATAAGAAAACACAGTGCCCATGTTCCAGGGAAATTTAAGAAACAAAGCAGATGAACATAGGTGGGAAAAAAGAGGCAAACCTGGAAACAGACTCTTAACTATAGAGAACAAACTGATGGTTACCAGAGGGGACAAGGGTAGGGGGATGAGTGAAAGAGGTGATGGAGATTAAGGAAGGCACTTCTAGCGATGAGCACCAGGTGTTGTATATAAGAGATGAATCAGTGAATTGTACACCTGGAACGAATATTACATTGTATGTTAACTCAGCAGAATTTAAATTAAATCTTGAAAAAAAATTTAAAAATAAAATAAGCTCACGTGTTTTCCACTCTTCCACACTGTGCTCCCTTAACACTCACAGGACAAGTGGCCCAGCCTCAAGAGGTCTGTTGTATACTATATGGAGTAAGATGTACTCGTACATGGGCATATCATAAGACAGAATTATGTGCTGTAAGACAAATAGAAAATGCCAGTGTGGGAGAGTTCTCAGACGACGACAACAACAACAACAACAACAACAACAACAACAATATTTATTGAGTATTTAATCATATACCTAGCATTATTCTCAGCACTTTACATGTTTTTGTCTAAATTTCTAGAAGTGTAAAATAAACATAATCTTTCTTAGATGCTTTATTGTAAATAAATTATTTTAAAGCGCCCATAAAAACTGTAGTATCCTGTTGCAAATAATATTTTTAACAAAGAATATGTGAGAAGTCCATTGGGAAAAATAAATAACGGTACTAGACGATGAGATGGGATAAAGAAGAAATACAAGGTATTGTCTTTGGTACCAGAAAGTCTCCAGCCTAAATAGAAACACACTCTCATAAATGCACACAAAAAAATGTATGAGCAACTAGGAATTAACATGGAGAAATGAACTACTTACATGAATATTAATGGGATTCAAAGTAAATGTATTTTGATGGAAATAAGAGTTTTGATCAGGTGTTTTAAAGCATTTCCCAGAGAAGAATGGAAAGATAATTATAGGTAAGGGAAATGGACTAAAACTGTAAACAAGTAAGAGAAGGAATGATTGAATATAATAAGATAATTAGGGTAACTCACCGAGCATAATGTCCAACCAAAATAGAATGCTCGGTGAATGTCAATTTCTGCCTCTTCCTTCACCCTGTTTTAGTCAAGAGTCTTGGTTTCAGAAGATAGAAAACACAATTCCTTACGCATCTGCTTTAAGCCAAGCAGTGTTACTTACTGGCCTGTAACGAAGCTGCACAGTCCAGAAGGTATCTCTGTGTCTCTCAGCCATTTTTCTCTGCATTTCCATCCCAGGCAGATCAACCCCACCTGGCAAATACCTTCCTCCAAATCCAGGCTTTTATCCTCTAGCCTCAAATCCAGCACCAAAGAGAGAACCCACCTTCTTTAAGTTTGAATAAGTTTCTTATACTTGGGTCTCACTGGCCAGAACTGGGTGATATGCTCACCTATGAACTACTGAAAGGGCCTTCACTTTTACTCTAAATGAAATGGGGAGTCATTGGATATTTTGAGAAGAGGAGTGACACAATCTGACTTAGCTTTACCAGAATCACTATAGCTGTAGTGGATGAGGGTAGGACCTGGATGTCTAGTCAGAAGGCTCTAGCAGCAATCTGAAAAGTCGTGATGGTAACCTGGACCAGGGTAATGCTAGTGAGGTTGTGAGAAGTGGTAAGATCCAAAATACAGGATTTTGAGGTCAAGGCCAAGATAATTTCCTGAATGACTGGGTGTGGTATGAGAGACAGGAAGAAGAGTCAAGAAAATATTTTAAGGGGCGCCTGGGTGGCTCAGTCGGTTAAGTGTCCAGCTCTCGATTTTGGCTCAGGTCATGATCTCACGGTTTGTGAGATCAAGCCCCACACCAGTCTCTGCACTGACAGTGAGGATCCTGCTTAGGATTCTCTCTCCCCCTCTCTCTCTGCCCTTCCACTGCTCACACTGTCTCTGTCTGTCTCAAAATGAATACATAAACTTTAAAAAAAAAGAATATTTTAAGCCTGAATAACCAGAAGAATAGACTGTCCTTAATTGAGGTTGAACAGGTGTCTTATCCATTAGACAAAGTTGAGATGTCTATTAGACAACCAAGTGAAAACCTTGAGGAAGCAAGTGGATATACTGTGTTTGAGTTCAGAAGAGAAGTCTGATCTGGGGATCTAACAATAGAAATGTAGATAGAGGGGCATGTGGGTGGCTCAGCCGGTTGGGTGTCCAACTTCAGCTCAGGTCATGATCTCACGGTTCGTGGGTTTGAGTCCCATGTAAAGCTCTGTGCTGACCACTCAGAGCCTGGAGCCTGCTTCAGATTCCGTGTCTTCCTCCCTCTCTGCCCCTCCCCTGTGCTCTCTCTCTCTCTCTCAAAAATAATAAGTAAGAATTAAAAAAATTTTTTTAGTGTAGATAGAAAAGAGACAAGGACAAAGGACTGAGCCCTGGAGCCCTCCAATGTTACTTGGTGAGAAAGGAAAGTGAGAAAAGCTACCAGTGACATAGGAGGAAACTCAAGAGTATGGTGTCCCTGATGCCCCATGAAGAAGTACAGCAAGGTAGAGAGAGAGAGAGAGATCAACAGTGTCAAACTTCAGAGGGTCCAAGACAAACATCTCTACACAGCCCACTTATAACTTGGCAATGCTTGGTGCAAGACCACAAACACAGGCTCCTCACATATCTAAATATTTGAAAGTTATGAAGCAAATTCAAAGACTGTTAATTAAAATATGTTCCACTCTCCTGCATTAAGAACTACACTTTCCTGGGGCACCTGGGTGGCTCACTCGGTTGAGCATCTGACTTTGGCTCAGGTCTCGATTTTGCGGTTTGTGAGTTCAAGCCCTGCATTGAGATCACTGCTGTCAGCACAGGGCCCATTTTGGATCCTCTGTCTCCTCTCTCTCTGCCTCTCCCCTGCTTGAGCTCTCTCACTCTCTCTCAAAAATAAATAGACACTAAAAAAAAAAAAAAAAAAAAGAACTATACTTTCCTATGTGCCTAGAAGGCCATGTTCAAATGGAGAATTTTCAGACTCCTCAAGACTCTACAAGGATGTCAAGAACACAGAACTACTGGGCCCATCCCTTCCCCTCCCACATGGGTTAGGGGTCTTGCATACAGAAGTATGGACATCCCAGCCTATTCTTAGATTTAGGAAAGATCTAGTTTCTTCTCTGCCTGTACACACCCACATCCCCCCTCCTTAGCAAGAATCTACAGGCCAAAATTATGTTCCCACTTGGAGCCAGAACCCTCCCCTCTAGACCATGCTCTGGTAACTAGACATATGGAATTGCCTACCTAATGGCCCTGAACCTGCCTCTGGGGCCTGTGTGGACCTCCTCCCCAGGATTACAAAAGAGGAGCAGTTTGCAAGAATACAAACAGAAAGAGGATCTGTGTGCTAGGATATCCACATTTGTGAATGACAACAGTAAATATCATTAAAAGAAGAAGAAGATAAAAAGCTAGACTTAAAATGGAAGCCTAGGGAACTCCAGAGTTCCATCCCTCCTAAAGACAATCAATGAGCTGGGAGAAAAAAAATGCCAGAATCAACTTTTACAGAACTCTAGAATCCGGCCCAAAACATACAACATATCAGAGGAAAGCTTGGTGATTAAAGAAGCTGCTGATTTGCAGTGAGATCTGTGACGTTTAAACTTTTCCGTGAAATCTAGTTCTATGAAAAACACTATTCATATTTTGACAGGGAAATTACTGAATCTGAGATTGCTTTGGGTATTATGAACATTTTAACAATATTAATTCTTCCAATCCATGAACATGGTATATCTTTCAATTTGTGTCATCTTCAGTTTCATTCATTGATGTTTTATAGGTTTTAGAGTATAGGTCTTTCACCTCCTCGGTTAAGTTTATTCCTAGGTATTTTATTCTTTATGGTGCAATTGTAAGTTGAATTATTTCCTCAATATTTCTTTCTGCTACTTTGTTTTTGGTGTATAGGAATGCAACAGAGTTCTGTATATTAATTTTGTATCATGAAACTTCACTGAATTAATCTATTACTTCTAATAGTTTTTTGGCGGAGTCTTTAAGGTTTTCTTTTTTTTAAGTGTTTTTTTGTTTTGTTTTGTTTTGTTTTGTTGTTTGTTCTTTTTTGAGAGAGAGAGAGAGAGAGAGAGTCAGAGACACTGGGAGCGGCGAGCAGTTGGGGAGGAAGAGAGAGAATCCCAAGCAGGTTCCACACTGCTAGCACAGAGCCCGAGGCAGGGCTTTAACTCATGAAGCTGTGAAATCATAACCTGAAATGAAACCGAGAGTCAGGCACTTAACCAACTGAGTCAACCATATGCCCCAAGGTTTTCTATGTACTATCATGTTATCACAAACTATCACAAAGTTTAACTTCTTCCTTACCAATGTGGATGCTTTTTGCTTATTTTTCTTATTTGATTGCTGTGGCTAAGACTTCTAGTACTACGTTGAATAAAAGTGGTGACAGTGGACACCCTTGTCTTGTTTCTGATCTTAAAGATAAAGCTCTCAGTTTTTCACCATTGAGTATATTAGCTGTGGGTTTGTCATGTAGGGCCATTATTGATGTTGAGGTATGTTCCCTCTAACCCCACTTTGTTGAGAGTTTTATTATGAATCAGTGTTGAACTTTGTCCAATGTTTCGCTGCATCTACTGAGATGATCATATGATTTTTGTCTTTTGATATGTTAATGTGGCCTATTACATGAATTACTTTGTGTATGTTAAACCACCCTTGCATCAAAGAGAATAAATTCTACTTGGTCACATTGTATGATCCTTTAATGTGCTGTTAAATTTAGTTTGCTAGTATTTTATTAAGGACTTTTGCATCAATGTTAATCATGGAGATTGGCCTGTAATCTTCTTTCTTTGTGGTGTCTTTGTCTGGATTTGGTATCAGCATAAAGCTGGCCTCAAAATTAATTTGGAAATGTTTCCTCTTGTTCAATTTTTTTGAAGAGTTTAAAGAGTATTGGGGTTAATTCTTCTGTAAATGTTTGGTAGTATTTACCAGTGAAAATATCTGGTCGTGAGTTTTCTTTGTTGGGACAATGGTTTTAAAAGTTAAATATGTTCAAAGGGCCAAAGGAAACCTAAACAAAGAACCAAAAGAAATGAAGACAGTAAGTCTTGCCAAATAGAAACCATCAATAAAGAGATAGAAATCATCAAAGACACCAAACAGAAATTTTCTGGAGTTGAAAAATAATAATAAGTGAAATGCAAAATTCACTACAAGGGTTCAACAGCACATTTAATCAGAAAGAAGAAAGAATCAGTGAACTTGAATATACAACAACTGAGATTATTCAATCTGAGGATCAGGAAGAGAAAAGGATGGCAGGAAATGAACAGAGCCCAAGAGATACGTGGGACACCATTAAGTAGACTAACGTATGCATAACACATGCAGAAGAGTGAAGAAAAAATGGCTAAACCCTTCCATTTGATGAAAGATAAGAATCTACACCTCCAAAAAGCACAACAAACTCCAAGCAGAATAAATTCTAAGAGATCTACACCAAGATACATTATAGTCAAATTAGCAAAAGACAAAGAGAGAATTTTGAAAGCATCAAAAGAGAAGTGACTTGTCATACACAAGGGACACAAATAATATTAACAACCAATTTTGCTTCAGAAACCCTGGAGACCAGAAGTCAGTGGAATGACACATCGAAAGTGTTCAAAGCAAAAAATTGCCCAGGAAAGATATCTGTGTCTAGCAAAACTAGCCTTCAAAAATGAAGGAGACGGTAATGCACTATTCAATAAAAACTAAAGGCGGTAACCAAAAACTAAATGAATTCATTGCTAGTAGATCTGCCCTACCAGAAATGTGAAGTAGTGTCTTCTAGGCTGAAATGACAGAATGCTAGAAGATAACTCAAAGGTATGTGAAGCTATAAAGATAACAGTAAAAGTAACCACACAAGTAAATACAAAATCAGGGGTATTGTATTTTGGGTATATTAACTCCTCTCTTTTTTTCTTTATGACTTAAGACACAAATGCAGAAAACAAGAGTTACAAATCTGTGTTAATATGCATACTATGTATAAAGATGTCGTTTGCTACCATTAACAAAATTAAAGGGGTGGAGTTGTAACGGGGCAGCTTTTTTACACTATTAAAACCAAGTTGGTATTAATTCAAAGCTGATTGTTATAAAGTTATGTTAATTGTAATTGTAATCTCCAGTGTATCCACTAAGAAAAAAACTAAAAGATGTACCAAAAGAGAAAAGAAATGAGAAAGTGATCAAAATGATACACTCAAAAAAATTAAGCAGAGAGATGAAAAGTACAGCAGAGAATACGTTCGATAAGACTGCAATAACATTATTTGGTGACCGATGGTGGCCACACCTATTGTGGTGGGCACTGAGTAATGTATACAATTGTTGAATCATTATGTTGTACATCTGAACTAATTGAACACTGTGTGCTAATTATAGTTCACTTAGAAAAACGTAACAGGAGCAAATAACATAAAAATTACTCACAAAAGAAGGGAGTAATAGAGGAATTGAGGAACAAAAAAGTTTTAAGACTTACAGAAAAGGAGTAACAAAATGGCAGACGTTTTCTTATCACTAACTGCTTTTACTGTACATGGATTATAGTCCTCAATTAAAAGCAGAGATTGGAAGAATGGATTTTTTAAAAATGACCCAACTATATACTGCTTATAACAGACTCACTTTAGAGCCAAAGACACAAACAGGTTAAAAGTGAAAGAGTAGAAAAAGAAAATGCAAGGAAACAGTAATCAAAAGAGAGCAGGGGTGTTCGTACTAATATGAGACAAACAGCCTTTTGAATAAAAAGTGTCACAAGAGACAAAAGTGACATTACACATCAAGGAAAAGACGAGTCCGTCAAGATACAATAATTATAAATATATTTGGACATAAGAACAGATCCCAAAATAATATGAAAAAAATGAAAGACTGAAAGGGAGAAATAGTTCTACGATAACGGCTGGAGACTTCTGTATCCCCATTTGCAACATGGAGAGAAGCAGTCAGAAGATCAATAAGGAAATAAAGAGCTGTACAATGTTGTAAGTCAACCAGACCCAGCAGACATAAAGAGAGAAGGCACTCCGCCTTACAGCAGCAGAATACACGTTTTTCTCAAGAGCACACGGAACATTCCTCAGCACGGACCATATGTTGGGCCACAAAGCAAGTCTCAATAAATTTTTTTAATCATTTTTTTTTTTTTGAGATAGAGGGAGTGTGAGTGGGGGAGAAGGAAAGACAGAATCCTAAGCAGGCTCCATGCCCAGCACAGAGCCTAACACAGGGCTCAATCTCATGACCGTGAGATCATGATGAGATCATGACCTGAGCCGACATCACGAGTTGGAAGTTTAACCAAATGAGCCACCCAGGCGCCCCTCAGTAAGTGTTAAAGGACTGAAATCATATAAAGCACATTCTTCAACCACGACAGAATGGCAGTTGAAATTAGTAGCAGAAGAAAAACTGGAAAGTTTACAAATATGTGGAAACTAAACAGCACACTCATAAACAACGAACCAATGGTCAAAGAAGAAACTACAAGTGAAACTAGAAAATATTTTGGGATGAATGAAAATGAAAATACAACATACCAAAATCTATAGGATTCAGTGAAAAAGTGTACATGGAAAATTTATAGCTTTAAATGTTCATATTAAAAAGAAAAGAGATCCCAAATCAATAACCTAAGTTTATGTCTTAAGAAACGGGAACAACAGCAGGCTAAAGTCAAAGCTAGGATAAGGAAGGGAATAATAAAAATTAGAGTGGATTAAATGAAAGAAAGTTCAAGGGAAAAAAAGCGACAAAACCAAACCAAAAACAGGTTCTTTGAAAAGATCAGCAAAATTGACAAATCTTTAGGTAACCTGACGTCCACCCCAAGAAAATTACTAAAATAAAAAATAAAAGTGGGAACACTGCAACTAACTTTGTAGGAAAAAGAAAGAATTGTAAGAGAATGTTTTGAATAATCACACACCAGCAAATTAGATGAACTAGGTGAAATGAATAAGTTCCCAGAAATACACAAACTACCAACACCGACTTAATAAGAAACAGAAAATCTGAATAGATCTTTAACAAACAAAGAGATTGAATCAGTAATCAAAAAGACCTCCCAACAAAGAAAAGGCCAGGATCAGATGGCTTCACTGGTGAATTCCACCAAACACTTGCAGAATTATTACACCCTGCTCAATCTCTTCCAAGAAAAAAGAAAAGGAGGAAACACTTCCAAACTCATTCTATAAGTCCAGCATTACCAAAGCCAGATAAAGACGTTATAGCAAAAGAAAACTGTAGATCAATATCCTTTATGAATACATACACAAAATTCCTCAACAAATGCCAGCAAAGAAAATAGTATATTAGTAGTACAGTTGTATATTATATTAGCATAATAGTAGTATATTAAGATTATATTCCGTGACCCAGTAGAATTTATCCCTGGACTGCAAGAGTGAACACATGGAAATCAATCAATGTAATATATTACATTGACTGAAGAAAATCCCACATGCGAATTTCAATTGTTACAGAAAAAGTATTTGAAAACTCCAACATCCTTTCATGACAAAAACACTCAGCAAACTAGAAACAGAAGACAATTTCCTCCACATGATTAAGGACATTTAAGCAACTAGACAGAAGCGATGATTGCACACCATTGTGGATACACTAAATGTCGGTGAATTGTACACTTTCAGATGGATTAATGTTATGTGCTTTCTACTTCAATTAAAGCAAAGGAGGAGGAGGAAGAGGAAGAGAAGGCAAAGTAACCATGACCATGATGAACAAGATTGATGAGCATCCTGCTCTTATAGGACTTCTGTTCTAATGTGGTAGACATATAAGAAGCAAAGAAAAAACTAACACTTGTTGAAAACTTCCTGTGTGCCGGGAACTACTCTAAGTACTTTGAGAACGAAACTATAAACTCCTTAGAACTAGTCGATGAAACAGGTTCTCTTCTCTTTACAGACAAAAAACAATTAAGGAACAGGGGCTCCTGCGTGGCTCAGTCGGTGAAGTAAGCGTCTGACTTTGGCTCAGGTCAAGATCTCATGATTTGTGAGTTCAAGCCCCACGTCAGGCTCTGCAGCCTGCTTCGGATTCTGTGTCTCCCTCTCTCTCTCTCCCTCCCTTGCTGGCCCTCTCCCTCTATCAAAAATAAACAAACATTAACTTAAAAAAAAAATAAGGAACAGAGAGATAAAACAACTCACCCAAAGTCAAGTAGTCATAAAGTGGAGAACCAGGATTTTAAGCCAAAAAGTCTAACTTCAGAGATTATACTAATATAATATATATATAACTAGTTCATAACTAGCATACTATAAAATGCTGCGATGGGGGCTGGGTGAATTCAGCAGGGTATGGGACGACACCGCTGAAATTCCTACATATCCTACTAACACACACTGCGATCGCTATAATTAAATTTGGCTGGTACACATTACGATCGATAAAAGTACACAGTAAAGAGTCTGAAAGGTTTTTGAGAGAACGCGGAATGTTCAGCTTGGCTTGCATTCACTTGAGATAAGAATAGATACAGCAACAAATAAAGAACCAAATCCAATTAAAATGCACATTGTTCATCATAAAATCAAGTCATTTTCAAACTTCTCATTGGAATCACTGAGTCACATAAAATTAGTATAAGAAACTCATTTAAATATTATCAAGTCCAACTCCTACCTGCATAAAGATTTCAGAGAAGCAAAATAACTTGCTTCTTGGTCCCAAATCCGTAAATCTTAAGCTATCAATCTTTTCAGTGTCTTTTACCTAGAACTACATAGATCTGGCTCTCAGACTTCAGAGAGTTGGTATGCAAAACAATTCAAAATAAAAATGTATAGGAAATACTTAGGCTGAATTTTTTATAAGCATATATGCGTGTGTGTATATATGTTTAAAATATTTATATGCATACTTAATTCAGTCTACATAATTAAATATAAATAGATTATGGTACATCTTTTCACATTTCAGCTTTCGCATCTTAACACAGTATTGCAATATTTGGGTTTCAAATGGTGCAAAAAAATTATTATACCTAAACAAACATTTCCTCAAAATATGAAAGGAGATGTGATGACAAAACAGAAATAAGAGCTGGAAAATCTTATATATAGCATCTTGGAAAACCAAGTGACCTTGGGAAAATTTTAGGCATTCCTGAGTTTTGCTAAACCCCCAATAAGTGCTAAGTGTTTTTCTATTTATTTTATACCCGGGTGTTGTAAGAAAAATGTCACTCATATGTGTTGAATTCAACTTAAGCTGAGGATAACATAATTGTTGGGGAGCTACTTAATGTCCAGTAAGTTTTCTGAGTTTTACAAAGCCTTCCTTCTCCCTCTGAACAAGCAAGTGGTGTTTTGCCAGCACAGAACAGAGCTTGAACAGGGGGCAGATTGAGTTTGGTTCTAAACTTAGAGCACACAAATTTGAGCGACTGCCAAAGCCTGCTGAAATGTGTTTTCTCCAATCTTCTTAAAGTGCATGAGGATTTCAAAGGAAAAATTGTAGAGCTTTCCATTGTGAATTTTCTCTCAGTATTGAATATTTCCTGAATTGAAAACCACATAATGAATATAAGATTGGGATGTATCTTATCAAGTCTTGGTCACAGTATATTTCACGTTGGTATGTTTTCCCGAAATGCTATCCTGTAGCATTTTTTAAGCTTATGCAGTTTCCCTTATTTAGATATAAAAACAATGATTCCTGCCAATTATGTTTTTTAAATGAACGCACTTTCAATAACCAGAGGGGAAGAAGTGGATCAGAGAGATATTTATATGAAAAGACAATGTATATTCAGTAAGGTTCCTAATTTCTGATCACATCAAAGAGTCTACGATTCACTGGAGTCTTAAAGGGGGATGGGAGAGTGTTGGTGAAATCAACAGATTGGTCCCAACATATGGAAGCATAGAAGGCAAATGGAAGTAGGAGAAGGGAGAGGGGACATGCAAAACAAGGTCCATCAGTTCACTCCCTGCCAATAAACTGAAAAACATGTCGTGGAGAATTTACCACTTAAATGGGATGACATTTAAATAATTCCTTTTGTTCATGTTTTTGAGACATCCCTATTAATTCATAAAGCAGTATGAGTTAGTTTGTATCTTTCCATCCCTTGTAAAAACTTTCTTGCTCTGATTTCAAGTCTCAGTCCTTTGTGTTGCAGCTAAATGGTGCTAAAAAAGACGCAGGAGGCTCAAAGAGGAAGAAAGAGTTAACATCAGCCAGAATACCATCTTTAATTATGAAAAGAAGCTGGTATTGGGGATCATGCTGAGAGGTGGGATTTTATTTCTAGATTTCATTTATTAGTGATCATTTTAACTGATTAAGGATCAGTTCTCTATTTCCATCTCTGCAATTCCAAGCATTTGTTGCTTTCACACTTCGCTTTTTTTTTTTTTTCTCTTTCAGGATGAAACCCAATATGTCTGAAGAAGATTTTTCTACAGGGTTTGCTTCAGTCTTAGATTAATTATGAATACATCCATATTCTTAGCACTTTGAATTAATATTCTGGTCCAGAATTTTGAAAACATTACCTAGCTTTTATTCTATAAAAAGGGAAAGATTATAAAACCAGCTTTTATCTCATGCTATTTGATGGGGTCGTGAACATGAACTTGGAATGTTTTCTCAGTCAATTCAAGTTAGCCAACAGGCTGCATTGATGGTCACGTTTGCAAATAATGTGATGGCATTTCCCAGACATGTGAGAATTATGTCACATCCTATGTTGTGTAGCTATAAATAACGTAAGCTACCGTATTTTTAAAGGTAGATACAATCAGTGTCACCAAACTCTTTTGCCGGACATCAGACCAAACCAAGAAATATCTAATTGGCATCCAGCAGTCTATTGCTGTCAGGCTGCCTCAGTTCAACTGTTGTTTCCACCGATTTGTGACATCGGGCAAAGTTATCTTCCGTTTGCCTGGGTTTCCTCATCTACAAAATTAGGCAATTACAATGACACTTCACGCAACCTATAGGCACAGGATTAGCGCAAGAATTACATGAGTTCACATTTAGAACGATGCCCGGCACACATAGTAAGAGGCCAATTCTTTGTAGACCTTATTATGTAATAAATTTTCCCCCACAGAATTCAGCAAATATAATTTTTTTCCGTGTCCTTCCTAAAGCTTTGGTGAGAACACAATCTGTGACATAGGAGTATTTAAGTTTTGGTTATTCGAATGTAAAGTATTTGGTAGGTTCCACAGATTGTTCCTTCCAGCCCTTTGAGCCCGGAGCCCAAAGACTACCTTGCAGACTCATTCTTACACTTGATGTCTCTGGTACCCAAGATCCACAGCCTTCAACCCCAGAGTCAGGCATCCATCCTTATCTTTCGAAACCCATCCTCAAGTACAAACCCTAGCAGTTACAAAAGAGGTGTGTTTATTCTCCCACAATGACTGTAGATTTGTTTGTTTCACCTTTACATTCTGCTATCTTTTGCTTCATATATTTTGAGGCGATGTTATTAAGAGTGACATTTCCATTTCTACATGTTTCTGGTGAATTAGCCCATCTTTGGATTACTTAGGGTTATCTTCCAAGCTGTTTCCTTTTAGTCTTTTATATATTTCTGTCTCATGCTCAGCCTGTTAATTAATAACAACACAATTGTGTCAGACTGGTCACTATCACAGGCTCTGCTTGAATTCTGCACACCATAGAAAGGTCTATGCTCCATATTTTTATGTATGCCATTATACTCCTGGATGGCTCAACTGGCAAGGATATGTTTTTATGGAAATATCAGAATCAGCTTATAACATTTCAACCAGCAAAGTCTTTTTATTCAGGCATTCGACATTTACTAAGCACATTCCTCAGCTAGATGAAAGGCACAAATAACGAACTCGCCCAGCCCTTAGTTTGATTACAACCCAGCAATGTAGACGAATTCAAGTGGGTTTTTTCTAGGAATGCATTATTATCCATTCCAAATATTATCATGGTGGATATTACTTGTGTGTGTGTGTGTGTGTGTGTGTGTGTGTGTGTGTGTATGTGTGTGCGTGTGCGTGTGTGTATAGTTTTTCTATAATTCCAGAACTTTTATGACAATTATAATCCAGTTTTATAAAAGTGAGGCTGGTCTTAATTTTCAGCGCTTAATACACGTTTCTGGGAAGGTTGCTCTGCAGAGCAAGAAAGTATGGGAATCACCAGCAACAGTCATGTGACTCAGGCAAAACATGAGAGACCTGACGTTGCTTTTCCAAATCCTCCCAGCCTGACGGGACAGGGCAAAGGGCACAAAGGGCATGCTGCCAGAGCTTTGTGGACACTTCAGAAACTGTCTTGAAGCTGGAGTCTCAGACAATTTACACTCCTTCTTTGTAAAACAAGGGACGAAACAAAGTTTTATGGGTAAGTTTTAGATTATGACCCCTTATTATTGCACGGCTGTCTCAATACACCCATTTCTTAATTTAATTGCTACCTTTTGCTTTTCTTTATTTCTGTCCTCTAGTAGACCGGCCCATATGGGGGCCGGGGGAAAAAAAGACAGTGAAATGAAGAAATCAAAGAAGATTTCACAAGCCCAGCTCTGGAAGGAAAAAGGACTGGTTCCTGGTGAGTTAGAGCCAAGCTTGGGGAGGAGACTGTGTTTCCTGCTCCATCCCATGACCTTCGAAATTCTCTCCTCCCTAGGACCGCTTGCATCCAAATGGGTATGCGTGATCAATACAAGCTTGTGGGATGAAAACCTGGAAATGCTAATCTGGGGGCATAAGCACTTCACACACTATTTGAAAGAAATAACAGATTGCTTTATGCAGAGGAAATGAAGACATTTCAAATGTTCTCTTATCATCAAGACCCAAACTACTGACACCAACATGTATTTTCACCAAGCTGAGAGGCACTCGCCAGACATATGCTGGCTGTTAAGTGAGTTTATGATCTTTTTCTTGCCCAAGATTGGGGCAGCTACAGTGATGGTGAGGGACTGCAGAAAGTGGTGGGGAGAATGGGTGTCACCCTCCACCCACAGGAACGGCAGTGTGATGTTTCTTCAACTTATTCCCACAGAAAGTTCCGTCAGACATTTTGTTCACAAAAATATGATGATAGGAGAACCAATGCAAACTAATAAAACCAACATCTGTAAAATGCTTCGTATGATGTGTACGTCTACCCATTCCTTTCGCCTGAACACTAATATATTTTGCAGGTGTAAAATCTGAATTTCAGCAAAGCTAAGTGACTTACTTAGAGCCCGGATTCTGCAGCCTGATTCCTTCTTCTCAGTCACCACACACCAGTCCCAAACCGAAGGATACGTTTGCCTCCTTGGAATAAAGACCAGGAATTGAGTGAGGGTTGTAAATGTAAATATAAGTATAAACATAAATATAAATATAACCAAAAATTAGGTTAGAAATCAACTCTAAACAGAAGCAAAGGAAATGGATACGTCCTTGGCAAAAATATCTCCAAAAATATTACATGACCAAAAGTATTCTAAATACAGCTTATAATAATATTTCTTATAGCAAATGACTCTCTTATGGGCAGAAACTGGTTTTTTAGGAAATCTTAGATTATTTGTTTTCGTGACTATACTGTAACGGATTAATAAAGATAATGATTTACAGATATTTATACTTAGAAGTGCCAAACACAGTTTTCAGTGTGTTCTGTGAATTATCTCACTAGACATCATAATGGCCTTTGAAGGAATTATCATTGTTTCCACTTTTCAGATGAGGTAAATGAGACTCAGAGAGGGTACAGAATTTGTCTAGAATCACACTGTCCCTAGGAGGTCAAGATGGGACTTGAACCCTGGGACTCTGCCTCGGGGACCTCAATCACAACGGGGTCTGCACTCAGAATGCTAACCCATACTCCCCACGGGTTCCTCACCACCTCTGCCCCCTGCACCGGCCCAAGCCACCGTCTTCTCTGGCCTGAACAACTACATGCTTTCTTCATTGGCTCTCTGTGCACAGTGGGCGCTGTGCTCTTTCTAAAACATGAATTCTATCATGTGTGTCCTTCTCCTCCGAACTCCTCAGAGGCTCTTCAACCACTCAGAACAATGCCTACAGTTCTCACCTTGGCCCAGAGGCCCTATAAGACTTGACTCCTCTCTTTTTAATCTCATTTCCTGCTCCGGTCACACTGGACTTCCTGCTACTCCTTAAATAAGTCTTGCTCCTTTTCTTTCATAACCTCTGTACTTCCTATTCCCCCTGCCTGAAGAGTCACCTAGCATACTCAATAGGACTTGTCTCCTGACTTCATTTCACTGTTTCACTGCTCATGCCCCTTCCTAAAAGAGGTCTTCGCCACCATTGGTGAACATGCACCTCCACCCTACTGCGTCACTGGCCATTTCCTTATCCAGCTCTTGTTTCTACCACTGAATTTAATGTTACCTGATATTAATTATCTTTTTGCTTATATTCAATCATTGATTTGTTTGTCACGTTACCATTAAAAAGTAAACCACATGGGGCGCCTGGGTGGCTCAGTCGGTTAAGCGTCTGACTTCGGCTCAGGTCACGATCTCTCAGTCTGTGAGTTCGAGCCCCGCGTCGGGCTCTGTGCTGACCGCTCGGAGCCTGGAGCCTGTTTCGGATTCTGTGTCTCCCTCTCTCTGACCCTCCCCCGTTCATGCTCTGTCTCTCTCTGTCTCAAAAATAAATAAACGTTAAAAAAAATTAAAAAAAAAAAAAGTAAACCACATGATGACAGAGATTTTGTATTATTAATACTATATCCCCAAGACCTAAAAAAGTGCCTGGAAAATAGTGGGTCTCAATAAATATGGATTGAATAAACTGATTAATTAAAGAATTAAAATATCCTTGGGAGCAATAGTAAGAAACTGTAATCACCACTAGATCAAAGGGCCTAACATATAAAGGTCATTGATACATATTGCAATTTTCTTTCCAGGAAATGTGTGTGCTGAACATTATGTCACATTTTAACTGTCAAAAACATTAAAGAGTCCAAGGAGAGTATCTGGAAAGAGGGGCAATGGCTTAAGATTATACAGCCCAGAGACCAATTAGTATTTGGACTCCTCTCCTGGACTTTTTTTTTTCAATGTTACCAATGGTTGAAATTACTTACAAAATTAAGCTTAAAAAATCTTACTACACTGATAGCCTTTGGAGTAGGGGAATAAACATTAAAATATGGGGGTTGACCCGTTAGCCACTGATTCCTTCCATTTTCCTGAAGTCTATGATTTTAACTTTGATCCAGAATTCCGATCTGGAGGACGGAAACAAATGAGTGTAATGTTTTCTTGACTTTAGAAATATTCTGATTGGTTTTGTTTAAATTAGTAGCCTAGTAGAGGTTACTGATGAGATATCTGAGCTAACGTTTCTACAGAATTACATTATTTTCACTTGGGAGTTTAATGTTGAGATAAGGTCTTGGTTGTTTCTTCATTTTATAAGACTTCAGATCATATATTTCACCTTGAATTTAAATATCATCTCCTAGATGTGTAATATTTGGTCTCTAAGAATAAGTTCCAATGCCAATATCTTGTGGAAAATATAGTAGTGAGTCTTCTATAGAATTCCTGCCTGCTAGTGCACACTCACTCTGCTTTTTTTTCATTAAGCATCCCAACATGCAAAAATAGAAGAAAAAAACTATTTATCATCAGAAAAACCAGTGTCAGAAAAACTGCTGTTCAATTTCTAAAAGATGGAAAATAGTCTTAAATGTTTTGACAGAGAACAAAATTCACAAACAAATGGAGAATTTGTGAATAACAACAAAATTTGGAGAAATGTTACAACCCAAAAATGTTCACCAGCTGCTTAGAAAAATCAAAATTCTGGTGTTTCTTGTGGATCATTTAGTTCCACAGCACAATGATTATGATAGTCAACAGCAACTGGGAGCCCAGAAAGAAATAGTGTGTTAGTTAGGGTAGGCTAACATGACATTAACTAAAGGACTCCCGAATACATCAGGCTGAAACATAGTGGACATTTAGATCTCATTCACATAACATCCAAGCAACAGTTGCTGCTCAATGGGCAGTTCACCACCACGTGGTGGTTCAAGGACCCAGGCTTCTTCCACATTGTGGCCCCACCGTCCCTTAGAGCCTAAAGCCTCCTCATCTGCTTCTACAGCCTCAGCCTAGGTGGGGCACGCTCTCCTATCTCGTATCTCGTTCCTTGTTGAGAAATAGTCACTTGACCATCCCCAGCTGCAAAAAGGCTGATAAATGTAGCCCTTTGCTTAAAGACCGCATTCCAGGGACCACTGTTTACCAAGAAAGGGGAAACAGATCCGGTGACCAAAAGCCATCTCTGCCAAAGAGAGTAAAAGATATACGCTATGTGACATCAATATCCTATCCATCAGCATCTGAATAAAAGCAGTTATGTTTCTATGACGTGTCAGAGATTGCTGATTGTCCCCCCAGATCAATTCTCCTCTTTTCCCATTATATTAGGACACTTGAAGTTAACCAAGGAGATGGTCTCCCACCCTAGAGACCCCTTTTCTAATCTCCCTTATATTTAGCTGTGATCCTGTCACTAAGTTCTGGCCAAAGGGAAGAACCGGTAAGGGGAGTGTACTTTTCCGAGTCATGCCCTTGAAGGGAAGAGGGTTATTCTCTCCTTTCCATCTATTTCCTTTCCTGCTAACTGAGATGTGATAAGCCAAATGACCTGGTAAGCCATCTGGGACTTTGACAAGAGCAAAACCCTTGGTATCACAGAGCAGAAAGATTCAAGGCACCCAGATTTTGATGACATACCAGCCTACTTATGCCCAGACAGTTAAATGAGAGAGAAATACACTTCTATCTTGTTTAAGTCACTGTTTTTTATAAATCTCTGTTACAGATGCCAAACCTATAACTAATACATATGGCAAACAATATGGAATTCTGCTCATCCCCAATTCAACATTTAAAATGTCATAAAAAGGGAACGAAAGAAAGGAACTCAGCCAAAGATAAAAAATATAAGTGTATTGATTCCAGCTACACAACATGAATTGAACTAGATATTAATGGTCTTTTTCATTAAATGTGTGACTACTGAAGGTGAGATAATAATAAAAATAATCACCATTCCTGCTCAAAGGCTAAATTCACCCTTATAATGTTTATGAATAATGTTCCTTGGTTTATTTAGACAATTGCCTGAAAATGTTCTGGAGGGTCTCTCTGTATTTCCTTGGAATATAATGTGGCAGAATTTACCAACAGAAGGATATTTGTCTCATCAGAGTCACTGAGACTTCAAGTGCCCTTCACCGTCTGTACTTACACACTCTTCATGGACAGACACACGTGTGCATACACAGTATAGGTTATCCATTTGACCTAATGCTCAGGGTGAATGACATCTTTGATTCTGAGTTTGGGATTATTCTAAGAGACGGCTAGAACTATTGCCATTCAGGGTTGGGGTGTAGGGTATGACCAAGAGATAAAGGGATTTCCAGTGACGGCCAGTCTGCTCTGAGAATGTAAAATGAGGGACTAACGCTGACTAAGCTTAGAGATAGGAGACAAAAGGATGGGAAGTAAATAAAGGCCTCACCAGAAAACTCCCTCTGACCTTTGATCAGGAAGTTTATCAGATATATGTATGTATATATGTGTGTGTGTGTGTGTGCGCGCGCGCACGCGTGTGTGCACACCCACGTGTAAGGCTTCCTTTCAGCACCAATGAGCTAGAGATGTTTAGAGGGAAACTCCTGTAACCAATGACTTACCTGGAGGGAGGCCTCTCTTGGTCTTAAAAGAGACACAGATCAATGCATGTTACAGATTATGAAGTCAAAATACCGCCACCTTATATTCTAGGGAAATACCGAAAAATATTATTGAAACAATCATTTCCTAGCAGCTAGCAGGCCTCCCTGTGGTGCCTCACATCTGGAGCGGAGGGACTCCCCTCCAGCTCTCTCCCTGGGGCTGAGTCCATGGGAGTGGTGATCACTTCATTAGCAGCCTCCTTACGGTCAGGGAGTTCTTACTCATTAGCATACGCCCTTTCCCTCTTGGGGATGGAGAGGTTGTTGGCAACAACACTCCCTAGTTTCCTGCCTCAATAGACCAACCACTCATTATTTTTTTTCTTTGTGATAAACTAAGCGAACTGATCCAGTCACATCTAAAAGGAGGAATATATTTCTCTTTTTCAATTTATAAAATATAGTGTGTTTTTATACAAGGGTCCTGCTTGGGCTCTGGTGTCAGACCATGTGGATTAAAATCCTAACACAACAAAACTGAAATAAAGCAAGCCAACACGTACTTGATAGTATCTATCTATCTATCTATCTATCTATCTACCTACCTATCTATCATCCATCTGCAAAACAATCCTAAGTGGTACGTTCTCTTGTTATCCCTTTGTTCAGGCAGGACTTGAACCTACACGATTAACTGTTAAGAGCCACGCATCCAACCACAGTGCTATACTCCCTCCCATAATTATGTCACCATGATTATCTTTAAAATGTCCTTTTTGGGAGATGTGTACTGAGGTATATTAAGTACAATGATGTCATATGCATTTACAATTCTCCAACATTAAGCCAAAAGAAAGTCAATAGGTGAACTAATCATAGTGGGGCACCTGGGTGGTTCAGTTGGTTAAGCATCTTGGTTTTGGCTCAGGTCATGATCCCAGGGTCGTTGGATCAAGCCCCCCGTAGGGCTCTGTGCTGAGTGTGGAGCCTGCTTAAAATCCTGTCTCTCTCCCTCTCTCCCGATCACTATGTCTCTCTCTCTCCCTAATATACATATATATAATATTATATATATGTATGTTATATATAATATAAATGATTATAGCTATAAATCTGGGTTATGAGTATGTGTTTTTTATTGTACAGTGTATATTTGACTTTTCCAAAAATAAAAAAAAAAAGAATAAAAAAGGGCATCATGAAAAATTTCACAGAGCTTACTCTTCAACTCCCCTCAGCAGAGTGCCATGATCTGGGGGCCACGGGGCTCTGTAGAGGAGCCTCAGGGCTGGACACCAGATCAGGCAGGACTGACTTCTGGGGCCTCTGCCTACTTACAACCAGAGTTGCTCCTTTTGCCTCTTCTCTCTCATGGAAAGACGCGTAAGAGCTTGTTTACATGGGAAAGAGGCTGAGGAATCATCCAACTGGCCTGGCCTCCTTGCACTTCCTTTTCGCCACTTTCAGACCACGAGAGCCCTCCCGCTTCCCCAAAGTCCACACTTTTGAGTCTCCTGTTATCAGTTACATTGCACACCACCTTCGATTTCACTGCTATCTACCTACTCCAATAATTTACCCTCATTTCCAGAAGATTTTAGCTCCTGGTTAACTGTCACTATGACCACCGCCTTAATTTTTGGTAACTTTAATACTTATGTAAATGACGCTTCCCACCCCCTGGACTCTCAGTTTCTTGTATCCTCTCCTCCAATGACTGTGTTATTCACTTTGCCTCAGGTGCTCCCTCCCAGAGTCAAAGCCAGCAGACCATCCCCCCATTAACCAATTTCATGAATACGGCATGCCAAGCTATCACCTCCAATGCCTCCAGCCCATCCACCTTCCAATACCCTTGGGACATTTTGCCTTTTTCACCAAGCTTGATGGTCCTGGTGTCTTCATTCTCCTCTTTCTCTACTTTAAGTCTTAGGGTCAGTTACTTTCATAGAGCCTTTATCCATGCCCCAACTCTCTTGCCTTCCCCTCACTTTGTTGTAACTATTTTGCAGAACCATCCCAGTAAATTCAACCCTGTGCCTACTCAGTCCCTGCATCTAGGTACGTGGCTGGAGAAACACACACAACCATGCTGACTCAGGTCCCACTGAATTCAAGATCACAAATCTCAAGTGTGGCCCCCAGCAGCAGGGATATTACATTCCCCTGGAGCGTGCATTTTCCTACTCTTAGACTGTCCGTAGGCTTCATGTTACTCCCCAGTCTTTGAATACCCCCTCGACCTCCTCACCCTCAGCTGATGACCTGGCTTTCTACTTCACTGAGAAAACACAAGCAACCCGAAGAGAACTTCCAGAAACTGTGTAAATGCATCTCTACCCAGAATTTATGAATATGGCCTTGTTTAGAAACAAGATCCTTGTAGTTGTCATCAAGTTGAGACGAAGTCGTTTTACCTTAAGGTGGTTGATACATCTCATAGGACCAAATGTCCTCATAAGAAGACAAGGGATGCAGAAACACAGAGGAGACACTCAGAGAGACTGTCATGTGACAATGGAGGCAGAGAATTGCGTGATGCACGTGTAAGCTAACGAAGGCCAAGAATTGCCAGCAACCACCAGAAGGTGGGAAACAAGACTGGAACACACTCCCCCCTCAGAGTCCTCTGGAAAGAACTAACCCTGCCCGCTGACACCTTGATTTCTGACTTCTGGCCTCTGGAGCTATGAGAGAACAAAACTGCATTGTTTTCTAGCTCAGTTTGAGCTACTTTGTTCCAATAGCGCCAGTAAACTCATTCAGACTCCAGTCACCCACAGCATCTCCTCCAAAAACCTTTCCTCCTCTCTGGTTAATATAAATAAGTTCTCGAGACCCTCTCAAAGCCAATCCCTCTTTTTGTCGGCCTGATTCCATATCCTCTCATGTCCTCAGGGACCTGTCTCCCTCTCCCTCTCCCTCTCTCTCTCTCTCTCCCTGTTTCTGTCTCCCTCTCTCTCCATCTTCCGTATTTGTTTTCAATCTCTGCTGGGTCCTTCCCAGTGGTATATCAACCTGGTCTTATTTCTTTCATCTCAAAACCAAAATAACAAAATAAAAGAAAATCTTCACTCGACTCCACTTTCCCTGCAAGCCACCATCACTTTTACTTGCTCCTTTCTGAGCGAAACCCAAATCGTTTTTTTTTAGATCTATCCTGTTTCACCTCCTTCTTTCCCATTTTCGCTCACATCCACTCCCACGAGGTTTTGGCCACTTATGAAACTGCTCTTGCCAAGATCCCAATGATGTCAATCTGCTTAATCCAGTGATTTATCCTCAGTCCTCATCTCACTGGATGATAAACAGTATCTGACACAGTTATTACTCTCTCCTGGTTGCAGCACTGTCTTCGTTTAGCTTCCAGAACAACACATTCTCTTGTTTTCCTTCTTTGTCCCTGGTGGTTTCTTCTCAGTTCCCTCTTCTGGTTCTTCCTGCTTCCCCAATTCTTCACTGTGGAATGCCCCAGAAAATGTCCCTTGGTCCTCTTCCTCTCTAATCTTCAATCCCACAGCCATGGCACAGATTTAAATACTCTCTCTATACCAACAGTTTCCAAATGCATCTCTCCAGCCAAGAGTTCTGTCCTGCACTCCTGACTCTCATCAACTACCTATTTTCTCTCTCCAGCAGGATGTCTAACACACACATATTAAATCAACGTATTCAAACTGAGCTCTAACCACAGCCTTTCCCATGTTAAGGGATGGCAATTCCTCCCTCTAATTGCTCAAGTGAAAAGTTAGGAGTAAGCTTTGGATCTACTGCTTCTCACATCCCACTCTCAATGCTCAAGAAATCCTACCGGTTCTACCTTCAGAGGACATCCAGTTTCTGGCCACCAATACCAGGTTTGTCACTACCCCTTAAATTCCCAACACCAACATCTCTCCTCCGGAGAGGCAGCAGCCCGCTGTGGGTTTCTTTGCATCCGCCCTTGTCCCAACTCCTACAACCGATTCTCTGTAGCAAAGTCAGTATGCATGTGCCTGAAACCTGCAATGGTTGCCCATTTTGTTCAGAGTACAAGCCAAAGCTCTCACAGTGACCTCTAAGGCTCCACGTGGTCTGTCGCTTGCTATCTTTCTGACCTTCTCTCCTCTTGTTCTATCTACACACACAGTTCAACACAGTGGACTCCTTACTTCAACACATTGGGCTAACTCCACCACGTGGCTTTTGCTCACTCTCCTTCACCTAAGACACCCCTCCCCAAGGAAACCACTTGGCTAATCCTCTCACCAACTTCAGGTCTCTGTCCAGATCTTCCCTCTCCTACATAGCCTTCACTGATTTCCATACTTACACTGCAAACTGCTTTCACTCCCCCACTGTGCTCTTGACTTCCTTCTGTACTTTTTGTTTTAAATCTACAGTCATCATCTTCTAAAATACTGTGTGATTTACTTATTTGTTATTTTTATTAATCATGATGTTTCCCTGCACTAGATGTTAAGCTCCCTGAGGGGACAGTCTGTCTGTTTTGCTCGTCATAAACCCCAGGCATTTGGAACAAAGCCTGGATCATCATACTGTTGGGGTCTGTGTGGCACCTCTATCACTGGTCTGGCTGAATCCCTGGTTACGTGATCTAATTCTAAGGTAATGGATCGATTGCCTAACCTTCCATAATACCTCCGTAGATTTAATCTCAGTCAATGGGAACTCTAATGGGTTCAGGGTTTTTAGTCCTTATTAAGTACTTGCAATGCAGCTATCGGAACTGATAGTTCATCTGGGGTAAGCACTGATAGCCTCTTCCGACCTTAGATAACAGCTAACAAGAATGCCATTTACACTTGAAGCCAGACCAAGGGAACAGCATTACCGTGCCAAACGTACATTTCAAATCTTTATTAATGCATAGAAAGAGTGAGTGATGAAGACCACACAAAGTATTGCTACATATAACAAAAATTCAAATATTTCAACTTAACAAAAAATTCATTACGTAAAGTAAATGGCCATAACCATTCAGATAAAATGCCCAGAGGACATCTAGCTTTGAGCAATGTTTTTTCGATGCTGTTGATAATGCCTCTACTCTAATTCATTTATTGCAACACAACCTCGTGATTCTAGATGTATGTAGCAATTGATAAATCAGGATGTTTAATTAGTTACTGTCTTAGAATTGAAATAGGTCAAATGGTATGGAGGAAAAGCTAGAAGAATTAGGGAGAGGACAAAATTTCCTGTTGTGATTCATTAGGGAAATCCAGCCTTGGAAAGAGCCACGAACTATTTATGCTACAAAGGGGCATCAGTCACTGGCAAAGAAGGTCAATGTTAAACCCAAAAGCGAAGTGTGTGCATGCCAAGAAAAACAAATTTTTAATGTTCTCTAAGTGTTGCATTATTTCCCTGGTTTAGCCAGGAAGGCAGGAATTCATGTTTAAAAAAAAGGAGCAGATCATCAGGTATGTAGATTTCAATCCCACCTTAAGCATCTTGTTACTTCCAAACAACCTGTGTAATAAGTATAGTGGGAGATCCTGAGTTTCGTTATTAAAACTAATATACAAGCTGATAATGGTCAATGTGAAGACGTCACTACTTAAAGTGTTTTTCCCACTGAAGGATCTTCTAGGAGGCCTTTTAAATATACATACTTTACATAATATGCACAAATCACATACATTTATTTGTCATATGAATATACATAGATATATATTTATAGAAGACTTTTAGATCATGTATGATACAATATATAATGTATAATGCTACACATACTACCTGAACAAAGTATTTCAAACATTGTGGAACATTATGAAGGGTGAACCACTTTTTGTGCCATTACTTATCTGGTTAATTACTTAATCTGAACACTTTTAGATTATAATATAGACTCGGCACTTGAATTAAAGTGCTATACCCTCAGTAATTTTCAAGGCAACAGTGCCACTCAAATACTGAATGTACCAGGCATTGTTACTTTACTCTCTCGAAGGTAATATCAAACATTGTCGACCAGCAAAGCCAGCCTATGTCACATGAAGGGCAATAGAATAATCGTGAACTGCTGCAATCCTTTTGTGTGATTTTCATCACACTTTCGATTGTGTCACAGTTCTCGTACTTCACATATTTATTCTCGTTATAAATTTCACTTTAGGGACCCCTGGGTGGCTCAGTCAATTAAGTGTCTGACTCTTGATTTTGGCTCAGGTCATGATCTCGTGGTTTCATGAGTTTGAGCCCTGCATTGGGCTCTGTGCATGGACACTGCAGAGCCTGCTTGGGATTCTCTCTCTCCCCCTCCCCTGCTCATGCTCTTTGTCTCTCTGAAAATATATAAAAATAAAAATAAACTTAAAAAAAAAATTTCACTTTACATCAAATGTGGCCACACCAAGTAATGCTGTCCATCCACTGTCCTTTAAAGGACAAATGACATCTATTTGTAAGACGGATGTGAGCTTATACTAACAGGTACATAGAGGTGTTCCATATGCAGCACTGAAATAGGATGTTACATTGCTCCACAGAGAAGAACGCATCTGGGTCCTTTTTCTAACTCTGCTTATGTATTATTTTTTCTATCTTTTTCCAAAAACAGTAGAGGTGGATCCCACTCTCAGGGTTAGAAATATTTTCCCCTGTGATATATCATCCAAAAGTCAGCCAGAAGAAGCTGACAAGTATGGATATGTCAATGCCTAAACTCATTCATTTAAAAAAAACAATTGTCCTCCTGCTATAGGCCTGGTAATACGTTAGGAACTAGGGATAAAGCAGGACGTAAGATAAGTGTGGTTCTCAGGGTCTACAATTCAATAGGAAGTAAACATTCAATCAACGTCTATTGACTGGATGAATGAATCGATGGATTTAAGTGCACAAAGAGTGTCATGCAGAGAAAGTGCAGGCTGTGACCCGGGCCTGCAGGGGTGGGGTTCTGCGAACACTCACGGTTAGGGCCACTCCTCACACCCCATCTCTCCTTCTGGTATTTTCTCCCGATTGCATAGAGAATGAGTGTTTGGAGAAGAAGCAGGTTGCAAATGAAGTCCACACCGGAGGTGGCTTCATGAAGTCCCATGGAATTCACTGCCCCCCAATATTCCTGCTATCCGAAGTTTAATTGTCTTTATCCAGAAACTCAGAGGTAGAGAAGCTGTACTCGCTCCCCATGGATTAGAAACGAGCACACATTTTGGAAACCTGTGCGTAGTTCCTACCGGTGATCTCTTATCAGATGGCTCCAGAGCACTTCCCCACAACATGGACTGTTGGTACGCTGGGACATACACCTTATTTCTGCAGCTTCTTAGGCTTCCTCCCATTTTGTTCTTTGTAGCATCACCTCCTTGGTGACAAGGAGACAAACTCCTTGAAGGGAGGGAGCTTCATTTTTACCACCTGTCTTCAAGGACTTCTCAAGGACTTCACAACTACTTGTGTAGTAGTTAGAAACAACGGATTAGTTTTCTTTCAAAACCGCCTCTCACACGCCCTACTTTAGTACATGCTATACGTATTCTAATCTGGCCATAATGTCTTGTGCTATCCCCCAAAACAGAGATTCTTGGATTCATCTCCTAACTACAACATAATAACTCATTCTGTTAATAATTATCATACTCTGCTGGGCAGATTGTACCAGATCCTGGAACGTAATCAATTAATATTAAGCACTGGGTGTTATTAGTATGTGTTCTTGCTAATCAGGACGAGCATTCTCCCATCTGAGGCCAACCTGTAAGCATTTTCTTAAATCTCTAACTGCTTCCAGACTGGGAATACTATATTCGAAGCACATTACAAACAACGTAGATTGGTTGTGTCCAAAACTGTTCGTTAATCCTGCCTTCTTCACAAAAAAAAGATATTCATGAAACTTAAAAGAATATAATAACTTGAACATGCCAAGTAAGCTTAGAGGGCTATATGTTGCATTAAACACACACACACACACACACACACACACACACACGCACACACAGTTATGGATCTGCAACAGGCATGTCTGGTCCATGTTTTCTAGGGCACTGTGATTAAACAGTAGTTAGAGATTCTGAATCTGGGTTCGTTTGTTGTTTCTTTCTTTCAAAGCCCAAAACCTTCTGGCACCCAAAACTGGCAGAGCCGCCCATCCATTTAAAGCCTTCTATCAGATTACCGGGACCGTGTGATGTCGTCCACAAAGCTGGATACCATTTACGGCAGTTTGTATCCAGTACAAAGCTTCTCATAAATAAATAGGGCTAGAGGCATGTTTGGATGGCAGAGGGCAGTCTCCTGCCCCATCCTCACTAAAAAGTGGCCCTGGTTTAGTACAGATATGGTTTACTGGCAAAAAAAAAACAAAAACAAAAACCCAAAACCCAAAACAAAAAACAAAAAAAACAAGAAGCAAACACAAAATAAAAACACTCTGTTATCTTAGTTAAGTGGTAGGATGTTCAGACGTGAAGCATGAAGCTCAAGCAAACGTTTTAGCTTAATCTTGAAGGCGAGTGATTTACTTTAGAGTGTTGCAAGGCGTTTTATTTTTTTATTTTTATTTTTTGTATGGCAGAACAGCTTGTGTGCTTGGAATCACTGAGACACAAAACATCTTGTCCAAAAGACACCGAGAGAAAAAACAGAGATGAAAGGAAAGAGAAGCAGAAGGGGAGATTTTTCACATGAAGCGAGAGCAATCTTCTAGGATGAGTCTAGTCTCTCCTAAGTGGCCACGAACAGAAAGAGAGCCTCCTCCCAGGAAATTTATTTAGATTATTTGGGGGTGGGGGGTGAGGGTAGAGATCTAGAACAGGAATGTGTTGCATGTAAGAGAAACACACCTTCTCAGGCCCTGACACACAGACCACAGAGTCCTCAGGAGAGGTGGCCCACAGGGACATACCCCCTGGGGAGGGGGATGTTCTGGGAGTCAGAGGCCAGTTTCTGATGAAGAGGCACAGACAGCTTGTCTGCAAACTCAAGTACACGCTTTCCAGTAAACCTTTCCCTTGCAAAGCCTGAGTTCTCTTTTTCCACCACTGAACCAGGAGCAGGCACTTGACCTCTTATATTTTGAAGCTCCAAAGGAAGAGTCAGCTCAAAGGAAGACTTCCAGTTCAGCGTTCGGTCTTGAAATTAACTTTACTGTATTAGAAAGATAAGCGGGCGGCTGCGGGCCTAAATGCAACCTCCTGTTGTTAGTTGTTTAGGGATAAAAGAACACAAGGTGGAGTAAAAGAACGCCTGCACCTTTAGGATTCGTCAAGTCCGTGAGTCAGGATTGAGATTCTCAAAACATAAATAAATGGTATGCTGAAAACTACACGTGAAGACATAATTAGTACTTATTTATAGTTCCTAGAAATGAATGTCTCATCATGGTTATTTTTTGTAGAAGCCAAACAGAGTTTTGATTTTAGCAGCAGAATCCCTCAGTGCCTCCCAGATGTTATGACTATGATTTCTAGCATTTTAATGGACAACTCACAGACAATTCACAGGAATAAGACAGTCAAGGAAATCCACGATCAGGCTCTAGACTCCCTTCCCAACTTCATCTCCTACCAATTCCCCCCACTTCTTTCTTTCTTCCCCCCTTCACCCATCCTCCCAACACACATACACATGCATACGGACACAGGTGTGCACGCGCGCGCGCACACACACACACACACACACACACACCCCTCAGCCTACTTGATATTCCATGTCCAGGTCAGGTGTTCTCTTTCATAGCTACACACCTTAAGACAAGCCATCTCTCAAATCTACAATGACACCCCACCCCTCTGTCCTCATAATAGTCTGTCCAAAAGCCGACACATTCTTCAGGGACTAATTTAATATCACTTCTTCAGGAGAGGCTTCTCAGAGATGCCTTTCCCCAAATGTAACTTTAACTGCTTTGGTTTTATTTTTGCACATTCATGCCCCACTTGCAAAACTTCTCAGTTTCTGCCACGCTCCTTGGTTTCATGCGTGTTACAGCGTGCGTGTGCGCGCATGTGTGTGTGTGTCTATCACCGCCACTCCAGCCCTTAAAAATGGAAATCATGTCACAAGCCACTCTGGATATCTTCAGTGCTGTGACGATGGCAGGGTATCAGTAAATACCCTTGGAATTGTTGGAGGCTATGAAAGAAATTGGACTTACAGTTAGTTAATTCATTTGAAAGGAAACCTCAGGTTACTAGTAAATACCTTACGTTGACTAGTACTTTCCTATAAGTTGTCTCCTTTAATCCCTCCCATAGTCCTCTTTGCATCTCATGACAGAAACGTGAGAATCAGAGGGGTTAGCAGGAGAATAACTGACAGCTAGGACTGTGGCCAGATTAAACTGGAAAGACAGAATAGAAATTAGGTAGAAGCTGGCAGGGATGTAATGATTCTTTCCCAAAGTCCCATCGTGGCTAAAAAGTGCAGAACTAAGTGAGACTGCCCGTGTCTGTGATAGCCAGCACAAACGTGGGCTTGGCCACCTGAGACAGGTGGGTAAACCGTGCTGCAACGTACAAATGAAAGATCTCAGACTGGATCCCGGGGCCCACTCCTGCTCTGCCAGGCTTTCTCCTGCTCCTTGAATCCTCACCAGACGCGACAGTAAACAAACGGAGAAAACTGGGGTGTTTTCTAGTTGGTGTGTTGGAAGTACTCCTCCCCAAAGCTAACGCAATGAGGCAGATACATAATTGCTGTGCATTCATTCCAGTGAAGAACATGACAATCCCAGCAGCTGAAAGCATTCAGGGGGAGGCACCCTGTCCAGGGTGCCGCAGGAGAGATTTCCACACTTAAATCAGGAAAATCTGTCACTCTCTGCCATGTCCTAGGAAAGGGCCCTCCCGGATGTTAGTGCCTCTCCTGTGCCTCACCAGCCTCCTCATGCGACACACTCTCTGACCTAGTAATTCTACGCCTGAGACTTGATCACGCAGAATGAATCCAAAATGTAGATAAAGATGCACAACATTGATCACCTTCTTTTTTTTTTTTTAATTTTTTTTTGATGTTTATTTTATTTTTGAGGGAGAGAGAGGCAGAGCATGAGTGGGGATGGGGCAGAGAGAGAGGGAGACACAGACTCCAAAGCAGGCTCCAGGCTCTGAGCTGTCAACACAGAGCCCGATGCAGGGCCCGAACCCATAAACCATGAGATCATGACCTGAGCCAAAGTCAGAGGCTTAACCGACTGAGCCACCCAGGTGCCCCAACACTGATCACCTTCTTTATCACAGAACAACTAAGGTAGTGGAAATGTCCAACCCAACAGTAGGGGGTTGGTTAAATAGAATAAGACAAAATTTCACAGAGCCAATGAAAATTGTGTTTATAAGGCATGTTCAGTGCCTGGTAGTATTTGTATTAGATAGTGTTAGTTGAAAAAAATTACAAAGCAAGAAACCCAGTTATGCCCAATGTATGTTCAACTGTCCTCTCATGTTCACTGATTTAGAGTCTGGAAAACAAGCCCAATGTCCCCAGATGACAGCATATACTCTTTCCATTCTATATCCTTTCTGTTCCTCAAACTCACAAAAAGCTATGAAAGATAAATGTTTCTGTCATTCAACTACTATAATTAAAGTAACTTTTTCTAAATGGAAGCACTTTGAGAAATACATTCAATAAAAACAAAAAGATTTAAGTACGTCACCATCATTCCACAGGAAGTTAATTAGGTTTACGGATGTTCTGCTTCCTTCCTTCCTCCCTTCCTTCCTTTTTCTTCCCTTTTCTTCCTTCCTTTCTTCCTTTTTCATTCCTTCCTTCCTTCCCTTTCCCTTCCCTCTTTCTTCTTTTTTTTTTTGCCTTCTATCTCTAAACTGAGCAAGTCCATAGATTTTGAAAACTCAACTAATGGTAGATATAATGGAAAAGTATAATCTTCCAGATTTATCATTCAGGTTATCTGTAGCATCTTCCTGCTTTTCTCCTGTGTCTTTGAGAGTTCAAGTGACCTCCATTTACGTGGAAGTATCTTAATACGAGCTGATCCCTAGTATCAACACGTTTGTCCAACTAGAGCATTCCCCTAGATCTGGGGTTAAACAAAATTCAGAATCATTTTCTTTGATGCCCTGGGCAACGTGATGTCATAACTTCTCTTAAGGAGTCTGTCTTTTTCCACCTTGTTTTGAATTCCTCTCCCTCAAAGACTGTGCTACTTTTATAGGTCATGCATATTTTGTGGAGAAGGCTGCTTCTCCATAAAACAAAAATTTCATTTTCATTATCCTCATGATTCCGCCGCTTTTTAAGGATGCACAAGATGCTGATTTTTCTCAGGGTTGGTGCTGTATGAGGGATAAAGAGTGCATCTTTCTCGCAGTTACCATGATAGAAGCAGAGAAGTGATTACACTGATTTGCCTGCCAGAGACGCTTAGGCTTAGGCAGCTGCTGTGACACCTAAAATATTTTACATCATGTTAAAAAAGAAGAGAAAAAGGAAAACCCAGAGTGGTCAACACAGATCTCTTCTATGGTTGTCAGTAAAAACGTGACCATCAGTGACTAAAAATAGCTCGCTCTTTTTAATCAGCTGAATCAGCCTGAAATTCACATCGTCACCTGATTTACAATCACTGGGCCCTCCACGACACCAGCACCATCGTACAGTATGTAATGGTGACAAAGCCAAGTGCAGGCTCTGCCTTCAAGGGGAGGACAGTCTTGTGGCGGGGGTGGGGGAGGGGGGAGAGTGGAAACAAATCAGTAAAACCACTACAGGTACAATCTGTTTTGCTGTAACGCTTGTTTTGAAAGTGTGAATTTGTTCCCATGTGGTTGATATATAGGGAGCTGTTCGAACTCAAGGAACAGAAGGCACGTTTTGTCCCGCTTACGGGCAATTGTCTGTGCAAGGAGCCCTGAGTGAACACAGAAAAGCCACCCGCAGCGGAGCCAGGCCAACCAGGAAGGCAAAAGGCATGCTCGCACACCTTGAGCACCTGGCCTTGCGGCCGTCCTCTGGTTAGAAGCCACCTCCCACATCTCACCTGACAAATTTTTCAGACGCCCTCCTTCCCCCACATGACAATGACACACTAACGGTCTGCGGACCTCCGATGCAACTTCCACACTCAGACGTGACCTTCCAGTGGCAAAGCGCCTCCGTGCTCGTGGCATTGACCCATGTCGCTGAACCGTTCAGCACGGGTAAGGTGGGCTAGCATTTTTATTCAGGTTCTTTTTGTGTCCCTTTTAATGTGTCACTGACAGTCTTGAGTACTGTGCTCTGACCTCTTGTCCAGTAAGCCCTGCGGTGTTAATGGTGATTTTGCATAGCACTTTCTGGCATGACGAAGTACAGTAATGTAATTGGGGTTTGGCAGGAAAGATGGGAGGAGGTAAGACAGAGAAGAACAGGAAGAGCTACTTGGATGGGCAGGCCAGGGAAGACCTTTCTCCAAAAATGACCTTGAACGAAAACCTGAAGGACACGGAGTCGCCAGTGCTGCGTGCTGGGTGTCTGTGAGATGGTGGAGGAATGGGCAGAAGTCAAAGGCCCCAGAACAGTGTGGGGCCGGAAGGCCCGGGTGCACACCAGGAGCTGGGTGGTAAAGAGGGAGCCAGGAGGCTGGAGTCAGGGTGGAGACGTGGGTCCCGGACTGGTTGTGAAGACGCCGGCAAAGTGCACTGATACCCACGGGGATGGGACGAGAGGCACTCAGGGCTCAGACAGGGATGCTCTCCCATCGGCAGGCTCTGGTGGCACGAAGAGAAGCCACCAGAAGGAAGAGAGTGCATCAGGGAGCCCAGTGAAACCAACAGAAGGTTTGTGGGAAATGGCTTGTTTCTTAGACACGTGGTGACATATCCCAGAAACAGACCAGGGCAAGCCTTCTGGGTGATGGGATATGATGCTATAAAAGGCAAGGATGCAGGGGTGAGCTACCCTATCACCTGTGGTGACATCAACACCCATCCTGACAAACACAATCCTCACTAAAGGCTTTGAGCGTTTGCTGTGTGTTTTACATTCGTGAACTCCTTCCATCTTAGGCACAAAGAGGGGAGTTGCTTTGTGTCGTCTGTCTAGAAAGTAACGGCGTGGGAATGAAAACCGGTTCACCCCGGAGAGCCCCAGCTTCTGCCCCTCGTGTGCATGTGCACACAGAGTGGGGAGGCCACCCGGCCAAGTTGTCAAAGCTGGCTCTGTGCCGACCTTCCTGCAGCGTGGTGATATATAAATAGACATACTTTGCCACTCTCCTCTCTTGTCCAAATAGAATGTTCTCTTCTGCTTGACTAGAGACAGGTACTAAATGACACTGCGCCGTTCTAGGAAAAAAGAACTGATGGTTAGAAAAATGGGTCCCTTTCCTCCTGCAAGCACGATGCTTTGCAGAGAAGTTAGGATAGAGGAGGGGGTGTTTGGACACTGACATCTGGTCCGTTTCTTCAGGCTGACATAACTTCAAGGCCAGACACCTGCCTGCATGTCCACTAAGCAAACATTTACTCTGTGCTGGTCTAAAATAGGACTTACCAGTCTGTCAGGAGGAAAACCAAGGAAGCCAACAGGTGACTCTCCCTAAGAAAGTCCAAAGTGCTTTATTTACACACATAACGCTCTGTCTTTCAAGACAGAAAAGGAGGCTCCCCTCTCATGTCGGTGTACCAGGTACATTTAGACCTTTGTTAAAGAGAAGAACAAAAACAGTCACGAAATCTCCTAAAATAATAGCCATAAAGAAAAAGATTGAGAAACAGGAGAAACGTGTCCAACTGTGACATCTGAGGTGAATGTCTGCCATCGAGTCCTGTATTTTGAGGGACATGACCTGGCGAGAAAGAGAGACGATGGGCAATAAGTGGCCCCGGCACAGGGAAAGCTAGACTCGGAGGACAGCAGCTGAACAACGGATCCAGACACGGGCCTTTCCCGACACACATGCCCACTGGGCCCATGCCACAGCCGACAGGGGCATGGAGTGCTACAGAAGGAGAGCTACCCACTAAACGGTGCGAGCGCGGCCCAGCCCATCTGTCATAAACATTAGGTCCAAAGGCCACAGGTGCAGACGGTACTAAAAAGTAAAAATTACACTCGGGCCGAAGCCACTTGATAGAGCAGGAAGAAGCAAAGTCCAGGATTGGTTTCCAGTCAATAAATGGGCTAACAACAGACTACTCATCTTTAGCACCTGTTGTTTCTTCCTCTCTGGTTCACCATGAATCAAACAGCTCTGTTTATAAAAGATGTTGTGTGTACCCAGGACCGGCCTTTTGCCCATCGCGAACTAACAAAATTAGTCTTTGGTGCCCTCCCTGACCAGCTGGCCAATGCTACTCCCTTCCTCTCCCAGCAGGTGTCAGGGCCCCCTTCCTGTGGCCGAAACACCCGCTCACTCGGAGCTTTCTTGCATTCTCCTGGTTTCACAAGTGTTTCTTTAACACCTAGATTGCAAATCGCCACGCTAAACGAGAGGCGAGACGTTGAAAGAGCTGCAAACGCAGCCATCGCCCATCGCTGACTTGCTAGGGACGGACGCAGTCACAGACACCAGTAAGCAAAGTACACACGTTTTCAGTGGTCCAGCGGAAGCGCAATAAGGTGGACGTGAAACCACGGAGGAAAGAGAGCCCATGCCAAGTGGTGAAATTTGAAAAAGCCTAGGGAAGAAGTACAATGTGAACTACGGCTTGAAGAATGAGCAGCACCGGGAGGGGTTTTGGTTGGCAGGACAGAGGAGGAAGGACACTGCAGCGGAGGGAAGAGTAGAAGCTGAGGTGTAAAACCTGGATGGTTTAGGAGGTGGGAGAGAGGCAAAGGACCGCAGTTGCTTAGAATTCTGGGTCCACCAGGGACTAGCTGTTTGAACACAGAAGATCAATGAACTTCTCTGAGCCTTGATTTCCTCATCTGCAAAATTAAAATGCACTCAACACGCACTTACTAAGGATCTTACACGGGCCAAGCTCTGTGCCGAGTGTTGAAAGTACAATTGAATTTAGAACATCTACCTCAGAGAGTTTCCGTTAGGATTTAGGAACACACACGCGAAGAGCTTAGCAGAGTACCTGGCACAGAGGACTTCAAGAAATAGCTGCTGATGCCAATGGAGGTGGTGGTGGTGAAGGAGGTGAAGTGAGCGGTGGTGGCGACGGGGGTGATGGAGGGGTGAGGCTGAATGACAGGCATGACGAAGTACAACGTGTGGCAGGATGTTAGCCAGAATTTTAGATCAGATATTGCTTGAATATAGAGAAAACAGTTTTACTGCAGAACTCATGGCCTTCATATGCCAGATACAAATCTGATGTGGAATTGACACGGGGTGGGCGAAGTGCTGGGCAAGCAGTAGGTCCTCCCAAAGGCCCTGAAACCCTACTTCCTGTCCAAGGCCAGCTCTCTGTGCAACTCCAACAGCTACTAAAAATTGATTTAGTCATCTCAAGACAGGTAGATGTTACGAATAATGTACTCATAGTCATGTTTTTGGAAAACATGGCCAGTGCTACTTAGGGCTGTGATGGAAATCTTTCAGAGCCTTCCAGGGGAGGGAAATGTAGACAGGAGGGAAGTCATGTGGGCAGCATTACAGTCCTGAACAAGTTGCCTCAAAATGCATTTCAATTTGTAAATCCCATTTTCTATTGACTTACCGGGTGAAATTGGAGATCTTTTTTCCTCTAGAAAAAAACTGTTATTCCAGAACAAAACAAAATCACACCCAGGAGGGCACTCATTTTATGTATTTAAGGGAAATGAAAAAAATCATAAGACCATTAATAATACTTCCGATCAAATGCACACCTCCACATACAATTACACGTGTAGCTCTCTCTCCCCCTACTCAGAAAAGAGGTCGTAGGCTACTGTGAACATAGTCTAAATATAATCCCCATCATATCAATCTCCTAGCCCACAAATTTCACAACACCCCTTAATGCCTCGTGTCCCTCTACCACAATGTCCCAAAGGCACCACTTCCCTCCCCCAACCTCAGCAAAGGGCTGAACTACAAACATGGTCCAGCTACAAACATGGGCACCCTTCTCCCTTACTGCAGCCATTCCCTTGGTAACTTCTGTCAACTTGACCTATCAAATCTGTCTTCTGTGGGTGGCTGAGTTTTGAGTCTTGCTATAAATTGTCCTTCCTTACTCCAATCTTCTTAATATAAAAAAAAAATATCTTCAGAAAAACTTCACACTGTAGACTGGGAAGGTTAAGGTATGGAGTAAGCCTCAAAACATACAGAAAAATGTCTTCAAAATATCCTTGGGTCCTATCTCACATCTTGTGAGAGGAATTCAGACTCCTCTATCCATTCATTTCCCACCCCTGCCTGAGCCGGCTCTTTTCAGAGTCTAGCCCCCTTCTCAACCTTCTCTTTCCTTTACTTCTTCACTTCTCAGAGGTGCTTTTATTATTATTATTTTTAATTCCTATGCCCATCCAGCTCTGCTGACAAAACAATGTCCCTACAAGGCTCACCTTCTTCAAACACTGGAGGAAGGGAAGTCAGAACACTGAATTTACGTTTAAGAATTTTGTTCCTGGGGCGCCTGGGTGGCGCAGTCGGTTAAGCGTCCGACTTCAGCCAGGTCACGATCTCGCGGTCCGTGAGTTCGAGCCCCGCGTCGGGCTCTGTGCTGATGGCTCAGAGCCTGGAGCCTGCTTCCGATTCTGTGTCTCCCTCTCTCTCTGCCCCTCCCCCGTTCATGCTATGTCTCTCTGTCCCAAAAATAAATAAAAAACGTTGAAAAAAAAAATTTTTAAAAAAAAAATTAAAAAAAAAAAAAATAAAAGAATTTTGTTCCTGAAACAGTATGACAGTTACTCAAAAAATTTGAAATATCACAGGACCCAGTATCTCCACTACTGGCTATTTACCCAAAGGAAACAAGAGTACTAATTCAAGAAGGTATCTGCAACCCCCCGTTTCTTGCAGGATTATTTATAATCACCAAGATATGGAAATAACCCAAGTGCCCATTGATAGATGTAAGAAAAAGAAGATGTGGTATATATACATACAATGGAATGATCACTCAGCCATAAAAAAGAATGAGATCCTGCTATTTGCAACAACATGGATGGACCTTGAGGGTATTATGCTAAGGTAAATGAGTCAGAAAGAGAAAGACAAATACTACATGATTTCACTGATGTGGGGGATCTAACAAAACAAAAGAAATGAAAAAATAAAAAGCAGAATGAGATCTAGAAGTGCGGTGAACAAACTGGGGGTTGCCAGAGGGGAGGAGAGTGAGGGATGAGCAGAACGGGAGAAGAGAAGTGGGAAGTTATGGGATGAATAAGTCAAGGGGATAAAGGCACAGCACAGGGAATGCAGTCAACGGTACTGTGATAACGTTGTATGGTGACAGATGGCAGCCACACTTGTGGTGAGCTCACATAAGGTAGGAAGTTGCCAAATCACTGTGTTGTACACCTGAAAGTAATGAGATACTGTGGATCAACTATATTTTAATTATTTTTAAACTTATGAAAAAATACATGAAACAAAAAAAAATGACAGGCTTAGAAGGATAAATGAACAAATTCATACACACACACACACACACACACACACACACACACAAATTTATTCTTGTCCCAAAAAGAACATGTGGGCAGCCCAGCACTCACTGCACTGTCCGTGCTCTTCACGGCATGCCTCACCCACATGCTTGTTTTCCCTCCACCTAGGAAAAAAACTCCTTCAGCAAAGAGCCCAGAGAATACTGTTAAGTGAGTGAAAATTGTACCTTTCCCCCAAACTAGTCTTCTGTGCATGGTATAAAACGTTGGCTTCAGAAAATAAACATGGTGGTCAACCGAAGGGAAAAGAAACAAAGAAATACAATGGTGGCGATGACTCCTGACCCAGAACGGATCAGCACAAAGAGGGGATCATGAGGCAAGGGAGCCGGAAACTTGGTAAGGAGAGTCACCGGGAAAGTCGGTCATTTAAAAATACTGTCAGAGCAAGTTTCTAACTATGGATGTCACAGGGTGTCCTGGCTGTGTGGGAGCAGGATTTCAAATTCTTCCAGCCGGCGGGGACCAATCAACAGGGATTCACTAAGCACCTCCTCTGTGCCAAGGACTTCTAAGAGCTGGGCCAGAGCAATAAACAAAATAGACACAACCTTACTGCTCAACGAAGATGAGCAAAACATATACATTAAATTAAAGAAAGAGAAGTGCTTTGGAGAGCAGGGAAAGGAAACAGCCAGGTGGGACAAGTTGGTAGGAGTTGGGGTAGAGGGTTTCAGTTTAATAGGGTGGTCCGGGAAGACATGTCCAAGAGGGTAACGTTTCAGTCAGGAAGTGAGGGAGCAACGGGGCCATGGAGATATCTAGGGATAAGCCCAGCTCCTCATGAGGAGACCTAGAGTGTGGCTCAGGTGTGCCAGAAACACAAAATTCAACAGCAGAGAGAAGTCAGCTTACAGAGAGTGCGTTCCAAGAGAAGAAGCCAGCCTACAGGATGGAAGAGTCCGACATACAGATTGGGATTCAAAGAGGAGAACAGTGTGAAGCTTGGCACCAGCCAGACCCTGCCCCCCTGGAGGATAAGTGTGCCTGAAATGACAGTATTCTCTACTCTTCTGGAATTTGGGGATTCGGGCAAACTCGATGGCCCTAGAAACTAAACCTATGAAGCTAAACTCACAAAGACCTTTTACCAAATGACTGAAAATGGTGAGATGCTTATGGAAGTGGGAAGTACGCAAATATACAGAATATGCATGCCTACAGTATGTACCTACACAGAGAATGGGCACAAACGAAAATACAATGGCAAACAAAATTTCTCACTTTTAGTACGGTTTTAAGGGACTTACACATCCACAACGTCAAACAGGAAATGATGTCTACCCTGGCACATTACAAATGTAAAAGGACACAGACTCTGGGGAGAGAGCAGGCGTTTCCCTCCTAAAAGACACCAAACGTAGTCACTGAAGAAAACAGCTTCTAGTCTAATATCTAGTGCTTACTGTACACCTTTCAAAAGCGTAGTAGTTTGATAATCAGTTTGGTTTCAGATAAATCATATTGACTCACCCGTTTTGATCAAAATCTACTATTATCCTGGTTACAAACAACGAAGAAATACTCCCTCTTATCTTTCGTCTTCTCTTGTCCTCTGAACTCTCCATGTATATTAATAACTGGATTATGTTGATCGAAGTTAATTTTTTTAAATTAATTTATTTATTTTGAGAGAGAGCACGAGGAGGGGAGGGGCAGAGAGACCAGGAAAGAGAGGATCTCAAGCAGGCTCCGTGCTGTCAGCACAGAGCTGGACACCAGGCTCAAACCCATGAGCCACGAGATCTTGACCCGAGCCAAAGTCAAGGGTCAGACGCTTAACTGACTGAGCCACCCAGGCGCCCCTATGTTGATCTGAGTTTAAAGCACCTCAATTGTGTTCTGCAAACACCATTTTCGGAGGGGTATCACACCTTCGTTTGGTCTTTAAAGCAATGCATGCCCATCCCTACCCCTTCACTCCAGCTGAACGGCTGACCTTTATGATCAAGTATTTTCTTCATGAACACCTTAAAGGAGCTAATTCTCCTAGTTGATGTAACTTTAAAATGTTTATCTGTTATATGTATTATGTGAACAATGTGGCTAGCCATTTAAATTCTTGAGTTGTACTTCCCCCTAAACTTTCTCTATTGCCTTTTCCTTGAATCACACAGAGTCCAAGGACAGCCTAATTTTATTTTATCTTTCTATTAGTCCTTTATTTGTTGCAGGACATTTTTCTCCTATGATACTTTTTTCTGGACAGCATCATTCTAATTTTGCATCAGCACTGACTGCCCTCCATTTTAATTTTATTTGGCTAATTGCTTGTCTCCTTTTTTTCCTGCATTGAAAGGAATTGTGTCAAATATCTCCTCTGTCACCCATCTGGTTTTCAAACAAATTGCTACTCTGTTTCTTGATTATTCTAATGCATTTATCAGTCCTTTGGTGGTATTTTTAGGTCTTCGATTTGTTTTTAACACCAGACTCTGTTTCTTTTAAATTAATTATGTGTATTTGTTAATCAAACTTGTTTCACTGAATAATGGCCTATTTAAGTTCTTTTATTTTACCGCCCCCCCAAATTTTAAATTATCTTTATTTGTAACAAAATTACACATTTACATAGTCTAGATAAAGTCAGAAAGGGTTTCATTTTATTATTACTTTTTTTAATGTTTTTATTTATTTTTTTGAGACAGAGAGAGACAGAGCATGAGCAGGGGAGGGACAGAGAGAGAGGGAGACACAGAATCCGAAGCAGGCTCCAGGCTCCGAGCTGTCTCCACAGAGCCCGACATGGGGCTCGAACTCACAGACTGCAACATCATGACCTGAGCTGCAGTCGGATGCCCAACCGACTGAGCCACTCAAGCGCCCCAGGTTTCATTTTGTTAAATAAAAGTGCCCTCTATCCATCCTTCCCCCTTCTCAGATGCTGCCATGTTTTCTTCTAGTTAACTCTTTTGTTTTTTTACCCATATAGTTTTACATAATATGCTTGAACTGATTTTAATTTTTTTCCATTAACTATGGAAATTCCACTCTGGATTTAAGATTTAGCTTTCCTTTCTCCTCTTATACCTAGTACATGCAAGATCCTTCCCCCACCCCCCGACATAATTTTACCTTAATTTTTCTCATAACTGTCCATTCATAATTATGAATGGTCATACTAATATCATCATTCAGGGTTGAGAATGCAGCAATTATGATTGGTTTCCCTGTTTACCCAACTTTTTGTTTTCCTGTAGAAGCAGAATAGAATAGCGGTTAAGTGCTTATATTCAGTATTAAATGTCAACTACGCCACTCACTGGCTTTGCAATGCTGTTTTAGTTACTTAACCTACTTGTGCGTCTGTTTCCTTGTACGTAAAATTCAGACAAGAGCAGCTACCACATGAGAAGTGAGCAGGTTAAACAAGTTCACGGAGATGAAATGCTTAAAAGAGCCCCTTGCACGCGTTAGCTGTGGTCACCAATTACTGTCAAGGATGGACTTCCTGAACACTTTGAAGCTTTCAGCTTCATGGCCCCTCACCTTAAAAGGCCCAAGAAGCCCCAGGAAACGTCCTGGGGGTATGTTCACACGGTTATATGTTTTCGTAAAATTTGAAAAAATCAGATTATTTAACCATAATTAACACCATAATCTCGGCCACTCCAACTTTCCTTCCATCTCACTTCCCCTTGCATGTGAGTTTTTATTTTGCTCCCGTGTTTTTTTTTATTTCCAGGAGTTCTGCTGTTCTCCAGATGTCGTGTTTCATAACTGTATCTCCTAGGAAATATTAATAATAGACTCTTTTTTTTATCAAGTTTCCTCTCTCTTTATTGCTTCCATCGCCTCCGAGCTGTTGTGCCTTTTGCTGGTTTTGCTTGGGGGCTTTCCTCGTCCTCTGGTCCTCTCCGTTACCTTAATGTGTGGACATTACCTACAGTGTGGACACCCCAGACCGCAGGATTGAGGGGCTGAGTGGGACTTGTTAAACTGTGAACAGAGGGGGCAGCTGGTCTTCCATTGTCAGTATCCCCAGGATCTTTCTTACCCATCTCCTCGGTCAAGTTCCAGGGAGAGTTTTTCCACTATCGTTCTGGGTGTGAAAGGCCTGGCTGCTAGTTCTGTGGGGGCTAAGTGAGAATGTCTCAGCCTCTAGAACGTTCGTCGACTTGACTTCAGTGTATAGAAACTCAGGTGTAACTTGGGTCCTTCCGGAGAGAGATACTCTTGTGTTTCCAACTTCAAAAACGAAACCTTGATCTCACGGTTTGTGAGATCGAGCCCCGCATCGGGCTCTGTGCTGACAGCTCGGAGCCTGAAGCCTCCTTCAGATCCTGTGTCTCCCTCTCTCTCTGCTCCTCCCCCACTCACACTCTGTCTCTCTCTCAAAAATAAATAAACATTAAAAAAAAAAAAAAAAAGAAAGAAAGAAAGAAAAAGAAACCTGTGTCCTCCGCCTCCCTGAGGGGTTAGCCTCCAGGCAGTACAGCACGGAAGAGAGAATTCTGGAGGTCCCACTCCATTTATGTGGACTTGCAAATTGGGCCCCTTATTTTAGATGCTTTCTGTCACTCTCCACTTCTAAAATCACCAAGCACTCCCAATTTCGGAGACTTTCGGGGATTTTGTTTTAAGTGAGCTCTCAACTTTTTACCCATTGGTTTAGAATTTAGATTTGGGGGGTGGGGGGTGTTACATTATTTACCCTGATTCATCTATATCCTAGCTTCCAAAAATTTTTACTTTTACATTCTTTTAACGTTTATTTATTTATTTATTTATTTTTAATTTTTATTTTTGGGACAGAGAGAGACAGAGCACGAACGGGGGAGGGGCAGAGAGAGAGGGAGACACAGAATCTGAAGCAGGCTCCGGGCTCCCGAGCCTCCAGCATGGAGCCTGACGTGAGGCTCAAACCCATGAACTGTGAGACCATGACCTGAACTGAAGTCCAATGCTTAACCAACTGAGCCACCCAGGCACCCCCGCCCCCCCCCCCAATTTTTAAATGTCTCGTGATCTCAGTGGGGATCTGGGGAAGAGCAGAAGTAGATGTATGTGCACAACTCACCTCCTTCATCCAGAAAGCCTCTAGAGTGGATTTCAGAAATACCACCCGTCTTACATGTTATATTCCCCGTTAGTCCGCTTCTCTTCCCTTCCCATCCGATCTCATTCTCTCTTTCTTTTTCTCCATAATGTTTTGCTTGGTGGTCACAGCCTCTTCTCTCATTGCATATGTGTTGAACTATAGGGTCTTCTCAAGATCTTTTGTTTCTTGAGACAGTTTGGATAAATTCTCTACTTATACACCCTACTGTCTCGGACACGAGTCCACCTGCTCCTCGGAGCTCACGTTCCAAAGTTATTTCTTATTCTGGGGCTTTTGTTGGGCTCAACAGCATTAGGAAGGGGCTGGAAGGAGTTGTCCCCTAGGTCTGGGTATGCGTGGCTGGTGCACCGGGACTCTATATTTAAAAATCCTGAAGCAGGGGTGCCTGGGTACCTCAGTTGGTCAAGTGTCCAACTTTGGCCCAGGTCATGATCTCGCGGTCTGTGAGTTCGAGCCCCGCATCGGGCTCTGTGCTGACAGCTCGGAGCCTGGAGCCTGCTTCGGATTCTCTGTGTGTCTCTCTCTGCCCCTCCCCAACCCGTGCTCTGTCTTTCTCTCAAAAATAAATAAAACATTTTTTAAAAAATTCTGAATCAGTGTTTGGTCTACATCCTAGAGGCCCATGCATCCTTGCCGTGGCTCAGTGCAGCCACACGATACACAATCCAGTCCACGCATCCACTCACCCCATTTCAGGCCTTCGCTCCAGGGGTCTTCCTCATCAGTGGGAAATTAAGACAGGAAAATGCCTGGGTTGATGAGCTGGGTTTTTAGTATATAGGGAGGTAGAAGGACTTCAGCTGAAGATCCTCTGTCCTTCATCCCTTGGGGTCCTCCTACCTACAGAATTGTGTCTTCTTTTCACTTTTGTCTTCCACGCTGCTAACTCTCTGTTATTTGCTAAGGTAAAGACTAGCTTTGGGTGCTTCTCATCTTTCTGCCTTCCCTGCGAGTTTTCTCTTCAGCCTAGAAAAAGCATTGAAGTTCAGCTCTCAAGAGTTGTCCACAGTTTTCTGTGGACATTTATTTGCCCACTAAGACTTCTCCCCAAGCTGGGCAATGGTAACAGGTTTTCAGGTTTTCATTCACTAGCTCTCCCTGCTCAAACACAAGACTGACATGGACTCTTGTTCCCTTCCCTGCTTTCTAGTTTCAAAGTTTAAAAGTCATGGCGGGGCGCCTGGGTGGCGCAGTCGGTTAAGCGTCCGACTTCGGCTCGGGTCACGATCTCGCGGTCCGTGAGTTCGAGCCCCGCATCGGGCTCTGGGCCGACGGCTTGGAGCTTGGAGCCTGCTTCCGACTCTGTGTCTCCCTCTCTCTCTGCCCCTCCCCCATTCATGCTCTGTCTCTCTCTGTCCCAAAAATAAATAAAAAACGTTGAAAAAAAATTTAATAAAAAAAAAAAGTCATGGCGTGATTTCTTCTGTTTTTTTCTTTAACTTGCATTTTTGTGATTTTCATACCTCATTCTATTAACTTAGTATGAGCACCCCAGTGATATTTTAAGGATCAGTTTTTAATATTTTCTTCCTGAAAATGTTACCAACTGGTTTTTTGCTACTCTGCTTCCTCAGCTATAAAATATGGATATAATAGCATCTACATAATGGAAATGTGAGGGTCTGATGGGATAAGTCTCGTAAGGCATTGCATGTGGTCTTAGGCTAACAGTAAAACTGCACCCCACACAAAAGACCAAACACAGGAGATACTGCGTCTCTCTAGACTAACAGTAAACCCCTCAGTAAGGGAGCTCAAAAAAAAAAAAAAAAGTATAACCATTTGGCAACCATCATAATAATAACTGATATGGGCAAGAATCATCAATACATGAAAACTAGTGAGATAAAAATCAGGTAAGAAACAGAATCATAGTCTTAAACTATCTCCCCATGACCTATTAATTTACTAAAAAGGGAAAAATAGTAACTTTGCTGTGAGGAACTTGAACAGATACCACCTTAGCCAATTGAACAAACCAGTAACGAAACCCACCAATGCTTCCTGACATAATGCACTGAGAAGAACACAGTCTCTCTTCCATGGTGTTCCTCCAAACGTGAGTAATTTGAATCAAATCATGAGGAAACATCAGACAAACCCAAACTGAGGTACGTTGTATAATAACTTGCCTCTACCCCTCAAACATGTCAGGGCTATGACCAATAAAAACTGAGGAAATGTTCCTGATCAAAAGACTAAAACACATGACAATTAAATATAATAAATAATCCTGCATTGAATTCTGGATAACTTTTTTTTTTTTTTTTTTTTTGCCATAAGGGACATTTCTGGGATAACTGTCGAATTTGAAACAAGTGTACAGATTCTATCACTGCTGATGTCATGATCTCGATATCACATTGTACAAAGTTAAGATAATGGGCATGTGTTTAAGAATACACAATGGCATTTAGTGGGAAAGGAGGCATCACGTCTAGATCTTATCACAACATCTTGTCACAAATGTTTCATGAAAAAATGATATATCATACATACGTATATATGTTTGTGTGTGTATATCCACCAAACACAGAGAGAGAGTGCAAACTCGGTGAAATGTTAACAATTGGAAAATCTTGGTGAAGGGCATTCTGGAATTCTTCACGCTTACTACTTTGGTACTTACAACTTTTTCTGAGTGAGTCTGACATCAATTCAAAATAAAAAAGCTTTGGAGCGTCGGTACTAAAGCACAACCTCCTCAGAGACAAGCCTGTTTCTGAAGCAGCAGTGAGGAAAGCTATGGTGTGGGATTTGAATCCCAACTCCAGCACTGACGAGTTTTATGATTTTGAAAAGTTTCCCTTACTTCTCCAAAAGGCTCAGTCAGTTTCATCACTTGTACAATGGACATAACCAGCACAACCTCCAAGGGCTCTCGAGAGAATTAAATGAAGTCACACATTCAGATGGGACCAATGCCTGACATATTAAAGGCTTGGACTCCTGTCGAGAGAATGAATGGCTGTTTGCTGCAGAGATGAAAGGAGTTGAGGCGTCTGCAAGCCTGTGGAGCAAATATTCCGATCATTCCTCCTCTGGTTTCATGACATCCTAACATTTAAGAGATGAACGGCAGGTGATGTGAGGGACGCGGAAGGAGGCGGAAAGGAAGACGAAACAAGGTATGATCCCTAAAGCTCTCCATTCTCTTTCCACGAACCCACCTCAGTGGGAGACACTAGGCAGCGTGTGGCACAAGGTGGCCAGCCAAGCCCACCTTCCCCTCGTGGTCCATCTTAGCATTTCGAGAACTTGGAGTCATCCTTTCATATTTCTACCACCTTTCTCTATTTTCTATTGACATATGCAACCAACGTATGTCTAATTTGTTTTTAACTTATGGTCAACTTAGCTAACATACAGTGTAGTCTTGGCCTCAAGAGTAGAGTCCCGTGATTCATCACTTACACGCAACAACAGGGCTCCTCCCAACAAGCGCCCTCCTCAGTGCCCACCACCCATTTTCCCCGACCCCCCAGCCCCTCACCCCCATCAACCCTCAGTTTGTTCTCTGTATTAAAGTCTCCTATGGTTTGCCTCCCTCTCTGCTTATGTTTAATTTTTTTTTTTTTTTTTTTTTTAATTTTTTTTTTTTTTTTTTCAACATTTTTTATTTATTTTTGGGACAGAGAGAGACAGAGCATGAACGGGGGAGGGGCAGAGAGAGAGGGAGACACAGAATCGGAAACAGGCTCCAGGCTCCGAGCCATCAGCCCAGAGCCTGACGCGGGGCTCGAACTCACGGACCGCGAGATCGTGACCTGGCTGAAGTCGGACGCTTAACCGACTGCGCCACCCAGGCGCCCCTGCTTATGTTTAATTTTTAACCAAAGTTAAAAAACACAACAAAGCTCAAAAAATCCTGCGTATACGTTTAAATGCTCAGACTCTTTTCTGTAAGAGACAAAGTATAAATATATACATAGTAAAAACAAACCGCTTCTTCAGGATCTTCGAAATACTCAAAACGGCATGTAACCCATAACTTTTCCTTACCTGTTCCAGACCCAGTTACTATTTTACCGGTTGATATGTTATCACTTCAGAGCCATAACACTGTTTATGCCTTTTGAACAAGCTGATAAAAAGAAACATTTGCTTAAGGTTCCCATCAATGAATGCAGAGCTTAGAGTAGTCTTTAGTTTGTACAAACGTTCTGCTTATTAATTCAGAATATTCATTCAGTTATTGAAATATGGCAAAACTGTACAGTGAAAGACCGATTCTCTATTATACATATTAGCTTTGCACAAAAATCCTTTGGCTCGGGAACAGCTGCCCACTCTAAGGATTAATATACCTCTTTGAATTTTTTCAACTGTGAGTTAGGTATGAAAACTATATCATCAATGCTCCTCGATGTACAGATAGATTATAAATTATCAAAAGAAGTTCCTTCAGATTAAGAGCGCTCCAACCAAATTTCAGCTTCAGAAATTCTAAAACTACCTATGTGCAGCCCGGTCCCTGCCAACATCCACAGCATCCGTTTTATTTTTTTTTTTTTTTTTTTTAAATTTTTTTTTTTTCAACATTTTTTATTTATTTTTGGGACAGAGAGAGACAGAGCATGAACGGGGGAGGGGCAGAGAGAGAGGGAGACACAGAATCGGAAACAGGCTCCAGGCTCCGAGCCATCAGCCCAGAGCCCGACGCGGGGCTCGAACTCACGGACCGCGAGATCGTGACCTGGCTGAAGTCGGACGCTTAACCGACTGCGCCACCCAGGCGCCCCACAGCATCCGTTTTAATTAAAAGCCAGTGATATGACTCATGCCACCTGTTCCATTGATCCTGCTATATTCCTATGTTGGTCGGAGTTCTCTTTTCCGGATTTAAACTTTTATGAAAACAAATAGCAAATATTTATTCAAATTGATTACTATTATTTCACACCCTGAAAACTGCATTTCCTACTACAAAATTACATTTAGCTACATTAATTTTAACAACCCAAGGATTATTCGAAATGATAATCACAATGGTAATTGTAGCTGGTAGACAGGCTGGTAGTCTATGCGTGTGTGTGTGTGTATATATATATATATATATATATATATATAGTCACACACATATACACACACGTATACACACACATACATATAGTTTCATATATATAATCTTTACTAAAATTACCTACAGACCCCAAAATAAATTTTTAAAAATCTGCTTATTTAGGGGCACCTGGGTGGCTCAGTCTGTTGAGCATCTGACTCAGGTCACGATCTCACGGTTCATGAGTTCAAGCCCCACATCGGGCTCTGCTATGACAGTGCACAGCCGGCTTAGGATTCTCTGCCTGTCTCTCTCTGCCCCTCCTCTGCTTGGTCTCTCTCCTGCTCTCTCTCCCCCCTCCCCAAATAAACACTAAAAATTTTTTAAATCAATAAAAAATAAAAATCTGGTTACTTAGACACATTTCAGTGGGACATTCATGTCTCAGTGAGTGTATCAAACAGAACGAAATATAACAATACAGGAAGAAAGGAATGGTGGGGACCGGAAGAGGGAGTGGCTCTGCTTTCATGCCCAGTCGAGATGACAGACGATTCATTGTTGAGGCTCTCTAGACTTGGAGTTCACGGCGGAGCCCACAGGGGACCTCGGCAGAAGCTCAGTACTTGGAGAGCAATCTGCTCTGATTTACATAGTTCCACGAGACTGTATATTATATTGCCTCATTTGTCAATCGATCCAGTCACTAGTCAGTCAATCAGTTGTGAAAACAAGAGCCAAGGTAAAGAAAAAAAAAATGACATTCTAACTGATCAGTCTGCCTAGATGAGGTGAAATATTCTATTTTAAACAAATCACAGAATGTAATCAACGCTAAACAGAGGAACCTTTTACGGACCACAGGATCAGGGATTCCAGCTTCTCCCTCCCTCTCTGCTCTCTGGAACAATTTGGGTGGTAATTATAAAACCCTCCCTCGAAGCATGGTGGAATGAGCCTCTACCCATGGCTTCAAGATGGGTTGAAAGTGAAGCTAGATATGGGTGCCTGGGTGGCTCAGTCGGTTAAGCATCCACCTTAGGCCCAGGTCATGATCTCACAGTTTGTGAGTTCAAGCCCTGTACCAGGCTCTCTGCTGTCAGCTCAGAGCTTGATTCAGATCCTCTGTCCCCCTCTCTCTCTGGCCCACCCCTGCTCATGCTCGCTTTTTCTCTCAAAAATTAAAAAAAAAAAATTAAAAAAAACAAACAGTGAAAGTAGATCTAAGACAGAGAGTAAGGTCAGTGTGCATGAGTCAGCTGGGATCCCAAGGCCCCATTGAGAGATTCAGAGGTGACAGCTCCCTAGTGGACCAGCACTCTGTACTTGAAGAAGTTGTTGGGGGGACTTAAGGTAAGAGTTTGGGGCTCTATCCTCACAGGTCTGCCCAGGAACTGTGAGGAGGAGTGAAGCGAACCCAGAACACAGGGGGCCGATCATGATTGCGATCTTCCGCCCAAAATTAATACGAAAGCTTGACAAAGCCTGCCAACTCTTAACACCCAAGTGGATTTTTCTGTGAAATCCATCCATCTCTTCACCGTACCATTCACATTAGCCTATTACATGGAGTCTTTGGTGTTCCTCCTTTTCCTACACACATTACTCACACCAGGAAATGAAGTGAGTGGAGAGTTCAAGGGCACTTTTGACTAGAACCAGATGAATCGTTGCAGTTGCCGGGGAAACCTTTGAAGACAACAATACTTGATATGTCAAATATCTGAAGTCAATTTGAGCCAAAGTCATTTAGAAGGTAAATCCAAGAAAGCTAATGGCATAAGAGGGACACTTGGCTTGTAAAAGTAGCCCCAGTGTGTTATGTGCTCATGAACTTTTGAAAAGAGGAAGTATTTTATACCTTAATTAGCCTATAAGAATGATAATCTTAAGTGCTAGCTTTCAAATGACGGGATTCAGTATAAAGACATTTAGAGTCCCTAACCATCTATGCATAAACCATTAAACTAGGGTTTTTATAACACCCTTGTAACAAAATAGAACATGCTTTCCTAAAGCTATTCGTCTAACTTCTTTACAACTCTCTTCCAGTCTAATATGTCTTTTTTTCCCAGACTTCCAGTGTAAAACATATGTCAAATATTGAGTAGCACATGTGGGTTTTTTTTTTTTTTTTTTACAAAATGTCAAATGTTTGCTGTAATAATTTTAAGGAGAAAAAGAAATTAACAAGCAGGACAATGTGCTACTGGGTTGTTTTGCTTGTTTGTTTTCATAAAGACCACGGACATGACATGTTTGGCGTTTATACAATGTGCTATCGTTTTTGCATCAAGGAAATGTAGATTGAATAGGAATCTTTCTAAGTTGCATTTTGCTTCAAACACTGAGTTTGGTAAAGGTCATTGCCTGAATCTGAATTTATGATTTCTCCAATGTTGTTCAAGAGAATAATCACACTGAAAAGCTTTATAACGAAAATTTGTGCACATTGCTGGTATTTGCGTTCCCACACTGTGTTTTGTGATAAAATAAGTGAAAAGGAAAATCAAAGTGCAAATACCTCCAAGGTCCACAAGGAAATCACTGTGTCCTCACACTTCAACACTTTCATGGTGAGAAACTTAGGTAGGGGTTAACATATTTGAGGCTTTTAAAAAGTAATTTTAGAGATCTATGATTTTGGTGGGAGGGGGGGCGTTATCCAAAAAGTACTACTTTTATACAGATAATTTCCTTCTAGATTTTTAGACTATTGAACAGCCGGCGTTCATTGCTCTGTGCTGCCCTCTGCTGGTGATTTCCTGTAAATGGCTTCAGGAGACAATCCAGTACTTGCTGGGGTTTTCACCAGCCCACATTGCTACCCAATATCATAGCTACATTGCTCAACAAGCTGTTTCTTACATGATGATGAACACAGCTGTATTTTAATTTAAAAATGTTTAAATATATAATTAAGGAAAAGCTTTTTTAAAGTTTAGAATCTGAATTTAATTTTTATTTCGTGCTGGAGACAAAGCTTTTCCCAGAGAGTAGTAACTTATACAAACACAAGGTAATGACACTATTTCATCTAAAAAGTTTGGTTGTAAAATCAGTAAGGAAAACAATATGTTACCTTGAACTTACTTAGCCTGGGATGACTTTATAAGGAATGCTATAATTTTTAAATCAGTTGCACAAACGTGGCTTACGTGGCTTATAGGAGAATCGCTTTTTTTGCACTACTCACTCAAAGTTGATCTAAAGGAACCGTTCCAGATAATTTGACAACAATGTATCTGAAATAGTGTGAAAGATCAAGGCTCCAAGTTGTATGCAACAAGTGCGTCCCACCAATTGTTAGAAAACCAGAAGCCCTCCCTCCATTGCAATGTTCACTCTAACACAACTTCTATTCCGTTATAACTGTTTCATTTTACTAACAGCTTGATTTCCGAGCCTGCTGGAAAGACAGTCTTATTGTAGCGCTAACGTTATGCGTATATAACCTACCAACAAATAAATGAGCTCTGCTTTGCTCTAAAAACTCATCCAGAATCCCAAATACTACATAGTGACCAACCCAATTCATACCATTGAACTTCATTCCAAGTACTCATTCGAAAGTTCTAAATGATATGCACTTTTTAGTGACCTAAACTAGCTGGGGACTTAAAAAACAACAACAACAACAACAACTGATATTGCTCAAGGGAAAAGCCATAAAGTTTGAGTCGTCAGTGCCTGTATTCCAGAAAAGAGACACGCGGCATGCATATGTCGCAGGTCTCCTATAGCGACAAACAAACAGCTCCAGCATTGAACATGCCTTCGTATTTGATGCTTATTATATGTAAGCAACAGATGTACTTCTCATCTGAGCACCATAAAAGTGATTTTTTAAGAATCCTAAATAGAAAATGAGTCAGTCCCAGTGCAAATATAAACCTAAAAGAAATTCCATACTGTACAAGTAACATTTGCTCTATTGAACACATTGAGGTTTCAACAGAAGTGCCTCCCAAACGCAATAATCTGTCTTCCCCCCACACCCCCCCCCCACTCGTTCTCCATGGCTCTTCAGCTGGCATTAGAAACAACCCCTGGTGACCACCCATTGTCACAGTGGACCCAAGGCTACCAGATCCATGCCTGAAAGGGGGAGGGGCAAAAAGGTGGGCCCTCCTCATCCCCCCCACCCCCACATCCATCCTGCATCAGTGGTACTCATTTTTCTCCCAAAGTTCAACCCAGTGTGACGTAATGAAATAACTCGAATCTACTTTGTACAATCTTTTTTTTTTTTTTCCTTACCTTAACCTGGCGAGTCTCTACAGATGTGTAGGAAGTTATCTTTTCCGGGATATATTCCAAAATGCTCTTATGCTATTTCTCTTAGGATTTCTCCACACTGCCCCATTCACAAACGTTATTTCTTTCTAAAGGAGAAAAAGAGAATGCACGCATGAAAATGATCGTACGAAAAGCATTGATTTCTAATCAAATCTAAACAAATGCCAAACCAACGTGGCTAGCACCTTCCAAAGCTCTAGGAGGCATGGGTTTTTATGCAGCATGTAGAAATCTGCTCTCTTCATGTGGCTTGGTTAGAAACTACGTTCTCCAGGATGTAAAATATTCACAGTTATCTCGGCAATTTTTTTCTCCTTACCTCTAGTATGCCAGGGAGGTCACATTCTGTTAAAAACATCCTGCCCTTCTCCCCACAAAAAGGTTCCATAGAATCAGAATGCAGAAACGCAGCAACTTGCTAACTTTGCTCTGTGTTATTTACCAACCGCACAAAGAAAATGCTGTCTATTCAGAACTCATTTCAAAACTCTTTTCACTGAGAGTGAGCGAACAAGCGGGCTCATGTCCCGAGCTACAGTCACATCCCCAGCGGCCGGCGCTGGCCGCGGGGCCAGCGCCGCGTGGCACGGCCCCCCCACTTCCTACAAGGGTCTGTTGTGCACCGTGGGCGCAGGCCACACAGGGGGGTCGGAGGAAAGAAAGTTGCGGCGGGGGGGGGGGTGTGCTTTCTCACCCCAAGTTACTTTGCTTGTTTGCCCCAAATTTCTGTCAGGGGGCTGCCCTTTCTCCCCAGGCCCCCTGACCCTGACACCGAGGTTGCCAATCTAGACTCTGAGCTGACAGCCGGGGTTTGAGGCCTGACCTCATTACTGAGTTGCTCTGGCAACTCCTGTAGGTGAGTTGTCTAAGCCGCTTGTGATTCACTTTCTTTTTGTTTTCTGATCACGGTGATCCCACCTATCTCACTAGGTATGAGGCGTAAGAGGAATCATTCGGGCAGAGTGGAAGCGGCAGGTGCGGGATTTTCCTACAGACGTCGTTCTCAGTCCAACCGAGGCTCCAGTGCTCAGACCGCAAGGTGAAACCTCCCTGCAGGCCCACGGCCAGGCAGACCTCGTCCACGCTATATCGGAGTCCTCATCGCCATTTGGGGGCCTATGGGTGGGGGCTGTTGCCCTCCGGCGCCAAGTCCAGGTGGAGAGGGGGGTTCAGGGCAAGTCCCTGCAGCTGGGGGACAGGAGCTGGCTGGACCCCAGAAGGCTCCAGCTAACTGCGCATGGGGCGGGGGTTCCGTCCCACAGTCTGTCTGGGAAGTCAGAGATGTTGCCACACAGACAGTGTTGGGGGCGGACCTGGGGCACACAGGTGACTGTGGCAAGGGACGGGGAGGGGGCTGCTGGGGGTGGCAGTGAGTGAGAGTTCTCTGGCCCTTCGAAGGAGGAGGAGACCCGGTCAGGGAGAGGCTGGAGGGGGACAACGGGATAGCCAGGGCTGGGGAAGGGGTGTTGAGGGACCACTGAAAGGACGTGGGGTGCATTGCCCCTCTGTCCCACAGCAGGGATCAAGGGAGCTCCGAGAATAAGAAGGCTTGCTGCTGACAACTTCCGAAGACTCAATGTTCTAGAAAGAAAGTCCACCCAAAAAGGGTTTGCCAGAGCAAAAAAACAGGACGCCAGGCAGCCAGCCAGGTAGAAAGGGGCTCAGGCTCTTACCCTTCCTTCCTGCACACCCTCTGCCCACCCCCACCCCCACCCCCACCAGTGAAGTGGGGGCGGGACTCTGCAGCCCGGCTGCAGGCAGGATGAGGTGTAACTAGGCCAAGGTCAACGTTTGCCTATTGCTCAGACCAGACATTCTAAGTGCTGAAGTCAGCCTGCTTCTGTGACTCAAACGGAGCAGGGGATCTTTTGCATCATCAGAAAATGAGCCAGGGTGGCGTTGGGGAACGGGGGTACCACCGGAGTCAAGGACACTGGCCCCAGCGAAGACAGTTTGTGAGAACAATGCGGGGATATGTAGCTTGTATTTTGGTTCTGTCAAGAATAGTGCTTTTTCAACATTATCAATTACTTAAGTGGCACACGATGAACTCCTTTGCTAGACTAGAAGCTCCAGAAGACAGGGACCTTGTATCTTATGTTCCTCGATGCTTCCCCTGAGTCTATTGTAGAACCTGGCCCATGGCCGCCGACTAGCTATCCTATCAGTTTTGAGCTGGTTGTTTTATTTTAAGCCATTCCCGTCCATCATGTTCTTCCTAGAAAAATCTAGACGAGTATATTTTCTCACAACGGTCTTGATCACCTCTAAGACTACTAAATTATTTTGTGCGTTTTGCACTTTCAACACATGCCACTTCTCCTTCGCCCCGTCTCTTCCAGGGAACCTTATATATCTTTAACACATATAAAAGACGCAAGCTGAGGTTTCTGTGAGTCTTAGTTTTTAGCAATTACAAGAAGCCCGATCAAAGAACACCTTAACAACATGCCCGCGAAGCTCAAGGCACATCAGAAAACCCACCAGCTTTTTCTCTTGTGAGCTTCTCTTTGGAAATTGACATCAATTCCTTCTTCCAGAAAACAAAACAAAGAAAATGACGACACCAACCCTGTGTGTGACCTTCCTGTTCCTTCTACCCTCACCCCCACTCCACATGTCAATGAATCGTTAGGACGCGCCTTGCTAGCTACTTCTCTTTTCCGGGTGGCAGCGAAGTTCAAGTATTTTGAATGGCACAGAAGCAATTCCTCTTTGGCCAAAAGAGGAACTCAGGGGAAGAAAAAAAAAAAAAAAAATCAAAGGCAAGCTTACTTGTGAGCTTTCCCAAATTGAGCAAGTTTGGGTACAGCATATGTAGTCTCGGTTTTGGAAACCACAATATGCCATTCATCCCTAACTAGATGACGGGACAGAAATGTTGTTGCTGAACCAACCAAGGGAAATATGCTTGCTGCTTACCCAAAACAAACTTGCAAAATCCAACTTCTATTGCTTCAAATTTTCAGATGGGAAGATTTTCCCGGATATCAATTTGACCTATTTTTTTTTTTTTTTTCTTTTCAATTAAAGTGAAGAAGGTATTCTCGGGGCACATTTGGAAACATGAGGTTCTTACCTTATGAAATACGGATCCTGAACAGCAAAAGTTGTTGCTTAAGAAAATTCAGGAACAGCTAAGGCAAAATCCCTTCCTCAAGATGACAATGGGGGTGTATCTTGGAGATGGAGTGAGTGGTGTCAAAGCTATTGGCACGAAAACACACATCATTGGGGCCAATGAGACACTAATAATTCATTTCCTTTGGTACTGAAAGCCTTTCATCCAGTTCATTAAGGAATCCTCCTGGCACACTTTACTTTCCTGGGTCGTAATGGAGAGTTTTTTCATTCAGGAGGTACCTTTGAGGCCCAGGATCAGATAAGCTTGACAGAGAAAGCTGAGGGACTTCCATTTGCATTCCCCACCCAAGGATGGGGCCTTTGGAAGAAACACCGATGGGGACCTTCTTCTTGAAGACGACCCCCCCACCCCGAGTCCGCATGTTCTTAACACTTCCCTGTCTCTTGCCTCGCCAAGAAAAAGTCCAAAATAAGAAGACCTATGTGCCAGTCCAAATACAAATCCCAATCCAATCACGTGTCCGTCCACTCTCTCTCCACTTCCCAAGCACGTCAATGAAGCATTCTGTCTGCAAGCACGTACTGTTTGGGGCTGGTGTGCTTTGGGGAAGTTGAACTTGAAATAATCCATCCATAGACAATAAAGACTCGCTCATCAGTCAATGAAAAGCTATTACTCGGAGCAGAACAGGAGCATTCCAGCAAGATGGCAGAGTATAGACATCGATCCACAAAATGTGCTGTGAGAATTTGAATTCCTGGCTGCTTCAAAGTGTTTATTAATGAATAAAACTGCCATTTTACTAAGTACTCATTTCTTTTTTTTAACTAGCCTTAAAACAGTCATATAGTTGTGTGCTATTCAGAAATAACTTCTGCTTAGAGTTTGGGGGTTGTTCCTTTTCTTCTCTTCTTTTCTGGAATACCAGGTTTATTTGAATCAGAGACTTGGACAATAAAGGTTGGCCCAACGTTTGTCTTCAAATTGGGGCACCTGGACGAGCACTATGACAAGGTGATGACCTAATCATTATTGGCAAGGACATCGTTTTGTCAAAAGGACTGCACCCTAGCAAAATAGGTAATGATTACTTATGCTCGGATTCCATAGCTTTAATTATCAGCTTTCTGAAGATGCCTTTTGGAGTCTGCAGGCAGCACTGGCAAAGATGAAAGGAAACAGAAAACGTTTTCCTGGCAACTTGCGAAGTACAACTAGCACCCCGATATCCACGGTGCGGCAAAATGCGCAGCCCGGGGTCGGTCAAGCGGGATCACAGCTTTGGGAACGGGTGCGGGAAGCCAGCGAGGCCACGGTGGCCACGTGCGTCCCACACTATGTACGAACCCGGGACGGAGGAGCCCACGTGTTCCCGATGCTTTCTCCTTAAACCGTGTGCCAATTTTTTTTTTTTTATTATTATTCTTTGAGAAACCAGTGGGTGGGCACAGATGGGAAGTGGGAAGCTGCAAAATGGAAGAAGACGGATCGGGGCGGACCGCGGAGCCGGCCCCCCTCCAGGCGCGGCCTCGCGACGCAGATGGCCTGCGCTCTGCCCGGCACGGCCGCCTCCGCCGCGCCCCCTGGCGGCTGCCAGCGCCGGGGCCTGAGGCCCGGCCACCCCCCATCCCCGGGGCCTACTTGTGACCAACCCTCCCGCCACCGCTCCACGCACGTAGCCTACGGGGCGCTCCACGCACACAGCAAACGTTTTTTAAAAGCACAACAGGTTAAAAACAGTAACTGGAGCTGCTCTACAGTGTCATGAAAGTCTTGATGTGGCATCCGTTTTATATGCACAATTTGATGCCATTAATTAAAAAAAAAAAAAAAAAAGGGTGGGGGACGCCTGGGTGGCTCAGTCATTAAACAACCAACTTCGGCCCAGGTCATGATCTCACGGTTTGCGGGTTCAAGCCCTGCGGAGGGCTCTGTGCTGACAGCTCAGACCCTGGAGCCTGCTTCGGATTCTGTCTCCCTCTCGCTCTGCCCCTCCCCCACTCATGCCCTATCAAAAATGAATAAACGTTAAAAAAAATATTAAAAAAAAAAAAAAAGTCCTCCTCACTTCCTACCTTCATATGAAATCCCAACCCGGCTTGGGGAAGGGGGGGCTCACCTCAGCGCATCCAGAAAACAAAAATGCAGCCGCCCCCTAACGAATTCGCAGCAAGTGCCATGACCGTGGGCAAGTTGGGGCGGCCGGAGTTGGGTGGCTGGGAGGGCGAACACCGGGCGCAGGCGAGGCCTTCTGACTCCACGACTCCCCAGGCTTTCCAGCTGCATGCTTCCAACGCCGACAGGGGGCGCCACGCATTGAGGCGCTCGCGCTCTTTGAGGTCGGCGGCGTCAAAGAAACGTTTCTATTGGCCCTTGCCGGTAAGTGTGCTTTTTGCTGATTGGAGGAAGGCACGTTGGGGGGCGGAACCCAGCCTCGTGGTCTGACCCTGGGAACTTTTCTCGGGCCCCTTTGTGGGATCGGCCTGGTTCGGATGCTCTGCCAAAGTCAGGCTCACGCCCCTCGCCGCAAGGGGGGAAGTAAAGCAAGATCGGGGTGCGAGGGGGGGGGGGGTACCCGGACTGAAGACCGAGCCCCAGGGAGACGCTCCCCAGGCTTACTTCCGTCCTGCCTTCACCCTTGCTCGAGCCAGGCCGATGGGGTGCCGCTGGGCACGTCCCCACGGACCCACGTGAAAACCGTCAGCCGACTCCGGACTCAGGACCGGGACCGCGGAAATAAAAACATCGAGCCCCGGGTGCCGCCTGAGAAGACTTGAAGGCCAGCCCCGCCGTGGCAGTTTTTAAGTGTCCAGGGGGGCGGATCCTTCCCCCAAGCCTGACCTGTGACCTCTTCCCGCAAACACACGAAAGCCAAGTTGCTGCGCTAAGACAGGCGCCAGACGGTGCAGGGTCGGAGCCCGACGCTGGAGCCTGATGGCTGGCTTCAAACCCAGCTCCGCAGGTACTACCCACGTGACCTTGAGCAAGGCACGCGCCTGCCTTGTGCCTCGGTTTCCCCACGTGATAAAAACCCCACTCTTCACTTAGGGTTGTCATGGGGACTGGGTTAATTTGTGTGAGGTGCGCAGAATAGGGCCTGTTACATGATAAATGCTGTCTACACGTTTGTTCGTGTTACTAACACAAAGGTGAAGTGATGTGGACACACCCAGCACACGCTACCTTGCTCTCATCCTGCATCCTCCCTAAATCACACCCAAAGGGCCCTTAAGCTCTAGAACTCAGCTTGCAAACTTCTGCTCTATGAATTCAAAAACGAGGCTTATTCAGGATCCTCCTAGAACAGCCCAGAATGAAATATCGATTTCAGGTTTAGCATTAAAAACGTAGAAAAGTTGACATAACGGCCCTCCCAGGGCTACTCAAAACTGGTGCTGAGTCAGAGGCAGCCTAGCTATTAATGGCTGGGTTTCGTGGAGCATTAATCAACCAATCAATCAATAAACCAAGATTTACATAGCATACGCTATGTGCCGGGCAACACACCGGTCCTGGTAACACACTGGTGAAAAGACAAAGTCCCCCCTCATGGAGCTGGCCTTCTAGCGACCAAGACAGACATAGAATCGTGTGTTGGGGTGACCTTTTGGAAAAGGGGAGTATAAAACTCTATGGAGCAAATAGCGGATGGATTCTACATGGTTCCACACGAACTGGAGAAGGCTGTCCGAGAGAAATGAACGACGTTTAATCTAAGATGACTTAGAATTAGCTAGGTAACGGGGTTCTTTCCTGACCAAGGAATGGCGTGCAAAAAAGGCCCAGTGGAGACAAGGAGCCCAGGGATGAAGGTGACAGTCTGGGGGGGGGAGGAGAATTGGGGGGAAGGGGGTACAGCTGTACAGGTGGCAGTGACAGAAAGGGCACAGCCCCAGCACCGAAGCCTGACGGCCTCCACCTGGGCTACAGCAGCTCTGTGGCCCCCTGATCACTGGGTCCGGGTTGCCTCAGCTCTACATGTATTCCATGTTCTTGTAAATATTCCCTTTAAGGTTAGAAAAAATAGCCTCAGGGCACCTGTGTGGCTCAGTAGATGGAGCATCCAACTCGGTTTCGGCTCAGGTCGCGATCCCAGGGTTGTGGGATCGAGCCCTGCATGGGGCTCCTTGCTGAGTGGGAAGACTGCTTGGAATTCTCCCCCTTCCTCCCTCCCTCTCTCTCTTTCTCCCTCTGCCCCTCTCTCCCACTTGCACACACACTCTTTGTCTCTAAAAAAAAGCTTCCTGAAATATTTCCAGGAAGGATTAAAAAGCATGTGATTCATGAGTAACAAAGGGTCACAGATTTTAACCTGTGTATAAGTGCTGAGAAACCTGAGATGTCTTCCACCTGCCCTATCATGGCACTCTGCTTTAGAAAAGTGAATTTCTGCATTTTATTTCCAAAGAAGAGCCCCCGGTCAGTCTAGTACACCAGTTTCATTTAACAAAAAAAAAAAATCATTAAAATTTTCCAAAATTGCGGAGATCTTTTTTTTTTCTTTTGTAACATCTCTTGTAAATGAAAAATAATTAAGACAAATTCAGTCATTCTGGGTGGTGAAGTAAGATCTCCCTTCCAGATCTTAAAAACATGACAAACATATATAAAGCTAATATTTAATAATTTGAGTTAGATTGAACTAATAAGGTAGCATTGATAGACAAGATTTTATACTTTCGTTTGTCCTTGTTTTACTTATTCGTTGCAAGCTCAAATAATTTACTTTGCCTCGGAAAGTAAATAGATCAGACCTTGGTTAAAAGCTGTGCACCTGCCACGAGTTAATGGGAAGAACTTCACTACCAGCTCAGAGGGACAGTTCTGGGCCCTTTGCCACTGACTAGCCAGGTGACTGGAGTCAGTTGAGTGATATGGATGACTTTGACAGACCCACTCTCAACTAAACTAGAAAATTACACACACACACACACACACACACACACACACAAACACACACATACACACTAAAAACAAGCAAGCCCTAACAATTAGCCTTGATTCAGCACAAAAAGCCTTCACTGGCTACAGGCCATGTGCCCACGACCGTCCTGCCCTCTCACCAACACTGCCCTCTACCTACCCTCACTCTCTACACGGCAGTAGGACTTGCCCACCTTCCCACCTCCATTCCCCACCAACACTTCAAATCTGTGAAGAAAAATGAATTTAGGGGCGCCTGGGTGGCTTAAGCGTCCAACTCTTAATTGTGGCTCAGGTCATGATCTCATGGTTGGGGAGTTTGAGCCCTACATTGGAGACCTGCATGATAGTGCAGAGCCTGCTTGGGATTCTTTCTCACTCCCTCTCTCTCTCTCTCTCTGCCCCTCCCCCACTTGCTCTCTTTCTTTCAAAAATAAATAAAACTTAAAAAAAAAAACAAAGAAAAGTGAATTTATGTATTAAGAGCAATCAACTCATTAGCCTTATTCCCTCCTACCCCAGGCAGTTGGTATTTGGCTGATGTCTACTCATGTGCTTTTTACGTCATCATTACTGCAGAGGGAAAGATGGGGGAAGAGGAAATAAGAAGGAGGTCTTCGTGGACCCACGAGTTCTGGAACACACTCTGGATCGACACGGGTGCTCAGCCACAGGACACTTGGGAAAGGCATCACCAATGGCAAGTGCCAATGAATCCTCCTGAATCCAACTCTGGTAGAAAACATGGCTTCCCACCGCTGAGCCTCTGTGACCCAGGACTACTTTCAATGGAGAGGAATCCATTGGTGATGAACGGAACACAACCACAGTCCTCTTGCCAAAAATGTAGAGGAAGGACTTTAGGAACTAGTGAAGTTATTTTACTCATCATAAAAAGGATGAGATGTTTTTTAAAGAACTGTTTTAATGACAGGTTTAACATTTTTATCTGGATCACAAACACACATGCACCTGCACACTTCAATACATTCATAAAAACTGAAGAGCAATACAAAGCCTTGAATAAAGCAGCAGCTGGCATACATTTTTTCACTATTCTTCTCTCAAAAAACATAGTCTCAATTATTTATAAATAATAATGCATGTTATTCACCTTCCTACCAGAAAATTAAGAGAATTAACTAAAATACACGATTTGTAAAGCCATTCTTGAATAGAAAATAAGACAAGCACCCATATTTATGGAAAATAGAACCTTTAAAAATAGAGCAGGGTACAGACATTTCTCATTTGAAAGAACATGCTAAAATCTCATAATATCAACATAAAATTGTAGCCTTTGAAGAGAAGTTTCACATCTGACTTATCCTTTTAAGCCCATAGAGCCTAGCAACATTGCCTGGTAGATATTGGTTAAATAAATGAATAAATCACCCCCAAAAAAGCCCCACCCACAAACAGTGGAGGCCATTTAAGCACTGGAATCAGGAACTGAAGAAAGCAGAGTTAGGTAAATTTTACAAAATAATTCCAGGGGCGCCTGGGTAGCTCAGTCGGCTCAGGTCATGATCTCACAGTTCGTGAGTTCAAGCCCCATGTTGGGCTCTGTGATGACAGCTCAGAGCCTGGAGCCTGCTCCGGATTCTGTGTCTTCCTCTCTCTCTGCCCCTCCCTGACTTGTGCCCTGTCTCTCTGTCTCTCAAAAATAAATAAATGTAAAAAAATAAATAATTTTTAAAAATTCTAGTAATCCTCCAATGCCGCGGGTATAAAAGCCTCTGAAGTTTCCCTGTGTAAAATGTAGGCTCTTCCTCACATGTCCAACTCCTAGTAGAGTTTGGTTCAGGAAGTTCAGTCCTGAGCCCAGGAATCTGCAATTTAACGAAAGTCCCAAAGGATTCAGAGCATAAGCTGAGGAATGCCACCTGATGGGTGTTCAGCGGTCCCTCTGCGGTCTGATAGTCCTGGGACCAGATGGCCTGGGGACGGTTCCCAGGCTGCCACCCCCTGACTTAACACCACAGGGTAAGCCCCTTCACCTCTGTATACTGCAGTTTCAATACCTACGAGCTGGGTGTGATTATAGTACCTGATTATTAAATAGCTAGTTAGTGCAAAGTCCTTACCACAGTGCAGGCATAGGTATTAAGCTATCTTGTAACCACTATGGGGAAGTGCTGCACTTTGTTTACTTATCATGTTTTAGAAACAAAATATTTCAGGGGCTCCTGGCTGGCTCAGTGGGTAGAGCGTCCCACTCTTGATTTCCACTCAGGTCACGATCCCAGGGTGGTGGGGTCAAGCCCCTCGTCGGGCTCTGCACTAGGCAAGGAGCCTGCTTGGGATTCTCTCTCTCTCCTTCTGCCCCTCTTCGCTGCTCCTACTTTCTCTTTCTAAAATATAAATAAATAAATAAATAAATAAATAAATAATAAATAAATACAAAATTTAAAAACAGAATATTTCATATGGCTGTGCTATGGGCTTAATTGGGCCCTGCCAGTTATAGGTTGAAGTTCTAACTACCCCCACATCTCATAATATGACTGTATTTGGAGATGGGGTCTTTAAAGAGGGAATTAAGTTAAAATGAGTCATTCAGTTGGGCCCTAATCCAATATGACTGATGTCCTTATAAGAAGAGAAAATTTGAACACAGATATGCACAGAGGAGATTCTGCCCCAGCATGCCCTTGGACTCCCAATACGTCAGCTCTCCCTGGGTCTGCAGCCTGCCAGCCTGCCCAGATTCCCGACTTACCAGCCCTCTCAAATCCCCAAAACCAATTCCTTAAAATCAACAAACCAATGTCAATCTCTCTCTCCCTCCTCCCTCCCCTTCCTCTCCTCCTCCCCTTCCCCTCCTTCTCTCTCTCTCCCTCTCTCTCTCCCCATACACACATCCTATTGATTCTGTTTCTCTACAGAACCTCAATACAGCCCACAAAGATCATAAAAATAGCACTTTGTTGTACTAATTCTTTCCAAGAGTCGCTACACTCCAAAAAGTCTCTAGGGAGTGGAGAGTGGGAGCAGGAGCCAGCCCAGGGCTTCAGGGAGGACGTGGTGAGCATAGGATTGCATCTACCCAACATAAGCCAATTCCTGATTCTGCACAGCATTTTATTTATTTTATTATTTTATTTCATTTTTATTTTACTTGCTTGCTGATTCTGCACAGCATTTTATTTATTTTATTATTTTATTTTATTTTTATTTTACTTCATTTCTGATTCTCACAGCATTTTATTTATTATTTTATTTTATTTTTATTTTACTTCATTTTTGATTCTGCACAGAATTTTATTTATTTTATTTTATTTATTTTTTTTATTTTACTTCATTTTATTTTATTTTATTTTACCTCATTTTTGATTCTGCACAGGATTTGATTGCACAGCACAGTCCTTAGCCCTCTGCCCCCCATTTCCTTGTGTGATCCATTGCCAGACAACCCTCTGAATGTGCTCATCTCCTGTGCTTGAAGAGCAAGCTGTGTTCCCCTGAGCTGGTGCCGCAACAGGCCTGCGAGGGAGCAGGCTGGACACCGTCTTCCCTCTCCTCCACAGAGCCTGGCACCCTGGGCCACCTCCAGCAGGTGCCGGGGAGTTTCCGAAAGGGGATTTGAAGACCTCCAGCCCCATCCCCCCCATGACTCACTCCCACCCACAGACCCACCCCAGCCACAAAAGCCAACGGTCACAGACTTGGAGAATTGTCACTTGTACTCGAGAAACCCTCTTCTTTCATTTTTAAAGCAGTGGACCCAGTGTATGAGTCACTCATTGGACTTAGAAGCAACCTGAGCCAGCACATCTGCTCTGGGGTTGTTTGGGGAAGTCTTTCCAGCTTTGAGAAGCTTCCCTGGGGGGGCAGATATCCCTTTGCTTCTCAGCTTGCCCATCCTGAACTAAGGAGCATGTCCCCACCTCCAAAATAAATGCTATGGACAAAACTATTTGAACGCAGAAAGTATACAAAAAGATTGTAAATGCTCTTTGAGACAGTAATTGTGGTGTCGTAATACACTGAGTACAATAATCGTGGCCTGTTCATCTACACATCTCCAGCACCTAGCTCGTAGGAAGTGAGTACTCTGGAGAGGTGTGAGAGGTGGAAGAATAAGGGAAGGAAAGGGACTTGCCTGGTAATTATTACACACCGTACCAGGCCATGAGCAAGTTGTGGGGGGTTTCCACCGGTTGGAGTCTGGGGACTTCGGGGCCTCCCTCTTTCCACGGTGCATTACTAGGTGAATTGCCTACATCCTTTTATTTAATAACACAACATCTATTAGGAGATCCGTGCTTTATAAAAACTTTTCTAAGGTGACCATAATCGTATAGAATGAACATTTACCTCAAATCATAATAAAAATAAACATCTCCAAATCTCTTGCTGTAGCAGTCAAGCAAATCCCAAGTATCAGTGAGTTAGCTTTATTTTTTAGTAATATACTTTTTTCGGGATTGAAGAACATATTTCAGAAGATCTATTACTATATTTTAAAAAGAAGAGTGATGTGTATCACTAGAGGGAGACACAGTTTGCCAAAAAACTGCTATCGGGCAAAAATGAACATTTTCCAGTTTTTAGGAATAAAGCAAGAAATAAACCACCGCATAGAGTTACATATTCATATCCTTTTGCTCATTTAACAAGTTCATACCTAGAATTGCTGAGCCAGGAGCTTAATTTTTCCTTTCTCAATTAATATTGAAATTGTGAGTAAAAAGGCAGATATGGAATTGCTACATTTTAGCAAAATACGAATATCCAGTGTCATGAAGTTGAATTTTTCAGCTATCCTAGGAGTAGTCATCCTACGAGTAAAAAATACTATTCAAAGATTCTATCCATGTGCATAAGCATCTGGCTTTGTGAACAGCTGCTTTTCCAACTAAAACTGAATTAAGCTAAATCATTCTTCCAGTAAAAGATGTCAAGGCTGTATTCTGTGTTCACATCACAATGTAAAAGGGAAGGTCTGACACTGACATCTTTTTTTTTTTTTTAATGTTTATTTATTTTTGAAGGAGAGACAGTGTGAGCGGGGGAGGAGCAGAAAGAGAGCGAGAGAGAGGGAGAGACAGAATCGGAAGCAGGCTCCAGGCTCTGAGCTGTCAGCACAGAGCCTGATGTGGGGCTCGAACTCACAGACTGCGAGATCATGACCTGAGCTGAAGTCGGACGCTCAACCGACTGAGCCACCCAGGCGCCCCCGACACTGACATCTTGCTGTGGAAGTAAAATGTCAGATTTCCAGTTCTTAATCAAAAGAACAACAAACGGTGTACTTTTTTTTTTTCTTTCTTTCTGGCGATGTGCGCAAAATGTACATGCGGGTTTATGTTTAAGTCACAGTTCAGCAAAAATAAAGAAAATGTGCTTATGCTGCCGGCAGCTGGATTTATTTTGTTTTGTCTTTTACATGCACAGAGCTTAATTTGTTTACATTTCCTACCTGGCCCCTGCAGACATTTGGGTTTTTAATGCCTATTATAAAAGTTTATGGTCTGGAGGATTTCAGACTCTGTGAGCAAAGTTAACTTGCAAAGGGCAAAAAGTTTTTGTTAAGAAGTGATAACAATCTGGGGCGCCTGGGTGGCTCAGACTTCGGCTCAGGTCGTGAGGTCACAGTTGGCGAGTTTGAGTTCTGCATGGGGCTCATTGCTCTCAGTGCAGAGCCTATTTTGCATCCTCTGTCTCCCTCTCTCTCTGCCCCTCCCTGCTACGTCCCTCTCTCTCTCTCTCTCTCTCTCTCTGAAAAATAAATAAAACATTAAAAACGAACAAATGAAAAAACACGTGGTAACAATCTGAAGCCCACAATGGACTTGAACAACTGGTCATAATGGTCAACTTAAGAAAAAAATACACCTAATACTCACAAGGATGGCCTCCCTTCCTGCCGGTCCAACTCTGTGACTCAGCTCCTGGCCTTTCGCATCGCATCTTGTGCGTTTTCCCACCCTCCTTAAACCAGTTCTGTCCCCTCTCTCCTCTTCACTGCCTTATCTGTATTTAATGAAATACAATATTTTTATCTTAGTACTTGTTTTACTCACTGAATACCGCATCATATCCCTTGTTCATTTTTAAATACTATTGATTTAATATGTCTCATATAAAAACTACACTGAGTTCCTTTTAGGGATGTCCCATCAATTGATTTCAGTCCTTTGTAACTCACGATTGGTCCCCTCCATGCCCTCCCCTCCAAACCCCTCTGCTCATGCCTGACATTTAGCTTTTCTGTTACTAGTTGCTGCCCTCACTTTTCCTCCAGGCCACTGTGTTTGCAGAGAAATCCTGGAGAGAAGTCCAAGGGGGAGGCATAATTGTTCCCTGTCACAGCCACTCCCTGGAGGGAATGTCATTGAGTACCTTGGGACCCTACAGGGAAGAACTGATGGGGGAAAGTGCCGCCGCCTACCTGCCAGCCCCAGAGAAACGTCACCTGTAGCTGGGGAAGGTGACAATGCAGGCTGCGTGCCCCGCGATGGGGCCACACTGTTGGTGCCCTACGACACAGACACGTCCTGCACCGGGTGCTCCTGGCCCGCAAGCAGCAGCCTGTCTTCACGGGTACGGAGAATACAGGCCCCTACGTCCCTCCCAGCACCGTGCCCAGCTCTCAGGATGGTCAGCACCACCGGCAGACGGCTGGTCTTCCCCAAATCGGTCATGACAAAGTCAGATTTGCCACAGCGCCATTTGTGCAAAAATAATAACAATACCTTTATTGGCATTGGCGGCAGACCAGGGGCAAAGAAATAAAAAGTGCCCGTGGCATGAATCAGCGCATAGGCTGAGCTCTGACTCTTGCCTCCTCGGGCACCTGTTTCACAGCTAGCCACACGGCCTGCTCCTAGGGCCTCACCCTCCCAGCCGTGACCCCGCGTGGATCCCCCTGCGGGTTGTCTGTTTGCACCTTACAGCTGGGCCTGTGAGACCAGTCTCCATCAGCACCTCTCGCTACATGCTGGAAACAGTGTTGCGGAAGGCTTGGCTAAAAAGCAAGTACAATCTATCTAGTATGTGTTTGAAAAATCCTGCAGACAAGAAAACTTGAGCAGAGCACCGCAATCAATTCATTTGTAAAAACAAGGGCAGCCTTATATTGAAGCTTACCCCTTCTCCTGAACTCCCTTGAACAACCCGTGGGGTCAGGGGTGCGGACCCCCAACAACCATAGTGCATTGGGAAATCCGCAGAAAACTTAACTACTAATAGCCCCTTGTGGATCAGAAGCCTTACTGACAACATAAACAGCTGATTAACACATATTTTGTTACATGTTACACGTATCACATACTCCATTCTTACAATAATGTAAGCTAGAGAAAGGAAAATGTTATTCAGGACATCATAAGGAAGAGAAAATACATTCACAGAACTATACCGTACCTACTGGAAAAAAAAAAAACCCACGAATAAAGGGACCCATGCAGTTCAAACCCCTTAATGTTCGAGGGTCAACGATACTTCAGACAGGGCAAGAGGAGAGAGGACTTTGGAATTTATAACACATCCCTCTATGGTGACTTCCCATCTTCCCTGGGAAATATTCCAAATTAGATATCAAAGCCAGCTGTTTTACTCCAGATGTTTTTGGAGATCGCCAACGTACACTTAGTCTGAGAGTTAAGCTGCACACAGGGATTTAAAAAACATAAAATAGCTCTTTTATGATGCATTTAAATTAATTTCTTTTAGCATTTAGGATAAAAGTAAGAACAGATGGTGAAGACTTAAAGTGAGAGCCATTAAAATAATCTTCACTGGAAAGTGAGTTTTTTCCATAACGGGAATTCGCCCACCATAGAGTTTAGGCAAAGTTTTAAAATGACCCCCATAATACGAGAATCTGTATCACTGCAATTATATTCTATATACTGAACATCCGTAAAAGAAATAATTCAGGGTTTCCAGAGTACGTTGGAATACTAAAAATGGTGGGATGTCAACAAGAGAGTAGCAGAAAAAAAAATACTGTTACCATTGCAGATTATCTTCTTTAAAATTTTACTCCAATTTTATAACTGTTCAAAGTTTTAGATCTCCAGGAAACAGTCATCATGTATACATAATCTGTAGATGGCTTATGTTCATAAGTAGAACAGTATTATATATTTTTAATAATGTTGTTTACGACTTCGAGGTTTGGAAGTCTATAGTTGCTTTCTTTACACAGCATTTTAACAGAAGAATGCAACCAATCTGCATAGTTTCCATTGATAAAGTGATTTCTACCTCCAAAGACACTGTAACAATTTCTTAGAAATCCACACACAAAGAATCTTTGTATGTGTTGTGTGTGTACATCTCAGCGCACATCTGTACATTTGCTATATATTTACTATGTTTATTCCTATAATCACACACACACACACACACACACACACACACACACACACAGTCTTGCTAAATGATATAGCCCTGCAGCTGTGGAACTCCAAACGCTGAGTCAGTCATTTTTGGCTAACAGATTCCGACAATAGCTATAATCTTATTGATAACTCCCACGGAGGAAATGATTGTTAGTGATGGTAATGGAGCCAGAGTTTGATGAAAGGGGTTGGTGTCGGCCCAGTAATAATAGCTGAGGCATAAAGTTTAAACCTCTTTATTGCGTAGCTGACCCCAATTACATCTCAAGACAGATAACACCCTTTACTCAAACACCTGGTACCAAATGTGGCCACTTCAAACTTCTCCCTCATGGGAGCCTATAATCGTGGCGAATTTCTTTCTTTCGTTTTTTTCTAACAATGGACGTTAATTGCTAACCTTGTATCTCATATGCTGGACCTTGCTGAAGTCGAGCAAATTATTGTTTTAATGCTTTAGTTTATTAGGCATGATTTTTAAAAGCACTGCCCTTAACTAATGCTTTGTAAAAAAAAAAAAAAAAAAAAAAAAATTAAATGATGCCACAAGCCAAGGTGGAGATTATGCACATAATGAATAGTTCATGCAAAATGCAGGGTACTCTCCAATGACACGTGAATATTCTCGTTACATCAAAATAAAGTCATGACTGTGTTTATTTCAGAAATGAGAAAATCACTCAAAACATGAGGAATTGCTACTTGGCACTGAGACAGAGCATCTGAATACTACAAGGTGACTTGGCACTAAAGTGTAGAAAAACATTTGGAATTCACGATCCTGGAAGGAAAGACCTCAAGTCTCAAGTTTTATTTTATGTAAATAACAAAGATCTGGGATCGAGCTCTGGAGTCAGGCTGGCGGAGGTTGGACTCAGCGAGGTTACTTGGGGCATGTTACTCAGCTTTCCCCCACCTCGGTTTTCTCATCTAGAAACACCTGTTTCAAAAAAAGTAATAAGTGTAAGGAAATTAGCACTATATCTGGCCTATAGGAACATTCAATTTGTAGTTCTGTTGTTAGGATTATGGGAGAAGAAATGGCTTCAGTGATGGCTATGCAATTCTTTTGTTTTTTAAGTGTATTTATTTATTTTGAGAGAGAAAGAGAGCAAGAACAGGGGAGGGGGAGAGAGAGAGGAAGAGAGAGAGAATCCCAAGCAGGCTCCACACCGTCAGGTCAGAGCCTGACACAGGGACAGACCCACAAAGCATGAGATTATGACCTGAGCTGAAACTCAAGAGCCGGATGCTTAGCAGACTGAGCCGCCCAGGCGCCCCAGCTATGCAATTCTTTCACTGAAGAAAGCACATTATTCACCTTTAATAAAGTGCTGGGACAAACTTTGAAAGATCTGCTATATTTATGTTTGATGCTTCCTTGTTTACTTACTAATTATTTATCAATCAGAAATCTTCTTTATACCAGACCACAGACTAAGCACGTATTTCTGTCCTCAATGCTTATAACCTAAATCCTTTTTTTAAGACAAGAAACTCAGGGCTATGAACTGAATGTCCGTGTCTCCCCCAAATTCATATGTTGAAGCCCAGCGTATGTGACTACATTTGGAGCTGGAGCCTTTGAAAAGTAACTAGTATTAGTCATCCCGCAGGATTGGCTGAAGGCTCTTCTAAAAAGAGAAGACCAGAGCCCTCTCTTTCTCTGCCTTGTGATGGTACAACAGGAAGCTGGCCAAGGTGACAGGCCTGCCCCTTCAAGCTGTGGGAGTGACCCTGCCATTCCAGTGGATCTAGAAGGCAAGGTGTTAAGGTCTCATGGGATTCGCCTTCCTAAGTTTTCAACTGGCTTGGGACCCATCAAGCTTTTCTTCCTTCCGGTTTCTCCCTTTTAGAATAGGAATGTCTTCCCTCCTTCTGTCGCACCATTGCATTTTGGAAGCACATGACATAGTTCAGAGCTGGAGAGGAATTTTGCCACAGGATGAATCATACCCAGAGTCTCTTCCATATCTGATTTAGATGCTATTTAGATGAGACTCTGGAATTCAGAGCTGATCCTGGAACAAGTTAGGACTCTTGGCATTGTTGGGGTGGAATGAACTTATTTTGCATGTGAGAAAGACATGAATTCTTGGGGGCCAAAGGCAGAATGCTAGGAACTAAATTTCTGTGTCCCTCCCAAAATTCAAATGTTGAAAACTTAATCTTCTATGTGATGGTATTTGGAGTGGACCCTTCGGGAAATAATTAGGATTATGTTATGTCATAATGGGATTAACACCCTTATAAAAAGAGAGACAGGAAACCTCTCTCTCTCTCTCCCTCTCTCTCCCTCCCTCCCCACTCTTCTCTTTCCTTCCCTCCTTTTCTCCCTCCCTCTTCTCTCCCTTCACAAACCAAGGGAAGACCGTAAGAAGAGACGATAAGAATGTGCTGCCTGGAGAAACCCCGCCCCCAGACACTGAACCTGCCCGTACCTTGACCATGGACTTCTTAGCTTCCAATGCTGTGGAAAATAAAGGTTTGTTGCTTAAGCCACCCGGTCAATGTGTTTTGTTACAGCAGCCCAGCTGACGAAGGCACTCGGATCACAGCACTGTGAATTCCAGCTCACGAAGATGGCAGCTGGGGGTGTCATGGGGCTGGGCATACAGGGGAAGAGTGACTTCGGGAGTGGGGGCATTCAAAGGCATCTGGGCTGCCACCTGGATACTGAGCAGGAGCCAGTCATGGGGATATCTGGGGAAGGCCCTGCAGCCAAGGGGAGAGCCAGGGAAACCTGCAGCAGAGACATGCTGGTGTGTTTGTCACCAGGGGGAAGGCCAGCGGGCTCTGAGAGCAATGGCCGAGCGTAGAGCGATGAGACACAGGCCGGGCAGGGTCGGGTCATGGAGGACTTCGCAGGTTGGTTAAAGGCTTTGGATTTTATGCTGCTGGTATTAGAAGACATCGGGGAGGTTGGGGCAGGGCAATGTGAGGGATACAGAGGTTCATAGGACCCAGTTTACTTTTTCAAAAGATCACTGACAGCCGTGGGCAGAATGGACTCTAGGGAGTTTAAGCAAAGCGGGGGCGGGACCAGGGAGGTCGCTGTTGAGTGTGGTGGCTGTCACAGATTCCCAAGTGGGGGGGGGGGGCAGGGGTGCCCCTCACCAACAATCAATTTGCCCACACTAGCTGGCTGCCCTACTGGGTGTGAGCTCAATTCTGAGGCTCAGCCCTACAAGGCTACCACGGCCTGCCCCACCCTGCAGATGCGAATTGCACGTCCCACTGTCACCTGGACCTCTCACCGGCAGGCCAGAGATCGGGGCTTCCCCCGACCCCTTCCTTGGGGTTTGGTAAATTTTGGTAAACTGCTAGAGAGGCTCACAGAACTTGGGGAAACAGTTTGCTCATTAGATTGCCAGTTTATTACAAAAGGATATAACTCAGCAACGGCCAGATGGGAGAGATGCACAGGGTATGGGAAGGGGCACAGACCTTCCGTGCCCTCCCCAGGGGCACCGCCCACCCAGCACCGCCACGTGGTCACCACCCCTGAAGCTCTCCACACGCCACCCTTTTGGGGTTTTGTGGCGACTTCATTCCATAGGCATGACCGACTAAGTCCTTGATCGGCAGCGGATTCATCCTCCAGCCCCCTCCCCACAGGTCAGGGGGAGGGACTGAAAGTCCCCACCCTCTAACCCCTCTTGGGTTCGCCTGGCAACCAGCTCCCCTCCCCAAGTTAGGGGATTTCCAAACTCACCTCATTAACGTCAACGCAGTTGTGGTCAAAGGCAGCTTATTACTAGTTTAATAAGAAGACCCCCATGTCGTCTTTATGGCTCGGAAACATTTTCAGGAAAGAAGCCTGAGGGAACAAATATCATAACACAAGATGCTCCCGTTGCTGTCACTGCTGTCTTCACTCAGGAGATTCCAAGTGTTTGGGGAGATCTTTGCCAGGAAGGGGGACCAAGACCAAATACATATTTCTTACTATAAATCATCACAGCCAGTGGTCCTCAAAGCAAGCCCCCTTCAGCCCGGCCGGGAACCTGTTGGTAGAAATGCAACCTTTCAGGCCCCACCCTAGACCTCCTGAGTCTGAAATCATTGAGTACAGAAATTTATGGCTTACCAAGCCTTACAGGTGATCCTCACGCAGGTTAAGTATGAGGGCCTCTGGTCAAGGGCCGAGGCTGGGTGCACATTGGAATCACCTTAGGTAGCCTCTTAAAATAACCAGTGCTGGAACTCAACTTCAGGAGAGAGAGGGAGAGAGAGAGAGAGAGAGAGAGGGAGGGAGGGAGAGACAGAGAGAGAAGGAAAGAAAGAAAGAAAGAAAAAGAGAAAAAGACAGGGGGGAGGGAGAGGAAGAAGGAGGGCAGGGGAAGAGAGGGGAGGGAAGGAAAGGAAAAGAAAGTAGGGAGAGGGAAGGAGGAAGAGAAAAGAAAGAAAGAAAGAAAGAAAGAAAGAAAGAAAGAAAGAAAGAAAGAAAGAAAGAAAAAGAGAAAAAGACAGGGGGGAGGGAGAGGAAGAAGGAGGGCAGGGGAAGAGAGGGGAGGGAAGGAAAGGAAAAGAAAGTAGGGAGAGGGAAGGAGGAAGAGAAAAGAAAGAAAGAAAGAAAGAAAGAAAGAAAGAAAGAAAGAAAGAAAGAAAAAGACAGGGGGGAGGGAGAGGAAGAAGGAGGGCAGGGGAAGAGAGGGGAGGGAAGGAAAGGAAAAGAAAGTAGGGAGAGGGAAGGAGGAAGAGAAAAGAAAGAAAGAAAGAAAGAAAGAAAGAAAGAAAGAAAGAAAGAAAGAAAGAAAGAAAAAGAGAAAAAGACAGGGGGGAGGGAGAGGAAGAAGGAGGGCAGGGGAAGAGAGGGGAGGGAAGGAAAGGAAAAGAAAGTAGGGAGAGGGAAGGAGGAAGAGAAAAGAAAGAAAGAAAGAAAGAAAGAAAGAAAGAAAGAAAGAAAGAAAAAGAGAAAAAGACAGGGGGGAGGGAGAGGAAGAAGGAGGGCAGGGGAAGAGAGGGGAGGGAAGGAAAGGAAAAGAAAGTAGGGAGAGGGAAGGAGGAAGAGAAAAGAAAGAAAGAAAGAAAGAAAGAAAGAAAGAAAGAAAGAAAGAAAGAAAGAAAAAGAGAAAAAGACAGGGGGGAGGGAGAGGAAGAAGGAGGGCAGGGGAAGAGAGGGGAGGGAAGGAAAGGAAAAGAAAGTAGGGAGAGGGAAGGAGGAAGAGAAAAGAAAGAAAGAAAGAAAGAAAGAAAGAAAGAAAGAAAGAAAGAAAGAAAGAAAAAGAGAAAAAGACAGGGGGGAGGGAGAGGAAGAAGGAGGGCAGGGGAAGAGAGGGGAGGGAAGGAAAGGAAAAGAAAGTAGGGAGAGGGAAGGAGGAAGAGAAAAGAAAGAAAGAAAGAAAGAAAGAAAGAAAGAAAGAAAGAAAGAAAGAAAAAGAAAGGGAAAAAGAAAGGAAAGGAAAAGGAAAAAGGAAAGGGGGCACCTGGGTGGCTTAGTCGGTTAAGCATCCAGCTTCGGCTCAGGTCATGATCTCACGGTTCATGGGTGTCAGCCCCGCATCGGGCTCTGTGCTGACAGCTCAGATCCTGGAGCCTGATTCGGATTCTGTGTCTCCCTCTCTCTCTGCCCCTCCCCTGCTCATGCTCTCTCTCTCTCTGTCTCTCAACAATAAATAAACATTAAAAAAAAAAAAAAGGAGGGGGGAAGGGAAGAGGAAAGGAAAGGAAAGGAAAGGAAAGGAAAGGAAAGGAAAGGAAAGGAAAGGAAAGGAAAGGAAAGGAAAGGAAAAAGATTCTGGGGAGCATTGCTGATAGATTAGACGTGTGCAGAAGAGGGACGGAAGTACATGTCCAACGCTTAGAAAAATGAAAGGTTCTAGCAGAAGAGCTAAGAAACGCTAAGATCATGGAGTGCTCAGGAGTTTCCTAACACCATGTAAGAATGTCACACTCTGGGCTAACATGTCACAGATAGTCACCTCCCCAAACGTCAGCTCTACCAGGGGCCATCCCAGCTTTTCCTCCTCCTGCCAACAACTCAAACCTCAGTTCCTCAGCATGGCATTGAAGATTACCCTTACATGAGCCCCCACCTGCCAAGTCAGTCTTGTGGTTAGGATTCTTGGTTCGATCTCAGAACACAGCTTATTAATTTATGTATTAGCCTCTGAACACATCAGGAGCAATCCCTGTTTCTTTGCCTGTCATACAGAAATTTTGTGCCTCGCAAGACTTTATTTGGATATGAGAAGCAAGATAGCTATCAAGATTTATTTTTCTCCCAGTATCTAGACAGTCGTTGAACAAACAATCTCTTCTTCAAGAATTTCAAATGCTCTTTTAAACATATGCTTCATTCTCCCTTTGAACCTATTTCTGTCTATTTCTGTGTATCTGTTAACTCCTCTGGCATAACCTATAAAACGTTTCGGTTGCGGTAGCTCCCGAGCCCCATGATCCTGTGACACTGTCCTTTACGGAGGGTCTCTATATCAAGAAACATTCTCCATATCAAGATTAACTAGAAAGCCCCTTGCAATCTCATTTATTCCAACTACAGCAAGGGTTGTTTGGGGAATCCTTCCTTTTCTGCAGGCAAAAACTGGATTTTCTCCTTCCCTGTACTTCTTCCCCAGAGTACCCACACGCCATGAGGATGCAGGGCCTAACTGCCACAGAAAGCTTAGAAAGCTATTCATAGAGGTGCTAAATTAAAAGACGCGTTTCCAAGGCATGAAAACACAGTCCTCTTAACACAAAGTTAGACAGGGGCTGCCTGGGATGAAAGTCGACCTCGGCAGGAAGTAAAGGAAGCAAAGTGACCTGCGGAGGGGGGTGGGCTGGGAAGGTGGCTCCCAGCCAGGGAGGCCTTTTATCCTGTCATGTTGGAGCACTGCTTCGTCTGCAGCGGCTCCCAGACATGCGCTCTCGCTCTCTCTCCCTCTCTGTCTCTCTATCCCTCCCTCGGAAACCCTGGGTAGAAATGCCGTCTTCCACTTTGGTGTCATATGCGAATCACACGCTCCCACGCCCTGCCATTTCTGCTGCCGGAGGAGCCAGGTTCAAGGACTCGGGCATCCTCAACAGGAAGATCAACTTGAAATCTGGCAAAATACACCTGTCCGTTTCTCTTCCAGGTTAAACCAGGTTAAACGCGTGGCTCTAACTCTGAGCTGCCTATGCAGGTAATTCGCACGTGCGGGAGGAAGAGTCCATTTTACCACCTGAACCAGGGCAACAGAAATGAAAATGCTGTTTCCTCTAATGGCCAAAACAGTCCCTGGGTGGGATATCGGGCACAGGAAAACACACACTGGGGTCTCTGTTATTCGCAGGAAATCTGAAAATACAAGAGAATGTCCAGCTCCCATTAATTCCAGAGGGTCAAGTGACCTACGTGTAGAACCACTGATACCTGAACAGCTCCGCATGGTGGGCCCAGCACTTGTGACCACTGAGCACCTGAGATGTGGCTCAACCAGATCCAGAGGTGCTGTAAATGTGAAATACCCACTGGATTTCAAAGGTATGGTATGAATGAAAAACACAAGGCAGCGTTTTCTAAATAATTTTTATACTGATTACATGTTGAAATAATATTTTGGGTATATTGAGCTAAAGAAAATATACAGTTTTTATTTTGTCCACTCTTTTTTTTTTTTTTTTTTTAATTTATTTTTGGGACAGAGAGAGACAGAGCATGAACGGGGTAGGGGCAGAGAGAGAGGGAGACACAGAATCGGAAACAGGCTCCAGGCTCCGAGCCATCAGCCCAGAGCCTGACGCGGGGCTCGAACTCACGGACCGCGAGATCGTGACCTGGCTGAAGTCGGACGCTTAACCGACTGCGCCACCCAGGTGCCCCCACTCTTTTTTTATTAGGGTGGTTACGAGAAAATTTTTAATTACATATGTAGCTTGTATTTGTGGTTCAGATTATATTTTTATTGGATAACACTCCTCTATACGGCTATCTAACCAAACTGACCAGAGAGCCTGGTCAGTATGGTTATCTAACAAGATACGTGGAGTTGGGTACTTCTGAGTCCTCCCTCCATCTCGATCTACATAGTGTGTCTGATGGAATTAGCTGTCCATCTTCTTTTAATTCAAGTAATAAACATTTCTTTTAATTCAAGTAATAAATCAACTTGCTCCAAACAGTTGAAGCTCAGGGTTGAGAAAATGCTCCCTGCTATTTCAGAAAACAGGACTGTTCATTTCCATGAAAACCAAAACCAAAACCAAACAGACAGACAAAACCTGGTCTCACCAGGGTTACCCCAGATTATCTAGCTTCATATTTGCATTAAGTTTGTCCTCAGAGACTATAGACCAACTCTATGACCAGTAGATAGATTTCTGATTGTGGCTTTATTTGGGCTCTCGAGGCAGGGAATTGGGTGCAAACAGCAGCTCTAATGTGTCATTTGTGTGACCTTGGATGAGGTGCTCAACTTTTCTAATCCTCAGCTTCTACATCTGCAAAATAAGGAAAATAGTAAGGCTCGTCCACAGTACTGTTACAATGATTAAGATAGTCCTGTTAAGCACTCCAAAACTATTATTCAAAACCTCAACGACTCTTATTCCTTCATTGTTATCATTATTACCTTGCCTATGTCTAAGCATCTTACACCTGTGATGACTATTGATTTTAAAAGATCAGAAAATTGTACCTGAGTTTTAAACAACGTTCAGGTGCGCCTGGGTGGCTCAGTCGGTTAAGCCTCAGACATGATTTTGGCTCAGGTCGTGATCTCACTGTTCTTGAGATAGAGCCCCAGCCCTGGGCTCTGCACGGATGGCCTGGAGCCTGCTTGGAATTCTGTCTCTCCCTCTCTCTCTGCCCCTCTCCCTGCTAGTTCTCTCCCCCCACCTCTCTCTCCCAAAAATAAATAAACTTTTTAAAAAATGCTCAGGTTCACAGAGACAGAAGGTGGGCAACAAGGATCGGTAATTCCCGTGTCTTTCTTTGTGCCCAATAATACATCCTGTGTAGAAACTCCAAAACAGACTTCAAAGTGGAGTACTGAAATAAAAGCAACTTAATATATTCTTTCCCCACCTTTTTTCCATTTCCATTTAGATGGTAAGACAAAAATCATTCGACAGGCAGTTTAATTTATTTCAAATCTATCATTCTGTATTTGTTTCCTATTTCTGCTGCAACTAATCATTATAAATTTTGTGGCTTGGGGCACCTGGGTGGGCTCAGTCAGTTAAGCATCCAACTTCGGCTCAGGTCATGATCTCACAGTTCATGGGTTCGAGCCCCACATCGGGCTCTGTGCTACCAGCTCAGAGCAGCCTGGAGCCTGCTTCTGATTCTGTGTCTTCCTCTCTCTCTGCCCCTCCCCTGCTCACACTGTCTCTCAAAAATGAATAAATGTAAAAATAAAATAAAATAAAATAAAATAAAATAAAATAAAATAAAATAAATTTAGTGGCTTAAAACGGTGCAGTTTTATCTTCTTACAGTCAGGGCAGTCAGAACCCCAAATTCCATTTCACTGGCCTAAAGTCAAGGTGTTGGTGGGGCTGCTTCCTTGTAGGGGCTCTGAGGGGAGAATTGGTCTCCTCGCCTCTCAGCTTCTAGCGGCCGCCATAATCCTGCATGGGGTCCCCTCCTCCCTCTCCAAAGGGCATCACTCCAGTCTCTGTTTCCATCCTCCTATCTCCTGCTCTGACCCTAACCCTCTGGCCTCCCTCTTATAACAAGAACCCACGTGAATACATCAGACCCACCTAGATAATCCAGAATGATCTCTCCATCCTAAGATCCTTAACGTACTCACGCCTGCGAAGTCTCTTCTGCTATTTTTACTAACACATAAATTAATTAATTAATTAATTAACTAACTAACTAACTAAGACTGTACTCGAGACCGGACATATTTGGGAGGCCATTATTCAGCCTGCCACAAATTCCAAAACAGAACTTCTTAGAATATATACATCCTTGTTATGATTATTGACAGAAGGCACCAAAATTAACCTGAGTGCTGCCCTTAACCAGTAAATGTTATAATACAAAATAAAAAGACACAGCAAGCTCAGCTCCGGTCAAGCCTCTCCCCACCCCCTGCCTGTCCTCACCTGCCCTGGCCTCTCCCTGTCTCCCCACCACCAGCCCTTCGCCACGGACACCTGCTTTCTACAACAGTTCTCTCCATTCATTTAGATATTCATGCCTGTGCTGTCTTGACTCCTACCAGCCCCGTTCTTTCATCCTTTAAATCCCTGTAAAACGTCGCTCGGATCTTCTCTATGACATTCACCATATCCTACCTTTCGTTTATTTGAGTGCATTGTTAGAGGAATACGTACAACTTCTGGTTCTTCTTTTAATTCTTCAGAGTGCTTAACCTGGACATTTGCATGTAGCGTGTACCCAGCAAACACTTGTTTAATTCTTCCCTACTTCACCGCCCTAACATGCCAAGTGGGTTGATGGGGTACAAAGCATACAGCTTCCTCTTCCGGCCATGATTGAGTAAAGGGATCAGATGTGCCCTTCTGCCTTCAGCAGCCCGAAAGCCACACTCAGAACACCCAAAATAACAATATCCAGAGTGTGTACCAGGTATGCAGAGGTACGAACATTGAGAGAAGGGACACAAACAGGAGGCACTTTACAAGCCACAGGGCAGGACCCGAGAGTTTGGCTTCGTTGAGAAGACACAGGCCTCAGGCTGCAGGGTGATGCGAGTGGAATTCGTAAGGCAGCAGCTCAGAAGCAAGGGAGATGTGCAGAGAACTCATCCTATTTTCAGGCTTAGATGAACTCCCCTTACATCCTCCGCCGAGTACTGGTTTGTGCATGCATGCGAGGAAACTACCTGAGACAAGGGAACAAACCACCAAAAAGCAGGAGGCAGGAATAGTTTGTGTTCCCACCAGCCAGAGTGCAAAGCAGTTTTCAATCTGCATAAAGTTCTCAGAAGAGCATTGCCTTAGTAACAGGACTAAATGAACACTAAACAAGAGGCCGTCATAGACTCTTTCCAAAGCTTAAAAGCAAGTCTTTTCTAACAAGTGAAGAATCCAACTTATCACAAGTAACTGCATTCCAGAAGAAAGTCCAATACCATCTTTAAAAATACAACAAGGGGCACTGGGTGGCTTAGTCGGTTAAGTGTCTGACTTCAGCTCAGGTCATGATCTTGCAGTTCATGGGTTCAAGCCCCACATCAGGCTCTGTGCTGACCACTCAGAGCCTGGAGCCTGCTTCGGATTCTGTGTCTCCCTCTCCCTCTGCTCCTCCCCCACCTCACACTCTGTCTCTGTCTCTGTCTCTCTCAAAAACTAAATAAAAATTTAAAAATTTAAAAATACAATAAAATGTGGGACTCAGCATCATTCAAAATGGTCAATAATGACCAATGTCCAATCAAAATTCACCAGGCATACCCAGAGCTAACCTCATACTTTACAGTGAAAAGCTAAAAACTTTTCCTTTAAGATCATGAATAAGAAAAGAATGCCCACTCTCACCATTTCTATTCAACATAGTACTGGGAGTCCTAACCAGAAGAATTAGTCAAGGAAAAAAAAATAAAATGCATCTCAACCACAAAGGAAGAAGTAAAATTGTCTCTCTTTGCTGATCTTGTATATAGAAAATCCTAAAGATTCCACCAAAAACCTGTTAGAGCTAATAAACAAGTTCCATAAAGCAGCAGGATACAAAGTAAGTATATAAAAGTCTATTGCATTTCAATGTGCTAACAGGGAACTGTCTGAAAAGGAAATTAAAAAAACAATCTCATTTAAAATATTACGAAAAAGACTAAAATACATAGGAATAAATTTAATCAAGAGGGTGAAAGAGCTATACACTGTAAAACTATAAAACACTGATGAAAGATATTGAAGAAATAAATGGAAAGATACCAATATCCATGGATTGGAAGAATTAACATTATTAAAAGGTTCGCACTATTCAAAGTGATGAAGGTTCACTGCAATCCCTATCAAAATTGTGACGGCATTTTCCACAGAAATAGAAAAAAAAAAAACCCCAAAGTTTGAATGGAATCATAAAAGACCCTAATTAGCTAAAGCAATCTGGAACAGGAGAACAAAGTTATCACACTTCCTGATTTCAAACTATGTTACAAAGCTATAGTAATCAAAACAGTATGGCATTAGCATAAAAAAGGACACGCTAACCAATGGAACAAAATAGAGAGCCCAGAAATAAGCCTCTTTAGTTATGGTTAACTAGCATCCTACAATGTTTACCTTCAGTAAATGGTACTGGGAACATTGGATAATCATAGAAGAATAAAACTTGGCCTTTATCTTATACCATATACAAAAATCAACTCAGAATGGATTAAATGTAAGACTTGAAACCATAGAACTCTTAGGAGAAAACATAGGAGAGAGGAAGATGGCAGCATAGGAGGACACTGGGCTCAACGTGCCCTGCTGATCACTTAGATTCCACTTACACCTGCCTAAATAACCCAGAAAACTGCCAGAAGACTAGCAGAACGGATTCTCCGGAGCCAAGTGTAGACGAGAGGCCCACGGAAGAGGGGCCCCTCCCGAAGCGGATCTCTGAAGGAAAAGCGAGCTGAGCCTACCCTCCCGCCCCCGTGCACCTTGCCGATCCACCCCAGCTAATACACCAGATCCCCAGCACCACAAGCCTGGCAGTGTGCAAGTAGCCCAGACGGGCCACGCCACCCCACAGTGAATCCCGCCCCTAGGAGAGGGGAAGAGAAGGCACACACCAGTCTGACTGTGGCCCCAGTGGTGGGCTGGGGGCAGACATCAGGTCTGACTGCAGCCCCGCCCACCAACGCAAGTTGTTCAAGACAGCACAGGGGAAGTGCCCCGCAGTCCCGCACCTCTCCAGGGACTATCCAAAATGACGAAAAGGAAGAATTCCCCTCCGAAGAATCTCCAGGAAATAACGACAGCTAAAGGACTGATCAAAAAGGATTTAAACAATATAACAGAAAGTGAATATAGAATAATAGTCATAAAATTAATCACTGAGCTTGAAAACAGTATAGAGGACAGCAGAGAATCTATTGCTACAGAGACCAAGGGACTAAGGAACAGTCAGGAGGAGCTAAAAAATGCTATAAACGAGCTGCAAAATAAAATGGAAACAACCACGGCTCAGATTGAAGAGGCAAAGGAGAGAATAGGTGAACTAGAAGATAAAATTATGGGAAAAGAGGAAGCTGAGAAAAAGAGATTAAAAAATCCAGGAGTATGAGGGGAAAATTAGAGAACTAAGTGATGCACTAAAGAGAAATAATCTATGCATAATTGGTATTCCAGAGGAGGAAGAGAGGGGGAAAGGTGCTGAAGGTGTACTTGAAGAAATCATAGCTGAGAACTTCCCTGATCTGGGGAAGGAAAAAGGCACTGAAATCCAAGAGGCACAGAGAACTCCCTTCAGACGTAACTTGAATCAATCTTCTGCACGACATGTCATAGTGAAACTGGCAAATTACAAGGATAAAGAAAAAATTCTGAAAGCAGCTAGGGATAAAAGTGCTCTAACATATAAAGGGAGACCAGTAAGACTCATGACAGATCTCTCTACTGAAACTTGGCAGGCCAGAAAGGAATGGCAGGAAATCTTCAATGTGATGAACAGAAAAAATATGCAGCTGAGAATCCTCTATCCAGCAAATCTGTCATTTAGAACAAGGAGAGATAAAGGTCTTCCCAAACAAACAAAAACTCAAGGAATTCGTCACCACTAAACCAGCCCTACAAGAGATCCTAAGGGGGATCCTGTGAGACAAAAGCACCAGAGACATCGCTACAAGCATGAAACCTACAGACATCACAATGACTCTAAACCCATATCTTTCTATAATAACACTGAACGTAAATGGACTAAATGCGCCAACCAAAAGACATAGGGTATCAGAATGGATTAAAAAACAAGACCCATCTATTTGCTGTCTACAAGAGACTCATTTTAGATCTGAGGACATCTTTAGATTGAGAGTGAGGGGATGGAGAACTATTTATCATGCTACTGGAAGCCAAAAGAAAGCTGGAGTAGCCATACTTATATCAGACAAACTAGACTTTAAATTAAAGGCTGTAACAAGAGATGAAGAAGGGCATTATATAATGATTACAGGGTCTATCCATCAGGAAGAGCTAACGATTATAAATGTCTATGTGCCAAATACAGGAGCCCCCAAATATATAAAACAATTACAACCATAAGCAACCTTATTGGTAAGAATGTGGTAATTGCAGGGGACTATAACACTCCACTTACAGAAATGGATAGATCATCTAGACACACGGTCAATAAAGAAACAAGGGCCCTAAATGATACATTGGATCAGATGGACTTGACAGATATATTTAGAACTCTGCATCCCAAAGCAACAGAATATACTTTCTTCTCGAGTGCACATGGAACACTCTCCAAGATAGATCACATACTGGGTCACAAAACAGCCCTTCATAAGTATACAAGAATTGAGATCATACCATGCATACTTTCAGACCACAATGCTATGAAGCTTGAAATCAACCACAAGAAAAAGTCTGGAAAACCTCCAAAAGCATGGAGGTTAAAGAACACCCTACTAAAGAATGAGTGGGTCAACCAGGCAATTAGAGAAGAAATTAAAAAATATATGGAAACAAACAAAAATGAAAATACAACAATCCAAATGCTTTGGGATGCAGTGAAGGCAGTCCTGAGAGGAAAATACATTGCAGTCCAGGCTTATCTCAAGAAACAAGAAAAATTCCAAATACAAAATCTAACAGCACACCTAAAGGAAATAGAAGCAGAACAGCAAAGACACCCCAAACCCAGCAGAAGAGAAATAATAAAGATCAGAGCATAAACAAACAATATAGAATCTAAAAAAACTGTAGAGCAGATCAATGAAACCAAGAGTTGGTTTTTTGAAAAAATAAACAAAATTGATAAACCTCTAGCCAGGCTTCTCAAAAAGAAAAGGGAGATGACCCAAATAGATAAATTCATGAATGAAAATGGAATTATTACAACCAATCCCTCAGACATACAAGCAATTATCAGGGAATACTATGAAAAATTATATGCCAACAAACTGGAAAACCTGGAAGAAATGGACAATTTCCTAAACACCCACACGCTTCCAAAACTTAATCAGGAGGAAATAGAAAGCTTGAACAGACCCATAACCAGCGAAGAAATTGAATCAGTCATCAAAAATCTCCCAACAAATAAGAGTCCAGGACCAGATGGCTTCCCAGGGGAGTTCTACCAGACGTTTAAAGCAGAGATAATACCTATCTTTCTCAAGCTATTCCAAGAAATAGAAAGGGAAGGAAAACTTCCAGACTCATTCTATGAAGCCAGAATTACTTTGATTCCTAAACCAGACAGAGACCCAGTAAAAAAAGAGAACTACAGGCCAATATCCCTGATGAATATGGATGCAAAAATTCTCAATAAGATACTAGCAAATCGAATTCAACAGCATAAAAAAAAATTATTCACCATGATCAAGTGGGATTCATTCCTAGAATGCAGGGCTGGTTCAACATTCGCAAATCAATCAATGTGATACATCACATTAGTTAAAGAAAAGATAAGAACCATATGATCCTGTCAATCGATGCAGAAAAGGCATTTGACAAAATTCAGCAACCTTTCTTAATAAAAACCCTCGAGAAAGTCGGGATAGAAGGAACATACTTAAAGATCATAAAAGCCATTTATGAAAAGCCCACAGCTAACATCATCCTCAATGAGGAAAAACTGAGAGCTTTTTCCCTGAGATCAGGAACACGACAGGGATGTCTACTCTCACCGCTGTTGTTTAACATAGTGTTGGAAGTTCTAGCATCAGCAATCAGACAACAAAAGGAAATCAAAGGCATCCAAATTGGCAAAGATGAAGTCAAGCTTTCACTTTTTGCAGATGACATGATATTATACATGGAAAATCCGATAGACTCCACCAAAAGTCTGCTAGAACTGATACATGAATTTAGCAAAGTTGCAGAGCACAAAATCAATGTACAGAAATCAGTTGCATTCTTATACACTAATAAGGAAGCAACAGAAAGACAAATAAAGAAACTGATCCCATTCACAATTGCACCAAGAAGCATAAAATACCTGGGGATAAATCTAACCAAAGATGTAAAAGATCTGTATGCTGAAAACTATAGAAAGCTTATGAAGGAAATTGAAGAAGATATAAAGAAATGGAAAAACATTCCGTGCTCATGGATTGGAAGAATAAATGTCAAAATGTCAATACTACCCAAAGCTACCTACACATTCAATGAAATCCCAATCAAAATTGCACCAGCATTCTTCTCGAAGCTAGAACAAGCAATCCTAAAGTTCATGTGGAACCACAAAAGGCCCCGAATAGCCAAAGTAATTTTGAAAAGGAAGACCAAAGCAGGAGGCATCACAATCCCAGACTTTAGCCTCTACTACAAAGCTGTAATCATCAAGACAGCATGGTATTGGCACAAAAACAGACACATAGACCAATGGAATAGAATAGAAACCCCAGAACTAGACCCACAAACGTATGGCCAACTCATCTTTGACAAAGCAGGAAAGAACATCCAATGGAAAAAAGACAGTCTCTTTAACAAATGGTGGCTGGGAAAACTGGACAGCAACATGCAGAAGATTGAAACTAGACCACTTTCTTACACCATTCACAAAAATAAACTCAAAATGGATAAAGGACCTGAATGTGAGACAGGAAACCATCAAAACCCTAGAGGAGAAAGCAGGAAAAGACTTCTCTGACCTCAGTCGCAGCAATTTCTCACTTGACACATCCCCAAAGGCAAGGGAATTAAAAGCAAAAATGAACTACTGGGACCTTATGAAGATAAAAATCTTCTGCATAGCAAAGGAAACAACCAACAAAACTAAAAGGCAACCAACGGAATGGGAAAAGATATTTGCAAATGACATATCGGACAAAGGGCTAGTATCCAAAATCTATAAAGAGCTCACCAAACTCCACACCTGAAAAACAAATAACCCAGTGAAGAAATGGGCAGAAAACATGAATAGACACTTCTCTAAAGAAGACATCCGGATGGCCAACAGGCACACGAAAAGATGCTCAACGTCGCTCCTCATCAGGGAAATACAAATCAAAACCACACTCAGATATCACCTCACGCCAGTCAGAGTGGCCAAAATGAAAAAATCAGGAGACTATAGATGCTGGAGAGGATGTGGAGAAACGGGAACCCTCTTGCACTGTTGGTGGGAGTGCAAATTGGTGTAGCCGCTCTGGAAAGCAGTGTGGAGGTTCCTCAGAAAATTAAAAATAGACCTACCCTATGACCCAGCAATAGCACTGCTAGGAATTTACCCAAGGGATACAGGAGTGCTGATGCATAGGGGCACTTGTACCCCAATGTTTATAGCAGCACTCTCAACAATAGCCAAATTATGAAAAGAGCCTAAATGTCCATCAACTGATGAATGGATAAAGAAATTGTGCTTTATATACACAATGGAGTACTACGTGGTAATGAGAAAGAATGAAATCTGGCCCTTTGTAGCAACGTGGATGGAACTGGAGAGTGTGATGCTAAGTGAAATAAGCCATACAGAGAAAGATACCATATGTTTTCACTCTTATGTGGATCCTAAGAAACTTAACAGAAACCCATGGGGGAGGGGAAGGAAAAAAAAAAAGAGGTTAGAGTGGGAGAGAGCCAAAGCATAAGAGACTCTTAAAACTGAGAACAAACTGAGAGTTGATGGGGGGTGGGAGGGAGGGGAGGGTGGGGGATGAATATTGAGGAGGGCATGTTTTGGGATGAGCACTGGGTATTGTATGGAAACCAATTTGACAATAAATTTCATATATTGAAAAAAAAAGGAAAAAAATAAAAATAAAAACAAACTAATTTTAAAAAAAGGAGAAAACATAGGAGAGACACTCCTTAAAATTGGTCTTGTCAATGATTTTTTGGATTTAACCCCAAAAGTACTGGCAACAAAAGAAGCAAAAACAAGCAAGGGAGAATATATCAAACTAAAATATTTCTGTACAGCAGAGGAAACAATCAACAAAGTGAATAGACAACAAAAAGAATAGGGGGAAATAATGGAAATCATGTATCTGGTAAGCGGTTAATATCCAAAATATGTAAAGAACTCATACAACCCCATAGCAGTAAAACAAATAACCTAATAAAAATATGGGCAAAGGGCCTGAGTACACATTTTCCCAAAGAAGACATATAAATGGCCAACTGATACATGAAAAGGTGCTTAGCATCACTAACCTTCAGGGAAATGCAAATCAAAACTACAATGATATCACCTCACACCAGTTAGAAGGGCCAATACCAAAAACTAAACAGAGGTGCGTCTGTGTGTTTCAGTCAGTTAAGCATCCAACTCTTGATTTCGGCTCAGGTCGTAATCTCACAGTTTCATGGGTTTTGTGCTGACAGCAGAGACCCTACTTGGGATCCTCTCTCTCCCTCTTTCTCTGCCCCTCTCCCCCCCATGCTTTGTCTCTCTCAGAATAAATAATCTTAAAAAAAATATAAAAAAGTAACAAGAGCAGGTGAATATGTGGAGAAAAGGGAACCCTGGTACCCTGTTGGTGGGAATATTAATCGGTGCAGCCATTATGGAAAACATTATGAAGTTTCCTCAAAAAATTAAAAATGGAGCTATCACATGATCCAATAATTCTGCTTATTATTTATCCAAATGAAATGAAAGCACTATCTCAAAGAGCTCTCTGCACTCCATGTTCATTGCAGCATTATTCACAGAAGTCAAGATCTAGAAACAACCCAAGTGTCCATCAACCGATGAATGGGGGACAGAAAATCTGATCTGGATGGATGGATGGGTAAATAGATAGATACATAGATAGATACATAGATACACAGATACATAGACAGACCATTTATGACAACAGGGATGAAACTGAGGGACAGTATGCTAAGTGAAATCAGCCAGACACAGGAAGACAAATGCTTCATGATCTTTCTTTACACAGAATCTAAAAAAGTTGGACCCATGGTAACAGAGAATATAATGATGGTTACCAGAGGTTAGGGGGTAGGGGAAATGGAGAGATGTTAGTCAAAAGGCACATTAAGTTATATAGGTAGATATATAGTTATAAGATGAAAAGGTTCAGAAGACCTAATACAGCATGGTGACTATAGTTAATTGTATACTGTATCCTAGGAAGTCTCTAAGAGACTAAATCTCAAATGTTCTTACCACAGAGGAGGAAAAAAGGCAACCAGGGGAGGTGATGGCTATGTTAATTAGCTTGATTGTGATAATCATTGTGGAAATTAGTAATGGGAAAAACTCACTAAAATGGAGTCAGGAGTTTTTGGCAGGGAGAGCTCTCACTCTCTACCATTTGTAGTCAATTGCAAATCCAACAGGAAGAGAGGGACTTGACCTTACACAGACTTGACCTTTCACATGGATACCACTCCACTACCTCATCCAGAGAAGGAGACACTTTCCTCATCCCCAGCACAACTGTTCAGCCAATGAGAAGCCACCATACTTTGAACCCCCAGTTTATTCCAATGGACTTTAGCTCATAACAGCCTTCTGTGAGAAATAAGCCCACCGACCCAATCAAAGGAGGGATGCGCAGACCCGGAGCACAGTGAAGTGAGGCTTTAATCAACGTTCTTGCAAGAGGGGTGTCTGGTGGGCAGACGCATGGGGCAGTTACAGCAGACAATTTATCTGCTAGTGTGCAAGTCCCTCCCCTGGTTTCTCATAGCCTGAGCACTACAGAGGTAAGTCCCTCTCCTGGTTCCTCATTGGCTAAGCACTACAGAGGTAAATCCCTCCCCTGATTCCTCATTAGCTGAGCACTTCAGAGGTTACAGCCTTACCCAGATGTCACTTATGCCCATGTAAGGCAAAAAGTAATCTGATTGGAGCAAATGTACATTTTCTGGGGGTGGTGCAGAGACTTTCAGCCCCTCCTTTGTTCATTGGCACATGCTTATTGCAGAACCCATGAAAGTAAGCCCACGAAACAGAGAGGGGAAGAAGAACCAGCAAGTGAAGTGTCCAAGTGTTTGGGACTCCATTATGGAGGGGGAGGGGAGTCATACATATTTCTAATAGGTTGTAAACCTACTGTTAACTAGACAGCACCGCTTTTATTTGGTATTTCTGAAAATGATTCATCTCCCTTATGTCTCACACCAACTTACCCCCTTTCTCCTAAAAAACAACAACAACAACAAAATGGCTTACTTCTCTTTTGTTCCTGGACTTGCCTGTGCTTTTGCCCCAGCTTGTTTGTCCCAGTTTGCAATTCTCTTTTATTCCCAAATCCATCTTTTGCTGCTAAAATAACTGGCAGTTTTACTTTTAAGGTTAACGTAATTTTACAGTCTAGATGGATGTCAAAATATCACGTTGAATGCCTTACATATACACAATCATACTTCAGTAAAGCTGGAAAAAAAAATAGCAGACATAAAAGAAGGAAATATGATCCATCACTAGAAGATGAAATAAGAGTCAGAAATATCAGAGATGATGAGATTAGCAGATAAGAATATAAAATAACTATTGTAAGTGTTACTTATATTCAAGAATCTATAGGGAAACATGAACATAATTTAGTGAGAGACAGAAAACATGAAAAAGATCCATATACAACTTGTGGAGCTAAAAAATACATCTGAAATTTTAACAAATGCACTGGATGGATATAAAGGATACTATTATGATAATTTTTCAGTGTATCATTCTAACCATTAAATGTAAGTCATTGGATCATCTTCATTTATACACACAAAAGCTTTTCAGTGGCTCAACAAAGGGAAAAAACCCAAATTGTTACTGATATTTTTAAGCTGGAAAGTCCTGGCCATCGCTGTGCCATGAAACCTAGATGTGCTCCAATTTCGTGAACATTGATGCTATGGATTATTGAGGCTCGCTTGACTGTGCATGTCAGAATCCACGAGTTTAATTAAAGTTATGATGCGAACAAAGAGTGTCCATTAGACAAGAAGAATTTGGTCTTGGCAAGTGATATTTGCATCAATTTGCTTAATTAGATCAGTACTTTTAAAACAATTTGTAAAGCATAGGATTAAAGGCCTGAATTTCAAAGGATTTAGCAGAAGCCACAATCATGGTTTCAAACAAATCATCTGCAAGAAATTGTAGGCTGAAAATAGCAATTAGCAGCCCACAGAAAAAATTTTAATGGAGACCATTTCTATCAATTGAATAACCATGTATAATATGGCTTGGCACGAATCACTGATAACTTAACCTTCACCAAATTTTTCAGAGTGGAAGCAAATGGCCCCTCTTGTTTATTTCAGACTAGATTTCAAACAAAAATTAATCCCAGGTGCAAAAATATTCTGGGTCGTTTTGGCTTTGGGGGAAAGCAACAAAGGAGGCAGGGTTGGCAAAGCTCAGTCCTCACGCCTTACCTCTTATACGTCACATTCGGTCCTAACCTTACCTATCCATCCTCGCATTTTAAGAAAAGTGAATACAGTACCTTTATACATGGAATCAGTCAGTACCACTGGATGATTATAATTCAAAAGTTATAACTCAAAAGGCCATTGAAATAGGTTTTTTACTTATTCCCAAACAAATAGCTTAATCAGTAACTTGGCTCATTCCTCTTCCTGAAAGAGAAAATATTTGAGGGAAAAATAATCACATGTAGAAGGTAACCAATTATTATATGGCATGACCCTACCTATATGGAGAACCTAAAAACACAAACAGACCCAAAGGAAAAGAGATCTTATTTGTGGTTATGGGCATGCTGAGTAGGAAGCATTTGGAAGTCAAAACTTCCGATAAGAAGATAAGTACTGGGGATGTAACGTACAAGACGATGACTATAGTTAACACTGCTGTATGATATATTTGGAAATTGCTAAGAGAGTGGATTTTAAAAGCTCTTATCATATGAAAAAAAATTGGGGTTAACTATACGAGGTGATAGATGTTAACTAAACTCACTGAGGTGATCATTTTGCACGATGTGTAGGTCAAATCGTTATGCTGAACACCTTAAACTTATACAGGCTGCATGTCAACTATTTCTTAAAACTGAAAAAAAAAAAAAAAAAAAGCTAAGAGGTCAGTGGCTGGAGTGAAGTCAGGGGGTGAGGAGAATAGGAGAAAGGAGTTAGAGAACAATGGAAGACAAGACATAGGCCTGAAAGGCTTGAGCGAAGAAATGTGGGCATCTGCCTTCACTTTATCAGAGTTACTCCAGCTGCTGTATGTAGAACCCACCTGAGGACAAAGACAGAACAGGAGGAGCCAGTAGGAGGCTACAGTCGTAAGTCAGGCAGAGGTCCAAGTGCCTTGGGCCAGCTGGTGACAGCGGGGGCTTCAAGGATGCAGAAACGGGAGAGGGGAGTGCAGTGAAGAAAGACACCCACTGGCTGGACCTGAGGAACCTGAAGAATGAAATTGCCACTTACTGATAAAGGAAGACCAAGTGAACAGAAAGTTTTAGAAGGAAAGCTGTTTTGGACATGCTGATGTATCTATTGTCATTGTCATCTTTGGATATAAACGTCAAGTCAGATGTCGGCTAAATGAATCTAGAGTTTGGGGAAAGATCCAGGTTGTAACTACAAATTTAGGAGCCAAGGATACAGACATGATACTTTAAGCCATGAGATGAGAGGAAATTCCCCGAAGAGTTCAGGTCGATGAAAAGGAGTGATCAACTATATTAAGTTTCTCTGATTAGAAAGATGAAAGGTCCAGAATTGACCATTGCAATTATGTGGATGGTGGTCTTTGTGAGGTGCTGTGTAGCCATCAGGAGACAGAAATCTTTTTTTTTTTTAAGTTTATTTATTTATCAGAGAGAGAGAGAGAGAGAGAGAGAGAGAGAGAGAGAGAGAGAGAATCCTAAGCAGGCTCCACATCAGCAGTGCTGAGCCAGACGTGGAGCTTGAACTCACCAACCATGAAATTGTGACCTTACCAGAGTCAGACGCTTAATCGACAGAGCCACCCACGTGCCCCAGGAGGCAGAAATCTAGTGCTAGGGTCAGGGTTAGTTCAGCCTACCCAGTCACCATGTACAAGGACGGAGTTGTGAGGGATAAGGCTAGAAGGTGAGTAGGGTCTGTGTCTGGGAAGGTTTGAAGCAGGGCAGTGACATGCCCATGGTTTCGTTTTAGAACAATGTCCTGTTGACAATGTGGAACAAGCGGTGGCAAACGTGTGTGTGCCGATAACAGGACATTCTTAAAGTGTGTCAATATGTTCGGGTTACATTGGGGAAACTCACTTAAGGGTCCTGGTTTTACTGACTGACCGATATTGACCCACAGAGGTAGGGACATCTCCACGCCCCTACTCAGCAGGAAGAAGCTACAAAGATGAGACCTTCCACCTTCAACAACCTTAAAGATTTAAGGGTCCAAATTGTTCAGCGGGGACATAAGGCAAGCTGGGGGTCACACACAAGCTAGCACCCCTCGCCTCCTCCCCAAGGTGAGATATGTACGTGCCTCGGGAGCTCCTGGCTGTTCAAGAACAAAGGAAAGGACAGAAAACAGACGGCTAATCTGTCAAGAGTCTCCACCAGTTTACAAATATCTTAGTACAAGTACAAAAAAAGGGGGGTGAGGGGGCAATCTTATCAATAGCCTAAAGTCCAGGGACTCCCCACTGTCTTAATGCTTTGCCAGAGGGAAAAACAACCTTAGCTTGACAACAGCTAGGCCTCCAGTAAGTGGTGAGTCTTTAGTCTATGGAAAATCCCTTTGAGAGACTTCCTCTTCCAACTAACTTGGATGTAAATTGAAAACATAAAAGAAATATAAAGAGATGAAATAAAATAAAATCATAAGAAAATATAAATAAATAAATAAATAAATAAATAAATAAGAAACTTCCTCTTGACTTTACCTTCCCCAACTCCATAGTATATAAGCAGTCACTCTTCATAACCACAGTGCAGCTCTTTTGGCCCACGGGTCCCGTCCTGGTGCTTTAATAAAATCACCTTTTTGCACGGAACAAAAAAAAAAAAAAAAAGAGTCCTCGTTTTATTTTACTTTCTTCCCACAGATTCCTTCTATTTAGCATTTCGTTTCAGACAACGATCAGTTGCCTCAGTGATTTAGTGATGCTGCCATTTTATTATCTCTTAGAGGCACCTAAGTCCTTTCTGTCCCTGCTATACCTACAAGTCAACTATTGTATCGGCAATTAGCATCAGTCAGAATGAAGACAAAGGATCTTTAATGAATAGAATTTTATTTTCCAGAAATTGATTTACATCAAACTACTCAGAGATACATGTTTATATACAGTGGAATCCACCTATTAAAAAACAAACAAACAAACAAACTGTCTTCCCCGGGGCGCCTGGGTGGCTCAGTCAGTTAAGCGTCCCGCTTCGGCTCAAGTCAAGATCTCACAGTTTGTGAGTTTGAGCCCTGCATCCGGCTCTGTGCTGACAGCTCAGAGCCTGGAGCCTGCTTCTGATTCTGTGTCTCCCTCTCTTCCTCTCTGCCCCTCCCCTGCTCACACTCTATCTCTCTTTCTGTCTCAAAATAAATACACATTTAAAGAAATAAAAAATAAATTTAAAAAACTGTCTTCCTTTCTTCTCCTTTAGCAGGAAAAAAAAAAACTGTCTTTCTTTCTTTTCCTTTAGCATACTTTGCCAAGCAAAGATAAATTTTGTCCTTAAAATAAAAACCAAGATCTCAATTTTTAATCCCAGGCCACTTTGTCCCTGTACATATGACAAAGATTTCTTTCAATCTTTTTTGCCCCCCTTTTTAAAAAATGTTTATTTATTTTGAGAGAGAGTACACACAAGTGAGGGAGCAGCAGGCAGGGAGCGAGAGAATCCCAAGGCGGCTCCCTGCTGTCAGCACAGAGCCCGACGTGGGGCTCGATCCCAGAAACCATGAGATCAGGACCTGAGCCAAAACCAAGGGTTGGACGCTTAACCAACTGAGCGACCCAAGTGCCCCAATGTTTCTTTCAATCTTTTTTTTTTTTAATTTTTTTTTTTAATGTTTATTTATTTTTGAGACAGAGAGAGACAGAGCATGAATGGGGGAGGGTCAGAGAGAGGGAGACACAGAACCTGAAACAGGCTCCAGGCTCCGGGCTGTCAGCACAGAGCCCGACGCGGGGCTCGAACTCACGGACCGTGAGATCATGACCTGAGCCAAAGTCGGCCGCTCAACCGACTGAGCCACCCAGGCGCCCCATCTTTCAATCTTAGGTAATATGTCACTGTGACTGTTTCCGTGCAACTCACAGTGGTCTTACAAATTGCTGATAATTAAAATGTTTTCAAGCAATTAATAATTAGTTATTTTAAGGTTATAAAAATGTGACACAAACTCTATGCCTGGGAGAGTTATGATTCATGATTAAAATAATTTGGCCTTAGTAAAACCTTAATAAAACATAATACTGTTGTCACTCAGCTCACAGAACAGTCTGCAACTTGAATATAAAGCAATTGTTTATAAAGCAATTTAATAAATACTGCTTCATTTCATCCTCAAAATAACTTTTGTGAAGAAGATAGCGTTACTTGCCGTACTTTCTCTGTGGCAACAGGAGGAAGGGGAAGCAACTTTCCACTTAATAGATCTTCCCAGAAATTACTTCTCTGAAAGAGCTCAGGACAAATTATACTTCATGAATCTCAAGATGTAATAGATTGAGGACCACAACAACTTAGCCAAGTGCTGGGACAAAGCCACGTGGAGAAAAAGGAGAGTTGTTGCAATACTTAAGGATCACCCTAAAACTAGCTATATCCCCTCCCACTAAAAAAAAAAAAATCCCTTATTCTCTTTAAAGGGTTTTAGCATTTTGATAATTGTCTCTATTATCCATTCGGCTTTGCCTTCCATTGTTGACACGTATCCAGGGGACATAAGAAAAAAATGGACACTGCACTGCCTTAAAGAGAAGAGAGACTCCATCTTGGTGCACTTGTTCCATTGTTTAAGAAGAGACTCAATTAAGCCAAAGAGTGAAAACTTGAAGACGCCCTTGGATTCACGTTGCAGAAGAAAAAGTCACCTTGTGAAATCGTAAAAAACACCCACTCTGCTCACCATCCATGGTAGCTTCATCCAGCTGGGGGGATGGAGACACGGGATGGGGACCAAGAGCAAACAGGACGGCTTCGTGTTTATGTAGTACAAAGCTCATTTGTTTCTCAGAAAAACACATTTCCAAAGCATTTGATCATTTTGATTAGTTTCAGAAAACATTAGCTACGTCTCCAAAAGAGGATTCCTTTCTTTCTTGTCTCCTCTAGTAGCTTCTCGTTTATCCCAAATAAGTTGCCATGTTAGGCAAACAACAATACAGGCCCCCCAATGAAACTGTAATTCCAGGTAATCAATCAATCAATCAATCAATCAATCAGTAAATCAATGTCCCAAGTATTTCCTGGAACACACTTAAACTAAAAAACTATTCTTTGTTTGTCTGAAATCCATATTTAATCAGACATCCTATATTTGATCTAGTAACCATCCCAAAATCACTAAAAAGGAATCTCATCCAGGGATTTCGTTTCCTCCACTCACTGAATGCACCAGTCTGGCATTCTAGTTACCTAAAAAGCCTACCTGAGAAATATTTTTTTTTTTTTCAAAGTTTTTTTTTTTTTTTTTTTTTTTAATTTTTGGGACAGAGAGAGACAGAGCATGAACGGGGGAGGGGCAGAGAGAGAGGGAGACACAGAATCGGAAACAGGCTCCAGGCTCCGAGCCATCAGCCCAGAGCCTGACGCGGGGCTCGAACTCACGGACCGCGAGATCGTGACCTGGCTGAAGTCGGACGCTTAACCGACTGCGCCACCCAGGCGCCCCGAGAAATATTTTAATGAGTGAGAATAATTAGCCAAATCTATAGGCATCAGAGGAGCTTTTCACTCCTCTGGTTACCTCTTACAGACCTTTCATTTTACTTCATCCTGTCGTCCCCAAAGAAAACACACTCTTCTAACACCTGTCTCCTGGTTTTATTATGTTACAAGACTTCAGAGGCAGTAACTGCTCATTGACTGGAAGCTGTCCTTTCTTCTGCGCATCAAGAAGCCCCAATATCAAAGGAGAGTTTATGTTTTACAAGTACACTCACAGGTGCTTTCCTTAGGAAACAATTGCCATTCGCTCATAAATTAGGAGAAGGTTAAGTTTCCTTTTATCCCCATTACATAGACCCAAAGAATAGATACCACACCTGAAATCAGTGTTTCTGAAATCCCACTATTTAACACAACTTCCTTTTCTTCCACATGCTGGCTCACTTAGTCTGATTTTCATTCTTCTCTTGGTCACTGTTTTAACTTTCAATAATTTATGTTTATGCTCCATTTCTTGATTTTCTAGTGTAAGATCATTTCTCTTGACTCCCCGCTGTCAAAGACCAATAAACTTGCATGTTACAATTCCTCCACCTCATCTCCCACCCCTCTTTTCCTAATTTTGATTAAATAACCATTCTTTTATGCACTTCCTGCTTTTGAATGGTGGTGTGCTTCAATACCTCTTATTTGATATATGTGCTTAAAATGCTGTCTTCTGTCCTCACCAGGCGGTGTAAGGAAAGACTTTGCCTTCTGTTCCTTGTCCTTCCCAACCCACTGTCTGTAGGTCATAGGTTCTGTTATTATTTCTACATCGTGGAGATGCATGATATTTTTACTCAATCCTGCTTCCAGAGCTCCTGAGGATATTTAGCCTTAATTCCATTTTAATGTTTTGTTTTTCTTTTACCTCTTGTTTGGCTAGATGTCTTCATCAAGTAGTTTCTTCAAGAAAAACTCATACTGTATCTTCTGGGTTTTTGAATAGCTGGAAACATCTGTCTGCCTCTTGCCTTTACACTTGAATTATACTTGAACTGAACTCCATAAAAAATTCTTTCTTTCCAAAGACATGCTTCAACATTTCTCGAATATTTCCTCACATGAAAAATTGCTTTGGGGGCACCGGGGTGGCTCAGTGGGTTAAGCGTCCAACTTCAGCCAGGTCACGATCTCGCGGTCCGTGAGTTCAAGCCCCGCGTCGGGCTCTGGGCTGATGGCTCAGAGCCTGGAGCCTGCTTCCGATTCTGTGCCTCCCTCTCTCTCTGCCCCTCCCCCGCTCATGCTCTGTCTCTCTCTCTCTCAAAAATAAATAAACATTAAAAAAAAATGTAAGGGGCGCCTGGGTGGCTCAGTCAGGTGAGTGTCTGACTTCAGCTCAGGTCATGATCTTTTGGTTCATGAGTTCAAGCCCCACATCAGGCTCTGTGCTGACGGCTCAGAGCCTGGAGCTTCCTTCCGATTCTGTGTGTGTCTCTCTCTCTCTCAAAAAATAAAAAAATAAACATTAAAAAAAAATTTTTTTAAGTTGCTTTGAGGTCTGAACCCAATATGACTTTTCCCCTCTGCTTCATCTTCTTTGTTTTGACCCACAGGGTCCTGCCCTTGCCTTTAATCTTGCAGCCTCGTAACATTACCAGTATATTTTAGAGGCTGCTTTGTCCTTTTTCATCTAGGACACTGGGCGCCATTTTAATCCACAGGCTCAGGCATCCTTTAATAAGGTTTTTTTCTTTACTATGTCTTTGAAATGTTCTGTTCTGTTTTGTTTTTATTTTATTTGTGTTGCTATGCAGACCTCAGGTGCATAGAACTGAAAGATGATATTCTGTAGTTCCTCTTAAATTTTTGTCATACTAGGCCTCTCTGTCATTTTACTTTATGAGTTTATTTACTTGGTTAGTCTATTTTTTGGTTTATTTGTCAGTTTATTTACTTTATTACTCCTGGTCCTCTATTATCACTGCTCTTCTCCTTGGGCACCTAACATTTGATCATTACCGTTATCCTTCCTTGAGTATACTACATATCTTTTTTAAGTCTTTCTAAAATCTTTAAAAATAGTTTGTAAACTACTGGTTGGTTGTTAGGCAGTTTTCTATAAATTCTATAGTTTTGTTGTCATTTTAATTTTTATCAATTTTCTAGGTGATTAATGGTGATATACACGATCTTTATGGATTTTTGCCTGTTCACTTATATCTGGAAACCTAGTTGAATTTTTTTGTCTTTGTTTTTCTATGTAGATCAGCTTGGCAGCAAATAATGGTAATTGTCTCACTTCCCTCCCATCTTTTTATAGCTTATTACTTCTTTGGCCCAAACTTCTGGGACTTGTTAATAGCAACAGTAATAATGATTAAACAAACAAAGAAACAAAAAAGGGAGACAAGAAGTAAAAAGAGGAAGAGAAAGCAGAGAAGAAGGAAAAAAAAAGAACTCACGGTTATCAAAGTATTCTTATTTTCCAGACACTAATCCGAATACCTTATTTAAGTTAAGTAATTTGGTCTTCGAAACACTACAGTGTAGGTACTGCTATTGTTTCTATTTTCAAGAAGAAAACAAGGTGCGGAAAATTCCTAGTTTGCCCCAGGTTTAGTGCTAGCAAATCCTCTGAGCACTTAATGTGTCTTTATGTATTTGAATGCTCAAATATTGTGTTCAACAGTATCAACCGTATCAGCTAGAGGGATACCTGGGTAGCTCAGTTGGTTAAGCAACCAACTCTTGATTTCCACTCCGGTCATGATCTCCCGGTTTGTGAGTTTGAACCCCTGCCGCCAGCTCTGTGCTGACAGCATGGAGCCTGCTTGAGATTCTCTCTCTCTCTCTCTCTCTCTCTGCCCCTCCCCTGCTCACGAATGCACCCATGCAAACACACATGCTCTGTCTCTCTCAAAATAAGTAAATAAACTAAAAAATATATATATCAATCATATAGATGTGGGGTTTTTTTTTAATGTTATTTTTATTTATTTTTGAAGGAGAGAGAGAGAGAGACAGAGCATGAGCAGGGGAGGAGCAGAGAGAGAGAGGGAGACACAGAATTAGAAGCAGGCTCCAGGCTCTATGCTGTTAGCACAGAGCCCAACGCGGGGCTTGAACTCACGAACTGTGAGATCATGACCTGAGCCGAAGTAGGACGTTCAACCGACTGAGCCACCCAGGCTCCCTGATCGTATAGTTGTTTTTTTGTTTTTGATTTTTGCTTTCTGTAATTCAACTTGTGTGAATAATAATAATAAGAAGAAGAAGAAATAACAATATTTCTTATTATTCAACTTGTGTCCAAATATTTTTTAATCGTAATACTTTTTACATTATTTTGTATATGTCTTCCATGGCCAAAAATGCATGGTCAAAAAAGTATCTTAAATTCGGCTTACGAGTGACTTTCACTTCTAATGTTTTGTCTTTAGTTCCAGTGCTTTTCTGACCACCGCCACCTCAGTTTCTATTTTCTTCTACTGTTTTACCATCTCTTCTTGGAAAAGGCTAAACTCAAGTTATACATTTTAGGTTACGAAGAAATATCAAGCATTTACACTTTAGCAGTTTTCTTTCCTATGCGTTCTTGTCACGTCTCTGTTATGTATATTTCTGCCTTTTTTCTTTCGGTATTTAGGTCCCATGCTAGGGTTTTTGTTGCGTGTTTATTCAGAATTTATTGGATTCAATAGTCCTAGCCAAGCTACGGTGATTTGCTTTGAGAAAAAAATATATACACGTGACGAGGACAAAAAGATTGAAAGAGAGCCACAAAAAACTTCCATTCAGAAGCTCTGCTCTGCGCTCCCAGCTTTCCTTGCTTCTTCCCTTCGGTTGGTGGGGGGTGGGGGGGAGGCCTGCTCATTACACAGTAAACCCTGTGTGTCATGAGGGTGGTGATTTTAACTTCACATGTATATAACTGTATATATGTCGGTGTATATCATGCAGGGCAACTTCAATGCCGACTGACACCTGAAAGTCTGTCCCTCGTAGAGGTGTCTTTGGGGTTGCTCCCTCCACTTAATACCTTCCACTCTGGGATGTGCAGTGAGGTCAGGAATCTTCCAGACCATGCTGGCCCAGGTAAGAGATCATCGATTGGATGCATCGGATTTTTGCCACCCACTGCTAAAAAATGTGGCCTTCCATGAAATTTAAAAAATACGCTTACCTCCCTGTTCTCCCTTCATCCAGCTCAGAATGTACTATATTACCACATTTTGCAGGTTATTTTCATCACTTATGACTTAAGATTATGAAAAATGAGATTTTCTTATTTGTTTAAATTCTTTTTCTTTCTTTTCTCAGTTTGGGGACCATAACTGTCTCTGCTGCTACTTGCAAACAGAATGCCTCTAAATATTCATTTATCCATTTTTCTTCCCGCCTACTGCTACCACTAGATTTTAAGCCACCATCAGGACAAATGATCATTACACATCCTATTCTGCCCCCACCAATCCATCGTCCACCCCACAAGCAGAGGGGTCGTTTCTCAAGATGTAAGTTGGATCCTGGCACAGCCCATCTTAAAAACCCTTAGCATGGCCTTGCTCTTAGGAGAAAACGCGACTTCTCCCACGGCTCAGGGGCTCCCCTAGGCCTAAGCAGAGCCTGGCCCCTCCGTGCTGTGCACCACACTCTCCCCCTTGCTCCTCTTCCTGTCACCTGGTCTTGTCTTGTTCCCTCAAACCTGCCAATCTTCCCTGTGCCCTTCCTTCAGGCTGACACATCCTCCCTGCCCCTTTTCATCTGACTGACCCACACACAGACTTCAGATTTCACCACAATAGACACTTCTTCCAGCAAGACCTCAGTAAACATTGTGCTCTATCTCACCTAAGGGTGCTATGGGGCTATTGTTATTATTATTATTTGAGCGAGACAGAGAATAGGGTAGGGGGAAGAGGGAGAGAGAGAGAGGGAGACAGAATCTTCTGCAGGCTCCCTGCTTAGAGCAGAGCCTGACATGGGGCTTGATCCCACGGCCCTGGGATCATGACCTGAGCCAAAATCAAGAGTCAGAAACTCAACCAACTGAGCCACCCAGGCACCCTCTCCCTTTTTTAAACTTTTTTTTTATTTGAGAGAGAGACAGGGAGAGTGCAAGTGAGCAACAGGGTGTTACATGCAGTGATGGCAGATTAAGGGGCTACTTTGGTGGTATAATCTGCCCCCTCGGAAGTAAGGGCTCTGGAGTCCAATAAATTCCTCTCTAGCACTCATTTGCAGTGTGATGTGTGTGTATATGTGTGTGTGTGTGCTTTTGAGACAGAGAGAGAGAGAGAGGGAGGGGGACTTTTGAGAGGGAGAGAGAAAGAGAGAGAGAGACTTAAGCAGGTTCCACACTCAACGTGGGGCTCAATCTCGACCATGAATCATAACCTAAGCCGAAATCAAGAGACAGACGCTTAACCCACTGAGCCACCCAAGTACCCTTGGGGGCTATTCTTAAAATGGCATTTTAGCTTCATGCTACAGCTTATTTCATGGTCTGTCCCCTGGTGGACAGCTGGCAGAGTATGTCACATGACCAGCTATCTTGGTAACCTTGTATTCCCAGGGCCTGCACGAAAGACCAGCAGCTGGAAATAACTAGCAAACACTAACCTAGACGGAATGATCCAGGCAGTGTAAATACGAGGCCCTGGATGCACAGATGTAAAAAAAAATTAAGAATATCTTCTTCAAGGAGTTTACATTCCAGTGATACAAAATATAGATTACATAACATATCTGACATGGAAAGTTGTGGGAAGAATCAAGAAGCATTTTCTTTTTATAGCCATTGCATTTGACGTATATTAATGTAATGAAGGAGAATATTAAAAACAAAATACTCCTAGTGGGAAAGCTAAATAGCTGTGCTCAGTAAATTTAAATAAGAACTTAATGTCTCAGACAAAGTTGTGAAAAGGATAACGGTCACGTTAGACAGCCAGCAGCTGAGGTCCCGCTCTGCAGTCAACGGTCAGAAACCCTCCTAAGCTCTTTCCTTCCATGACCTGTTTCCATCATGCCTTGGACAGAGCAGAATAATGCACTTACTTTGTTCCTTTTAATGTATTGTTTTCAAACAATGGCAGACTTTTGGTGGCTACGAATCTAGAAACTCCCATTCCATCCTGGAGGCTTATATTTGCGGGATTTTAAAAACTAGGGTCAACTACAATAAAAGGGTCCCAGTAAGGTTCAGTTGAATAAGGCCAAACAAAGCATCCCGTGGCAGTTGCATACTGTGACCATTGTCCAAGATACACCCTGAGTAATGGGCTCTCCCTCTTGACAGTTTGTTGGGACCCGTCTTAACCTTGCAGGATAGGTCTACTATTTGACTCAGAATGTGTGCTACACTCGTAAAACAAAAGAGGAACTCAAATATCTAGTTTCAACAGCATCTATTTAAGAAGATGTGTCCCTGTCGCAGTCTCTCTTGACATCCCATGAAAATAATACGGAAGAAGAAAAAAACAGAAAAGATGAAAATTTACACTATGTCCAAAACCTAGTACCAGAATCTCAGAAGATTTGCATTAAAAAGACTTACTTTTCCACTTTATTTTTTTATTTTTATTTTTTTAGTGTTTATTTTTGACAGAGAGAGAGAGAGAGAGACAGAGCATGAGCAGGGGAGGGCAAACAGAGAGGGAGGCACAGAATCTGAAGAAGGCTTCAGGCTCTGAGCTGTCAGCACAGAGCCTGATGCAGGGCTCGAACTCACGAACCGTGAGATCATGACCTGAGCTGAAGTCGGACGCTTAACTGCTTGAGCCACCCAGGCGCCGCTCACTCTTTCACTTTTTAAAAGTAACGTGGATGAAAACAAATTAAAAACTGTTTTAGGGTTCCTGGACCAAATTCCAACGTTAAGAGGGGGATCCCCCCCCCGACACCCACAGACAACACCAAGCAATTCTCAGACACCTGCAGGATTCCTGAGAATTCAACTCAATTCTGACACTATCTTCCCAAAGATGGCATCAGATTCCACAGGTCAAGGGCTCAGTTTCACAAGAATGCCCTCCACCCCCCCTCCTTTAGCCGCCAGCCAGTCACAAGCCCCAGGCTTCAGACTGGGGGCTCCGATGGCCTCCTTCTAGGTCTGATTAATTTGCTAGAGCAGTTCACACAACTCAAGGCAACATGTGCTTCTATGTACCAGTTTATTAAAGGATATGACAGAGGATTCAAATCGACAACCAGATGAAGAAACACAACCGGTGAGGTGGGGGGAAGGGGAACAGAGTTTCCACACCTTCTCCAGGAGCACCGCTCCTGCACCTCTGCGTGTTTATCGAGTTGGAAGCTCTCCAGACCCACTCCTCATGGGTTTTTATGGAGGCTTCGTGGCACAGTCATGACTAAGTCACCGGCCATGGGTTGATGCAGCTTCCAGCCCGTCTCTCCTCCACGGAGGTTGTGGGAGGGAAGGGGGGCAAGGGGGAGACAGAAAGTGTCAACCCTCTACTCACACGGTTGGTCCTCCTAGCAACTAGCCTTCGCCCATGTGGAGTCTAAAAGTCACTTTAATTAATAGCACAAAAGAGTCCTTAATCACCCTTGACACTTTGGAAATCCCAAGGGTCAGGGGGGTCATGAGCTAAGAAATGTGGATGAAGATCAAACATATAGGAGAAATATATGTTGGTAATTTGAATAACCAGATGTATATTTCTCTTATTTTTAATGTTTATTTATTTATTTTGGGAGAGAGAGAGAGAGCACGCGCGTGTGCTCCCACATGCACAAGCGAGGGAGAGAGAGAAAGAGAGAGAACCTCAAGCAGGCTCCGTGCTCAGCATGGAGCCCGATGCAGGCTCGATTCCATGATCATGAGATCACAACCTAAGCCAGAATGAAGAGTCAAATGCTTAACCGACTGAGGCACCCAGGCATCCCCCAAATATATATTTTTTATTGCAAAAACATGCACACATGCCCGCAACGCAAAGGCTGCTAGAAAGAGTGCAATCAGAAGGTATATTGTGATCTCTTTTCTCCCCAAAATGACACCCCTTATAGGCTGGCTACTTGAATTTATGATAAAGAGAAAAATTCTTGGGGTGGCTCATCCAGTTGAGCATCTTACTTTGCCTCAGGTCATGATCTCACGGTCCATGAGTTCGAGCCCTGTGTTAGGCTCTGTGCCGACAGCTCAGAGCCTAGAGCCTGCTTCAGATTCTGTGTTTCCCCTTATCTCTGCCCCACCCCTTGCTCGCATTCTGTATCTCTCTCACAACAATAATTAAACATTAAAAAAATTTTTTTTAAGAGAAAAATTCTTCACACATAGATGTAGGTACTGATTACAAAAAAAAATCCATCTTGTTTTTAAAAGACAGAATTATAAAAACTTGATCATTAATTGTGTTATCTCTGTGTGACATGAACAAGATAAATTTCTCAGAAAAGGTTTAGAATCCAGCAACTCCATTCCTAAATATATACATAAGAGAAATGAAAGAATATATCCGCACAAAAACTTGTCCGAGAATGTTCATAGCAATATTGTACATAATAGTCAAAAAGTGGAAAGCCCAAGTGTCTATCAACAGATGAATGGAAAATAAATTGTGGTATAGCCATACAAGGGAATATTATGCAGCCCTAAAGAGAAACGAAGCACTGATACATGATACAACATGGTTGAATCTTGCAAACATTATGCTAAGTAAAAGAAGTCAGATATAAAATTCATATATTGTATGATTTTATTTGTAAAATATTCAGAATAGGGAAATCTGTAGGAACAGATTAGAGGTTGCCAAAGGCTAGGGGTAGGAAAAATGCAGAGTGACTACAAATGGGTACAGGGTTTCCTTAGGGGGTGTTGGAAATATCCTGGAACTAAATTCTATTAGATAATGCTGATGGTTGCACAACTCTGTAAATATAATAAACACCATTGATTTGTACACTTTCAGGGTATACATATGGGATAAATCTTATGGCATATGAATTAACTCAATTTTAAAAAGGAAAGGGCTTAGAAAATATATTCCTGATGTGTCCTTAAGAAAAATAATTAGAAATATATTCCAGCCAAATAAGGTGCAAATCAAATATAAGAAATGATTTCATACTATTAGAAATCTAGTTATTAAATATGATAAGCAGAACAAGATCTTGGTCATTCTTTAAGAGGAAGCTTATAATGGCCATAGTATATGTGCACATAACACTTTCTCCTTTGCTATCCCCCACTGATATCCCTTCCATGCCCCTAGGCTAATAATTATGATATAAAACCTGCTTTTTAGTACCCCTACAAGCATCAGAATCCGTGAGAATGATCTGTTGATAGATCAGATAACACCAATCTGAGAAAAACAATAACAAATTTATTATTATTTAAACAGTGGTCACTTACATTCGGCTATGCCTAAAACCCATGGCCCCTTAGCCACACATCACCCCTGTCCCCTCTATTCTCTCTGACTCTATGCTTCTTTGCTCCTGGATTGAAGATCCAGGAAGTCAGTAATGGTTCAACAATTGAATGACCTCAATGAGAGGTAGGGGAGTCCCTCCCTGTAAGTTTATCACTGTTAACCTCATCATAATCATTTACAAAACAGTAGCATGAGGATTTTATTTGGTTATTTGTTTGTTTGAGGTAATTTCCACATTGGCAGATGTGATTGATGGTATTTCCAAGCATCAGTTTTTGTTTTTGCTTTTGAGATATAATGGACATAAAACATATTAGTTTCAGGCGTTAGTACTCCATTTTAAAAACACACATCTTAAATACCTGATATCCAATTATGATAAATAGTATGCCGTAGACAGTAGGAAAGTAGTGAGTAGGAGTGTAGTTCTCTATGTGGAAATTTGCCCACAGAAGTGCAGCAGCACTAGCAGGGTAATAAAGCCATAGTTCCACGAAAGAGGGAAAGGAAGAAAGAAAGAAAGAAAGAAAGAAAGAAAGAAAGGGAAAGAGAGAAAGAAAAAAGAGAGAAAGAAATAAAGAGAGAGAGAAAGAAGGAAAGAAGAGAAAGAAAGAAAGAGAGAGAAAGAAAGAAGGAAAGAAAGAAAGAGAGAAAGAAAGAAAGAAAGAAAGAGAAAGAGAGAAAGAAAAAAGAGAGAATGAAATAAAGAGAGAGAGAAGGAAAGAAGAGAAAGAAAGAAAGAGAGAGAGAAAGAAAGAGAGAAAGAGAGAAAGAGAAAAAGAAAGAGAAGGAAAGAAGGAAAGAAAGAAAGAAAGAAGGAAAGAACCCGAAATGATTTCCAGACACCTATTTACCTCTAGTAGGTTGGGAAGAAGGGAACGGTCAGCAGAAAAATAAAAAATATAGAGCATCAAATAGAGCCCTTTAAACCATTTTTACTTTTGGAATTTAAAAAAAAGTCGCTGAAGGAGCTTAACAGAAGAACGGAGATGACAGAGAGAATGTCAATTAACTTGAAAACAGCAATAGAAATTAACCAACCTGAATAAAAGACAAAAAAACGGTCACAATCCTCAAAGACCCGTGGGACAATATCCAAAAGTCTAATATACTATAATTGCATATGGTACAATTTCAGAAAGAGAGGACAGAGAATGAGCCAGAACAATTGTTTGAAGAAATAATGGCCTTAACTTTCTTACCTTAGCGACAGATATGAATTTACATTTAAGAAGCTCAGAGACAAAGAGAAAATCTTAAAAGTGGCCTGAGAAAAACAATTCATTACTTACAAGGGAACAATATTTGGATGATCACTGCCTTCACATCAGAAACTAAGGAAGCAAAAAAAAAAAAAAAAAAAGTGGGATAAAATCTTTTAAGTCAGAAAAAAAAAAAGCTGTCAAATCAGTGAAAATATCCTCCAAAATAAAACTAAAATAAAGATATTGATGAGGAAGAAGGAAAAGGAGGAAGAGGAAGAACAGACAAAAACTAAGGATTTGTCAACAGAGAGCATGTCACAAGATATTCTACAAGATATTCTAATATATTAGAAAGTTATAAGAATATAACTTTTTTGAATAAGAATTTTGTTCAGCCTGAAGTAAAATGATACCAGAGGGAAACTCATATCCAGGAACTGTGAGATCATGACCTGAGCTGAAGTCGGACGCTTAACTGACTGAGCCACCCGGGCGCCCCGAAACAATCATCTGTATTTTTAAAAAATTGAGCATTAAAATGGTCTTTTTTATATTTACCTAGTCTTTTGCCATTTCTGCTGGTCTTCAGTTTTTGCTGGATATGAGTTTCCCTCTGGTATCATTTTATTTATGATTGTCGAGGGGCGCCTGGGTGTTCCAGTGGGTTAAGCCTTCAACTCTTGGTTTGGGCTCAGGTCATGATCTCATGGTTTGTGACTTTGCGCCCCGCCTCGGGCTCTGCGTTGACAGCACGGAGCCTGCTTGGGATTCTCTCTCTCTCCCTCTCTCTCTGCTCTCCTCCTGCCTGTTCTCTCTCTCCCTCTCAAAATAAATAAATAAACATTATAAGAAAAAAGAAAAGACTTACTAATAATGAGTGTTAATGATCATACATCATACAGTCTTTACCAACTAGATTTGTGGGTTATTGTTTTAAGGAAAAAGTAGTCGCCTCATGCCTTTTCTTCTGCAAAAGACACAAGATATTTCTATCACAACCTCTACGTGGATTAAGAGCAGATATTACACTGTCCGAACCAAGAAATTAATAAACAGAACTCAGAGCCTAAGAGAATTTTTATAATACAAGAAATAGCAGTTATCGTCTACAAAACAAGAGACCTGTAATTTCATTCTTTTAGCAGTAATATTTTGGATGTCTGTTTTTCATGCAACACTGCAGCATTTCAGGATAGGTAGAAAGGGAGAAAATATTTTAAAGGAGACAACGGCGGTATTTGTCCCAGGGGGTTCATAACTTTAGGGGAACAGCCAAAACACAGATTTCTGAGATGCCCGAGGACACGTGTGAGGAGACGCACAAGCATGAGGATTAGAACGGGCTCTTGTGTCTCAAGCACGAGCAGGGAGGGGAAGCGGGGGCAAAGGGGACCCCCACGACCAGGTCCCGGGGACGTGCCTTCGTCTGTGTCCCGGGATTTTAAGAAGCCTGTGGCACAAAGTGCTGGTGAGTAACACAGAACAGCTCTATGAGGGTGGAGTGACTCTCCGAGATTTGGAAGAAGATACATTTCATAACTGAGTACGAGTAACAAAGTTTTAAGTCTCACCCCCGGCCCCCCCGGTATGGATCAGGTATTTGGGTAGGAATAAAGCCTTTTGTGGACACACCTAGTTCAGTTACCAAATGTGAGCAATCCTGAGGCTCCTGACGAGCTTACGTCTATTAAGTTCTCTTTAAAAGCACAGACTAGTCGAAACTAACCAAGACAAAAAGAAGCTCCCCAAACCAAACATCATTAACCTTATGCTAAAAATTAAGACCTTTTTTTTTTTTTTTTACACAGGCAGTACAATTTTTAAATGTCCTCATCAATTTGTGTCGAAAAGAAAATGAAAGGCAGCACGAGGAGAATTCTTAGCAAGGACACCATAGCATTACGTCCATCCGAATTTTGCATTAAAAAGCCAGTATAGAATTTCTTTAAAATGGTTGAAAATCTTACTTGTAAAGGAAGTGGGGAAGTCAGCTCCAAACCAGCTGGAGGGAAACGTAGTCTGACAACTTGGAAGGAATCACATCTAAAACGTTGACACACAACACAGAACATTTAAAAAAAAAAAAAAGGGGGGGGGGGGGAGAAAAAAAAAAAGCGACTTTCCACAAACTTTGAAACCACGTGACTGCAACTTTAGTCTGGTAGCAACTTCTCTTTTTTTCCGTTTGTTCATATTCAAAACTTCCATGCTAATGTACCCAGATTTATTTATTATAAGCAGGTGGTTTGCATTGCGTTGTTCTCTGGGTGAGCCTGGATCAGAAATTAAGTAATATCTTTTGGTGAGAACTTGAACGTCTTTTCCACGAGTGGTGATTATTGTAAAGATTAGAATCTACTGTCATTTTACAGGCAGGTCGAAAGTGTTTTAATTGTTCTTTGGTATCTCTGCCGTAGGTTCCCCTACTTCCTCAAAGGTATTATTGTCCAATGGTACACGGTGAATGAAAACCCAAGAGGAGAGATGTCAGTACAAAACCCTGGTATCGGCATGTCCCCAGCTGTAGACCAGAGCCTTCTGGGGAGGGAGGTTGCCCGAGCCCCTCAGAAAAAACACACCAAAGCGTCCATTTATAACCCACTATTTGTTGCAGTATTGGGCACAGCATTAGTTTTTACACTACCTTTCATTATTTAACTCTTAACGAGGAAGTGAATTCCACACATAAGCTGGGACCCGAGTAAACTAGGTAGGATAATTTTTCTTTAGAAATGAGCATTCGTGGAAATGCAAAAGCAAACAAAACCCACACCCGGTTATTACAATGTGGTCTCTGGACACAGTGTTTCTCAAACTAGTTTCAGCCATGTCCTGGTTAGATCGATATAAAAATCCCTTTCTCTCTTATTTTCAAAATAGACCAATGTTGCTGTTTTGTAGTTAAATGAAGAATTGAGGAAGTAAATGCCTAAAAACTTCCTTGTGTTGTATAGAAGATTCAGTCTCCTGCCTGCTGATAAATTTGCCTTGGTAAATAAGATTATTAGCCACCATCCAAGTTGATCCAAATGTGCCCCGAGTGTCTTGGGGGTAAAATGTTAAAGATGGGATTTTGTTTTTCAAAAAATAGAATTTTTTTTTTAACTCAGCTTCAGTGTTAAGTATGAATGATAGAGCTAAATGGCAAATATTTATTGACATCTCTAATAAAATTTACTGACCATTTATTTTTTAAAAATCTGAGACTACTTTTCTGGCAAGATTATAAAAACTGTGTTAATTTTATTTTTCAAAACTAGCTCTTAGAGACTCTGATTTAAATACAACAACAATAAGAAACAAATGAACTGGGGAAAATTCTTAAAAGCCAAACCAAAGAATTTAGTCTGGGATCTTCTAATTAGATTCCATGGTATTAAAAATAGCCATCAAAATTGAACAAACTTAAAATATGCCATTCCTAGCAAGATGGCTATAGAAAAATGGACATCAGCAGTGTCAACCGTGTGGTAACATGACTTTCATTCAGGAGCTAGATTTGTTTACCAAAAATACCGTAACCTTTTTTTTTCCTCTATTCAATCACAATTTTGTATTGTCCTGTTTATGAAGTCTGGAAAATAACAATGTAAAGTTATTATCGTTAGAGTGTGGGACAGGTGTTCATGGTTAGCTTTAGCATTAAAAAGTTTGGTACCAGCTCTGGGTACTATTAATACCTGTAACCAAATATATTTGAAAAGCAAATACTCAGAACCCTGTTGCTATAGAAATAAAGTGAACAATAATAGAAGATAGAGATCTCTTTCAAAACATCTTGGTGAGACTCCTTAAAAATGCCTCACTTCTGCTTTAGGCAACAATCAGAAAGAGTAGAAAAGTAACTGAACATTTGTAGAACTTTAAAGGTCAACTTTTATAGCACTTCTTGGCAAAGACTCAAATCAGTTCCCAGACTATTAGCAGTTCTGAAATTTGGCTTGAAATTCCAAATGCTCTCTGAAATGTCTTTGAAACATCTTTCAGATTAGAATTTTTCAGTGGACAGTATGTAATTTTAGAATCCAGGAAAATAACTTTGAGGTGTGTTAAACCTTAAGTGCACTTGACTTCTGGAAATTTAGTTGGAACCCTAGGGCATCAATAAAACACAACAGGAACAACAACAACAACAAAAAACCAAAATAGCAGTCAAATCAGCCAGAGAAATGCTCTAGCAAGTTCAAAAACATTTGCATGAGCAACTTTGCATTGGTTTACATGCACAAAGTTCTCTTTTCAGCTACATTGTTAGGAAGGAGAATTCCATCATAAGCAAGAAAGTAAATATGATATCCAATAATCAAAACGAGCCTTTATACATTTTTTTTTTAATTCAGCTCAAGAGAACTGTAGACAATGACTACTTTGATAAAGACATTTTGAAACGGTCCAACCTTTAGGTAAGTATGGAAATTAACATAACGACACCTCAATACATGTGAACACGTTAAACAAGTGAACAACATAAACCGGTGCATCTGGTCTTCTAGCATCCTGCAGAACCCGCTTTTAACACTAGGCAAAATTGCCAGTAACTTGCATAGCTATCAAAGTATAACCTATATTATGCTCTCCCCAAATTGTCAAAATGGTATAGATACTCAATAAACATTGCCATATTTTAGAGGCAGAGTGAACTTGTTCTCACTGAAGGGAAGGCTTGCAGGAGATAATCGCCAAGCACTTGGGAAATGAGTGAGTAGGTCAGAAGGCAACACGGACCATGTACTTGGTTTCCTTAACCTGAAGCCTGTTCATTAAACCCAGAAACGGCTTGCAGAATAACACTCTTGCATGATTTCAATGGTATATTCTAACAAATTCTACCTGCTAATGGACCAAATAAAGATTATTTTATTTTTTATTTTACTTTATTTTATGTTATGTTATTTTATTTTATTTTTAGTAAAAGCTGCTTTTTGTGCTAATTACTCTTGCAGGACCTGACCTAAATTTCTCTCCATAAGGCAGAGTTTTGAGATGTGCAGAGAGCTCCTCTAGATGAAGAAGTGAAATATGGTAGAGAAAGTGCTTGGGCGTTGACTACAATTTGGATTGGGTTGGTAAACCTTAATGCTTGTGGCTTATAACATTTCAAAGTCTTATTCGACGTATGGTAGTACATTGCACTTTGTTGGTAATTTTCACATGAATATGCTACCCTAATCCCCTTCCTATAATCATCACGTGCCCAGGATAAACTTGGCAAAGGTTTCAATCCTTCTCTTTCCTTTTGACTCAACATCGAATTTGCCATAGAATCCCACAAATTTCACCCAAGGAAATAAATTTCGCTCAAATCTGTTTCCTCCTGCCCATTCTCGTCTTAACTGCCTTGGTTCGAGCCCCCACAATCTCTTGCCTCGATTTTGCAAGAACCTGCTAATTGACCTGCTGACCTCTCTGCATTTCAACCCTCCTACTACTAGAGCAAACACTGAGGTGGACAGGGCACTCACCCAAAATTTTTTAAGTCTCTGATAAATGCATTCCACAATCCAACCCGGTTTATCTTCCTGGGCTCATCTTTCACTACATACCACCTACCCAAGCTGTGGGCACAACACACTCCGAGTTCACTGATGGCAACATCTTAGCCTGTGTGTGCTATTTAAGGGCAGGAAGTACAACACTCACACTGGGAAATGCCTTACAGAGAGAGAACTTTGCCGCATACACACGCAAGACATTTCCTTCTGCTTTGAAATAATGAAGCAGGGGCACCTGGGTGGCTCAGGGGGTTGAGCGTCTGACTCTCGATTTCAGCCCGGGTCATGGTCTCACAGTTTGTGGGTTTGAGCTCTGCACTGACAGCACAGCCTGCTTGGGATTTGCTCTCTCCCTCTCTCTCTCTCTGCCCCTCCCTTGCTCATGTTCTCTCTCTCTTAAAATAAATAAATAAATGTTAAAAAAAAAAAAATGTAAAAAAAATAAAAAATAAAATAAAGAAGCATATTGCACAGTATGTTAACTAATTAAAATTGAAATAAAAAATTAAATAAATAAATAAATTTATGAAGCAAATAAAGTGAAAGTTACATAAAGCACTAAACATAACACAGACTCTTTCTTTTTAAAATTTTTTTCTTAACATTTATTTATTTTTGAGAGACACAGAGACAGAGTGTGAGCAGGGGAGGGGCAGAGAGACGGAGGCACAGATTCCGAAGCAAGCTCCAGGCTCCGAGCTGTCAGCACAGACCCACACGCAAGGCTCGAACCCAGGGACTGCGAGATCATCGCCTAAGCCCAAGTCGGACGCCCACCGGTCTGAGCCACCCAGGCGCCCCCACAGACTATTTCTAAATAGCTTATAAAGTGTAGACTGGAGCGAGAGGACTAGACCAAATGATCTTTAAGAATTTTTCAGTTGTTTTGGTCCATAACGTCTATTCTTTATCTGCCTTACATGAATATTCTCAGAGGAAAGAATAAGGAAAAAAAGAGTTAAATCGCATCTAAAAATTCAGTTGGACAAAAGGAAAAATGTTCAATAATCAACATTCAGTAGTGAGTCTTTCAATATTCAATAGTGAAACCAACTGCTTCACTTGCTAAAAAGATCCCGAGATTCACACTACAGAAAGGGAAATTAAGGAAAATAATGATCAAAGGACTTGTCTAAACCAATGGTTCTTACCCATGAAATTCAGATATGCTGACATATTGGACTCCATTGTAATGTACAAATCCTAGTGACATCAAACCATTTGTTACTAGTAGCACGTGAAAATTTGTGAATGATTTACTTTTAAAAATCATAATGGATGGATTCAAGATTATCTCTGTAACGCTTCATTTTTCTTTTATTTCTGTCTATGGTGCCAGTTCTAAATAGTACTCAAAACTATGCTATAATAGCTCTTAACAGTTTTTCCCACTCAGTAACTATATGCCCATAAGGTGATGTGGATTTCCTAAGGCATGAAGCTTATCCATTTCACTGTGATATTTTCTTCTTTCAGCTTTCGCTCTACTTTATAAAGCATTGGAATTGAGAAAGGTGCAAGGCATGATTTACAAAAGTTCATGAACAGCATAACCAGACAGCGTTCTGGCCAAACAATGTGTCAAATCCAGAAGGAGCAACAAACTCTAGAACGATGATTTCCAGGTAGATTTGAAAAACCTCATCGAAAAACACTTTCCTTGATAGTTTCTTTTCTTTTTTTTTTAAATTAAGCATTCTTCCTCTTTGGAAGCTGACAAAATTTAAACAATTTCAAATAGGTTACCAAATTGTCTATTTGTCACTTTCATTTGATAAAGAAGTTAGATACATAAAATTTTAATCCGAATAACTGAATCTGGATGTGTTCAAAAGTACTTTTGTTTATAAATAATTTTTTTGCTATTTTATTCCAAGCCTTATATTATCAGCATAATGTAATTTCCAAAAGGAATTAAGTTTCAATAACACCTTTGAAGCTTGACATTTCGAGTTTAACAAAAAATTTAGTTCTTTTTAATTTCGAATTGAAGTTTAGCATAAGCCAATTTCAGTTTGAAAGTGAAAATGGTCTTGCTTTTTATTTGAGCAGCTTGCCATGGCTTCCTATGTTTGATTTATGGCCTCCCTAAATCTGTGATGACACTTCCCCTCAACGGTGACAGTGACAACTTTGTCATTGTAAAAATAAGGAGTGTGAGAACAGTTTCTCAGTCATTTTACAAACGGACTTAAAAATTTTTCAATGTATCATTTCAGGGACAAGAATTATAAATTTTCAATGCGGGAGTGCAGCAAATCATTATTTCCATGTTTAATTATAGTTATAGGGATTTGTAAAGTCATAGATAAATTACATATGACACGTTCTTTTATAAATACACGATTAAAAATAGTTTTTCTGCGGGGAGGGGGGAGGACTGCCTGACAAACATGGTCCATGGGAATGACAGCAGAGAAGGTTTTTATGTGCCTTTTTGTTTCTGTAAAAAGGAAAACTTGGAATGACGGAATGAATACATTTTACATCTGGATTTTTACAAATAAAGATGACGACTGTAACGGAAAAAAATAAAATAAATAAAAATAGTTTTTCTTAGTTACCTTGGGTGGCACCACACTTTAAAAACTCAAGAAATGCAAAAATTCTCAAACTGCCCTAGTTTTTCTTAAATCATAATTTACACTCTGCTGAACTTGAATTCTGTAGATTTTTCTTTACCCTTCTATTTTGAAATGGTAATTTTCCTTGAAGATAAAAAAGGAAAAGAAAGCATTATTTTTTTTTGTTTCTCCTGGAACAGCTGAATACTTAGTCATTTTCCTAAGAAATCACTTCAGCACGAAACAAAAGAAAACTTTGGACCAGGCAGATGGCTTTATTTACATAGGTAAAGTTCACATTTGAAGACTTGCCAGACTTGTAAAACCACATTGTCCAAACAAGATTGCCAAGCAGCCCCAGGCCCCACCCCATCCTCCAGGTCCCTCCCCATCCTCCAGGCCCAGCCCTACCCTCCAGGCCCCCCCCACCCTCCAGGCCCCTCCCAATCCTCCAGGCTCCTCCCTACCCTTTTAGGCTCCTCCCCACCTTCCAGGCCCCTCCCCACCCTCCAGGCCCCTCCCAGTCCTCCAGGCTCTTCCCTACCCTTTAGGCTCTTCCCCACCCTCCAGGCCCCACCCCATCCTCAAGGCCCAGCCCTGCCCTCCAGGCCCCTCCCCACCCTCCAGGCCCCTCCCAGTCCTCCAGGCTCTTCCCTACCCTTTAGGCTCCTCCCCACCTTCCAGGCCCCTCCCCACCCTCCAGGCTCCTCCCAGTCCTCCAGGCCCCTCCCAGTCCTCCAGGCGGCTCCTCTCTACCCGTTTAGGCTCCTCCCCACCTTCCAGGCCCCTCCCCACCCTCCAGGCCCCTCCCAGTCCTCCAGGCCCCTCCAGGTCCTCCAGGCCCTTCCCTATCCTTTAGGCTCCTCCCCACCCTCCAGGCTCCTCCCCGCCCTCCGGGCCTGCCGCCCGGGCTCCCCTTCCGGGAAGAGCTGTCCGCTGATCTCGCCAGGCAGAAGAGGCCAAGCAGTCATAGAGCATCGCGTCCTTCATCATGAAAACCCCGAAAAACCTACCTCACAGAGATCCTGTATTTAATCCCCTCTTGTCCAGGTGCTTCTTTTCTAACAGCTCGGCATTGTTTTTCGAGGAGGGGGTTTTTGCCGCCGGAGTGAGGGCTTTTTGATTACTTCAGACGGAGGGCACCCGGCCACCGCTGCGTCAACGGTGCGGGCAAAGAGGATTTCTAAAGAGCCCATTCCTGCTCTGCATTCAGGAATCGGAACAAAAGATTAATTAGGCACACCTGGTGCTGCCCGTTTGCTCACAGACTCCGACAAGTTTCCCTGGATGTTTGTTAATGTGGACGCATTTCCCACTATTTCCTTTCGGTCTTTCGTGCATCTTTATTCTCATGGTCATGTATCGGAATAAACTTACGTCGGAAGACCACGCTTTTTCCCCTTGCCTGTGCCCATTTCTTCAGTTACGTCCATGCGACATGCAGGCATTTAACTTGTGATTAATACTTAAGTTACAATCGTTTCCATTTCTAAATATGCTTACTAGGGGTGATAAACAATTCTCGTGATTGAGCCCTTGTGGGTCCCGGACTTGCATCGTCTGGTGTCGTCCTTCGGTATGAGGTGTGGTGTTTTGACCCTTGTCGCGAAGAGGAGGGAAGACAGAGAAGCTCCGGTTCACACGGGTGGTTAGTGGTAGAGGGACCCAGAGGGGTTCTGGGAAACCAGCTAGTTATGTCTCCTGTTCGCTCATCAAACGTCTTGGGGGCAGTAACATCCCAGGCCCCCATCCATCAACGGTACAGGTAATGCATCAGCAAACTCCGTTCTACCTTAGGAAGGTTCTACCTTAGGAATCCTTCCGTGGATTCCTGACTCTTCGAATGCAGTTCCAGGTCTTTGCCGTGTGGCCTGGCGGGCCTACCTCTTGGTCCAGCCCCAGGCCCTTCTCTTGCCCCTCCCCACAGGTGTCCTTGGGCCTCTGCCTTATTCCAGAGGCCTTCCTCCAACACCAGGTGGGAGAGGGCACCCTGGCTGACGTGGCTTCACTTCTCTTCAGAGACACTGATCACCTCCTGCACCTCAGGCCTTTCCATATTCACTGTGTGCTTCTTCACGGCAGCCAAAGCTTGAAGAGAACGTGCGCGATCCCTAGAACCAAGCTGGGCGCAGGCTAGACCTTTGACACGAACTGAATGAATGAGTGAAGCCCTAGCTCTGACACCAGAGCACCTCCAGCGATTTAGCACCAGCTCCGGGCCACAGGATACTCCAAAGCAGAACCCACGATGTGCCGGCACGAGGCAGAGCCTTCCTGTAGAGCTGTGTTTCTCAGATTCTGTGGGACCTGATTAAGAGGCCTGATTCAGTGGCTTCTAAGAAAAGGCTTGATGTGAGGAGCCGTGGCGTGGTTTGCTGGGTGCACCAGGCTGCCCCGAGACACAGAATGTACCAGACCACGTTCCATCGTCAAGCCTCCCCACCTCGGCTCTGCATCTCGAGGCCTCCACGCTCACAACTGCGGGCTTCCCACTTCCCAGTACGTCCCTGCCCCTTCCACCCCCCTGGCACCCTCGGGACCCCCTGCCCACGTCTTGAGTTTCAGAGCTCTGAGATCTGCTGCGCCTTGCTGAGAAAACTCCAGTATTAATCGCTAATAACTGATCAAAATCCTCGTCACAGATCATTTTAGTACTTTCCATGTATGGTTTAGTGCCTTGACAGAAAAGACTGCACGGTGTGACTTTTTAAGCACAATAGTAGGGTCAGTGGGAGAATACTTGAAGGCAAAAGCGTATGTTCACATTCTTCCAGAGTAACCTGATGTTTGAGCAAGCGCCTTGTCTCCAGCCAGTGTCTGTGCTAAGCCTTTGCTCTCACATTATATCTAATTCCTGCAAGAACACTCTGTAAATATTATTATAACTATTTCTAAGTTTATTTATTTGAGAGAGAGAAAGAGAGAGCATGTGCACAAGCAGGGAGGGGCAGCGAGAGAGGGAGAGAGAGAATCCCAAGCAGGCTCCATACTGTCAGCACAGAGCCTGACACAGGGTCTGATCCCACAAAACGTGACATCATGACCTGAACCGAAATCAAGAGTTGGATGCTTAAGCGACTGAGCCACTCAGGCACCCCTTATTATATCCACTTTTTAAGGAAGAATACCAAAAAACAGAGAACTTGCTTAAGGTCACATGATCAGTATGGAATCGGGAACCCATAACCCCCTTGTTCCACACCCCATATTCTCTTGGAAAAACATCTGGGACCTTCCATGGGAGATCCTGCCATTAGGAGATCCTGCTATATACGAGGCCCTGCATGAGGCACGCTGGTCACTCTGTTGGGCACTGGAATTCTCCAAAAAAGCAAACGTTTGTCATTAATGAATGAAGGCAGAAACTCTCATGTTATGAGAGAAAATGAGAAATGAGAAAATGAGAAAACCGGGGCTACAAACAGTTAAGGAACTGTTACCCCACCTCCACACCTCACAGAGGGTGGTCTTGGGGAAGCATGCAGTGCATATTTGCTGAATTAAAAATAAGGGATGCATAAATGTAGGCAAGAGTAGTTCTGTATTCTGGTCTCTAAATGTGTGAAGCTTTGCGTGCCTGACGATAAAAAAAACTGAAATTAAAAAAGAATGGTTCCTCAAAAAAATTAAAAATAGAACTACCTGTGATCCAGCAATTCCACTTCTGGGTACGTATCCGAAGGAAATGAGATCACTATCTCAAAGAGATACCTGCACCCTCCTGGTTATTGCAGCATTATTTGCAATAAGCAAGAAATGGAAACAACCTAAGTGTCTATCGATGGATAAGTGGATAAAGAAAATGTGGTACGCAGATACACACACACACACACACACACACACACACACACACACTGGAGCATTATTCAGCCATAAACAAAGGGAATTCTGCCATTTACCCCATGGTTGGACTTTAAGTGCATTACGCTAAATGAAATGTCAGAGCGAGGCAAATACCGTCTGCTCTCACCAATGTGTGACATGTCAGCAAACGGAACTCATAGATACAGAAAACAAACTGGTAGTTGCCAGAGGTGGGGGGTAGGGAGTGAGCCCAATGGATGACGGTGGTCAGAAGGTAGAAGCTTCCAGCTACAAGATGAAGTGTAGTATACAGCATGGGGACCAGAGGGAACACAACTGTACTGTGTATCTGGAAGTTGCTGAGAGAGTAGATCTTAAAAGTTCTCCTCACAAGAAGAAAAATTGTAAGTATGTGTAGTGATGGATGTTAACTAAACTTACTGAGGTAGTCATTTGCCAACATAACTACATCAAATCATTAGATGGTACACACTGGACTAAAACAATGTTTTATATCAATTATATGTCCATTCAACAGAGCGGGGGAAGGAGGGGGGACCCAGATGGGAACGTTTAATGAAGACAATAGAAGACCTTCATAAATAAGCCTTAATGTTCTTAATGAATGCTCTTTTAATCACCCTCCTCTTCTTAGGCACTTTTCTATTCTCCTCTTGCTTTTAGGTATAAGAATATGTCTCATCATTCCTGTTTCCTGCTCTGTTGCACCATGGTATTTTCAGTTAGCAGGGAATTTTGTGCAAGAGTATCAGATCACATCTCAGGAAGTAAGCAAAAACAAAACCCATGAAAAGAATGTATAGAGGAACTCATTCAGCCAGATTTTTAACTGAAATATGATCAATAATATAACTTATATTTTGTACTCTTATGAGCAAATTGCTACAAATGGAACATTAGACCCAAAGGTAAGCCAGGAGCCCTTTGGTTCAACCCTGGCATTCCGATACTTTTGAGTGTTGTTACCAAGTAACTATCCTGAAACGGGGCACAGAAAAAAATGGGAGAAATTGACCTTTGAACAATGGGGGGCACCAACCCCGCCCCCATCCAGTCAAAAATCTGCATATAACTTTTGACTTTCCAAAGCCTGAGCCTCTAACAGCCTAGTGTTGACTGGAAGCCTCACTGCTAACATAAATGGCCAATCGACACGTATTTGTATGTTATATGTGGTATCTACTCTATTTTTAAAATAAAGTGAGCTAGAGAAAAAAAATGGTATTAAGAACATCATAAGGAGGGGCGCCTGGCTGGCTCAGTTGGTTGAATATCCAACTCTTGATTTCGGCCCAGGTCATGGTCTCATGGTTCACGAGTTCGAGCCCCACATCAAGTTCTGCATTGACAGTGTGGAGCCTGCTGGGGATTCTCTCTCTCCCTCTCTCTGCCCCTCTCTGCCTCCCTCTCTCTCTCTCTCAAAATAAATAAATTAATTAAAAAAAATTTTTTTAACGATAGAGAGTCATAAGGAAGAGAAAACACGTCCACAGTACTGTGCTGCATTTACCAGAACAAGTCTAAGTGGACCCGTGCAGTACGCACCCGTGTGGTTCAAGGGTCAGCTGTCCGTGAAGATGTCATACGGTTCGGCACCTGCTCTTTTCCTGTGGTTGGCTGTTGTGTAGCCCATCTTTCCCGGAAATAAAATTCTGTTAAAAAAAAAAAAAATGAACCAACAAGTTAAACCGCAAAAGAAAATAAGACTCTAGTGTCAGGAGCCACTGGAGGCAATTAGGGGTTGCTGGCACCCCGGGACCAACAATGATCTGTCCTGCCGGCCATTATGTAAGTCAACGGCCTGCTGACGTCCACGAGTGGGACAGCTCTCCTCTGTCTCCGGGCAAATACCACCTGGCTTGTGGATGTTCCAGAAAGTTCTGCCCTGTTCCACGCAGGACCGGGACCCCTGAGGTCATGACATGACTGAAATTGTGCCTCTCACGTGTCATCAGACACCGCCCACGTGTTTAAACCTTACCATCCGTCTTCGCAAAACAGCGGCGGGGAGATTCCTTAAATGATCCATTGCGACACAATGTTTGTGCGAAGGGCTTGCAGTGGACCCCACAACCCACAAACAGCCCCTGTTAACAGAGCCACGTCCGATAGGTAAAAACCGTCTAAAGGAAGAGACTACATAAAGGAAAGGACACGGAGAGTAAAGAAGCAATTCCGAAAGCAAGATAAATGTCAAGTACGGCATGTCTGCGGGGAAAACACTCTTGCTGCCAGGTCAGCAGATAAAGGATAAGCAATTTCCCTAGAGCTCGTGGCCAGAGGCCCATGTTCAGGCTGGATGCACCGGCCCTAACAGTCAGTCTGCCCACCTACCCGCCACTCTCTGCTTCTCGCTATCCGGTCAGCCCCAAGCCCCTCCGAGCCCTAGCAAACCCCAGTGCCCTTCCCGTTCTGTTAGCAAATCCCAGGGCAAGCTTGCCACTCCCAGGGAAGCCCTATCCTTAGGAATAAATGAGCTGGAAGTTGCTTAGCCCCAGACCTGGCCCAAGTGAGCCTTCAAGGAACAGGAGCTCTATTAAGCCCTTGCTAACAATTTCTGGTCCTTGAGTAAATAACATTGATAACGGTATGACACCTTCGTTTGACTTTTGTGTTAACATTGATGGTGGACAAGGGTTTAAAATATATAAAATTATTCAAAGACTTCAAACCATTCACAAAGCATCACCAAAAATTTCCCACCTGTTATGGATGCTGTTTACAGGAAACTAAACTGTGATCTGCATCACTGCTGTGGCCCTAGGGCCCGCGAAATTGCCTGACGCACACTGGGTGTTCGATAAATACTCGTCAGACGAATGTCCTCTTGATCGCTCTACATGTAAAACATCTAAAATTGTTACAAAGATTAGCAAGTGTGGTGGCCTGACATTGGGTCTAATATCGACAAGATTATAGCATAGGGCAAACTACTCCACACAGTGTATTAAAGGTGTTCCCTTTTCTACAAAGTGATCCAACCCGAGAATTTACACTGGCCTTGGAGTCACCGCAGAGGGCTTAGAAACAGAAGATCTTTTGGGCTCTGTCGTTTCCATGGTATTTCCAGCTGCCGGGGATTTGTACCAAATCACCTTTGGATATTATTTATGTTCTTCCTTTATGTTTACAACAGCATTCCTGAGTTTGCTGTCATTATCTTCACTGTACAATTAGAGACTTGTACAGTGCTCAGAGAGATTAAGGGATTTGCCCAATGTTATGTTGCTTGTAAGTAGAAAATGGGGTCAAGCCCAGGTCTGTCTGGTCTAGGGCCTGTTGCTCCCGGGAGCTGTTCCACCATCACCTGGAACCATCCTGAGAGGTCATTGTCTCACACAGAACAAACACAGGACCAGTCGTGGCATTCATTCTAATGTTGATGAAATGGAATGGCCACTGAGATGTGCCATATTTAGTCATTCTTTTGTGGGTCTGCTCAGTAGCCATTTCTCTCTCTCCTTCTGGGATTTGTTTAGCCACTTCTGATGGTGTTCCTGTGATGAAAGGGCATAAGGCAGGCTGAGGGCAAAGTATAACCTAGCACACAACACCCCCTTCCCCCCAGGTGGGATGTGTGTGACATTCCTCAGGCACTCCTGGCTTCCCAAGAACAAGGAAAGGGAAAACAAATGGCTGACTGATAGAAATCACAGTCATGCAGGCATGAGTCTCCATCAATGTATAAACATCTTAGTAAATTACAAGAAAAAGGCAATCTATCTCCAGAAACCTATAGACCCAGTTACTTGGAGACCCTAGTATCCTCCTCCCCTCCATAGTGACGTGGGGAACAAAGGCAAGAAGGAAATGGCAGATAGAACTAAATTTCCTTATAATCTGCAGACCATTGACAAATACTTGAGGCACATACAGAGTAGAACTTTCCTCCAGGAACCCCCTACCGTCCTAATGTTAACGCCTTACTAGAGGGAAAACAACCTTAGCTTGATGATAGCTAGGCCTCAGGTATCTTAGGAGTCCTCTTTAGCATATCACAGTCCTTCCAGAGGCCTCCCTTTTGACTTTACCTCCCCCAAGTCCGTAGTATAAAACCAGTCATTCTTTGCAAACCCAGCGCAGTTCTTGCCCACGGGTCCTGTCCCCCTGCTTTAATAAAACCACCTTTTTGCAACAAAGATGTCTTCAAGAATTCTTTCTTGGCCATCAGCTCTGAACCCCACCCCCATCACTCCAAAACTTCATCATCTGCAACTCTGGGAAGCCAAATTATCCCAGATTCAGGTGTAGACCCTGATTAGTCTAATCCAACATGAGTAAGTTTATTCATCTTGTTGGTGACAGTATTAGAGTACCCAGTCAGTTAGGCTCTAACAAGATGCCTGGAGGCCAGCAAAGAGGAAGTCACAGCCAGCTATTGGGAAAGTCAGAGGCCTGTCCTGGCAGCACTCCACGAGAAGCCGGATCAAACCCAACAGCCCTAAGATGGTGGGTGCCATGACAGGAAACCCCTGACCAAATAAGAAAGTAAAAGCATGAAACCCTGCTTCCAAGAAATGCCCATCTCAAATCATGAATATTCCATTTCCTTGTTAATAACTGTTGATAAAAGATAGAAACCCAAACCTCTCTCTCTCTCTCTCTTGAGCTCACCTGGTCTCATATTTGGCTTTAGTAAACTTTCCTACCTGTGTCACTCATCTGCTGTGTTGTGTCTGTCCTCGAATTCTTTCCTATGATGAGACCAAGAGCCTTTGGCAACATCTTTGGGACGGGCTGGGTCAAAACCCCAGTGCCCAGGTTCTCCCCAGTCCACCTGGCAACAATAGGTTCAGGACCAGGGTTAGGATGCAGTTGGGCTGGTCAGACCTGAGGAGAGGCTTCCAGGAAGGATCATTTCAATTCTCACAAAGGCTTCAGGGGGGCAAATCTATAGGACACAAATGAAATATGGAGTCTTAACAAGCCATCTGCATAAGATCCCGGGAGTCACAGAGGAAAAGAAACTGGGGATAGCAGAGTCTAGAATCAGGAAGAGCTTGTCCCCTTGCCTCAGTGTTCAGCCTCTAGGGGCCAAGGGCAGATCACCTCAAGATGGGCCACCTTGGCGTAAAGATTGTTTTGACTTATGGGCCCAACACTCTTCTGCTGCCTCTGCTACCTAAAATTGTTCTGAGCAACCAAAAGCAATCAAAACACAGGAGATTCAGGAAAAAGCTCTTTACCTCCCCCTCCACTGTCTAAATTTACATGGGGAAAGAGAGAATGTACCAGGAAGAGAACTATTAAGAGATTCTTTATTACCTAAGAAACTTATCTGCATAATGGGGCAACCTTTGTTTTCCAAACATCTCTTCTCATGTTCTTGCTAACTATCTTCCTCCCCTTTGTATTCTCAGACAGCTACCCCTCTCCCAAGCTCAGGATGTTACACAAGCCTTGTGTTGTTGCCTGACTGTATTTGGAATGGCAGGTCTGTATGGATTCCCCAAATGAAATGAAATTTGATTTTCTCCTGTTAATCTGCCTCATGTAAATTTAATTCTTAGCCCAGCTAGAAGAACTTTGAATTTTTTTTTTCAACGTTTATTTATTTTTGGGACAGAGAGAGACAGAGCATGAACGGGGGAGGGACAGAGAGAGAGGGAGACACAGAATCGGAAACAGGCTCCAGGCTCTGAGCCATCAGCCCAGAGCCTGACGCGGGGCTCGAACTCACGGACCGCGAGATCGTGACCTGGCTGAAGTCGGACGCTTAACCGACTGCGCCACCCAGGTGCCCCATTTTTTTTTTTAATCTTTTTTTTCAACGTTTATTTATTTTTGGGACAGAGAGAGACAGAGCATGAACGGGGGAGGGACAGAGAGAAAGGGAGAAAGAACTTTGGACAGAGGTAAATTTCTTCCTCCCCAACAAGCCAATGGGTAAATCGGTTCCTGGATGCTCCCTGTCTTTGAAATTCCAATTGCATGAACCAATGAATAACCTTAATGTTGAAGCCACTTTGAGTTGAGTTCTGTTATTTCAAACAAATAATCCGACTCTTGCAGTGAACAGTAATTAAGTAATTACAATTGGGGATTATTGTACTGTCCTGGAAAAGAAACATCAAGTGAATATAAGTTATAGCTCTACCTTAAGAGCACTAAAATTTTCCCAGACACAGAAAACTTTATGTACAAACGAATGTTAATCTCTTAGGTGAGTTTAAAATTTTTAATAGTTGAAACTCTGTTTGGCAGAGCAGGTAGAATGTAAGACTGACTAGTTTTGTTTTCTTAAAATTCTGGTTTTCATGTATAGAGATGGGAGATTTATATGACGATTGCATATAAATGTGTCTCTGAAATTCCAGCTGGATATGCTGGTGAAGCTGCTTAATGTGGGGACGAACAGTCTTGACCCCCCTGTCCTGACCTGTCCCTAATCAGCTGGCCTCGAGCTTTCCTCATCTGAACGGGGTGGCCAGCAACACTCATGCGATCCTCCTGAAGAGTTGAAGGTCAAAAGGCAGAATGCCTCTTGGAAGGGTTGTAACGGAAAGGGTGTCAGAAATGCCCAGCCTTGCACTATGGCATTCTCAGCAATGCTTCCCAAATCCAAACTTCTGCCGCAGTTTGTGTTCAGCTTTTATTCGTCTTGGGAGCAAAGATGTGAAGTTCAGAGAGCCTCAAAGAATAGATCCTCTCAAGCCAGAGCCCCTGAAGCATCTCCCAGAAAACAGCCGCCCATAAAGTAGTTGGCAGCGACAAAGCCAAGATCAGTCTTGTGTTCTATTCCTCTCTCTCTCTCTCTCATCTCCCTGCTAATGCAACTCCTGATGCTAAATAAGCAAATGGCAAGGACTTGAGGTTTTCACACAGAGCCAGGTGCAAGCTGAAAGGCTGCGGCTTTGAGAAAACTACATGTTTTCATTCCTCTGCTTCGACTGGACCGTCCTCATTCTGACAGAGTTAAGTCACAATACAGAACAAACAGACGTTGAGTGACTTCCTGAGGAAAAGAGAGTAGATTAAATGACCCTTACGGAGCCCACCTAAAGCTTCTGATTCTGAAACTACCAAATAATGTCTTATGTGTAAAATACTGCGCCCTGAGCTCTTCAGAGTATACAGTGGGAACCCGTGGCACCTGTAAGCCACAGCTTTCAGACCCAATTCCCTGAGCATGTTTCAGAAAACACACACCACCCAGGGGGTTTAGGAGTGGGCCAGCTGCAGGGACAGCCATTTCAATGTCACTGGTTCTCCCGAGTCTTTTGCTCGAATACTGATGTGACAACTGTAGAGGAAAATTCTCCTGAACAAACACGGGCAGCTGAAGGACTTGTAGCAAAGGTCAAATTTCTGGTTACGAACAGTACAGTCTTCTCTGGCAAGAAGGGGACAAAAATAAATTTTGCAATAGCAAAATTGTCAACTTTAGGGGCACCTGGGTGGCTCAGTCAGTGGAGCGTCTGACTGTGGCTCAGGTCATGATCTTGAGGTTCATGGGTTCTAGCCCTGCTTCGGGCTCTGTGCTGATGGCTCAGAGCCCAGTTTGGATCTTCTGTCCCCCCCTTCTCTCTGCCTCTCCCTTACTCTATCTCTCTCTCAAAAACAAATAAACATGTTTTTTAAAAAAGATAAAAATGGTCAACTTTACCCAAACAAAATCTAAGGTTTTTCTTGGAGTTATCAGAGGAAATACCAGGGAAGTAGTGATGCTGTCTGCAATTAAATTGCATTTTATTTTATGTTGCCTTAGTCTTGCCAGGTAACTTAACTAAACAAATGACCCTGGGAACATTGAATTGGCACTTCCCAGATACATTTTTTTTCTGAGAATAATAATAATAATAAACCCTGACATCGGTATAGTTCTTATAATTTGCATTCTCTCATCGGATCTTGTTTGGTACTTATGCCAACTCTGTGAGAAGAAACTAGCGTGTACAAAGGACACACTTTCCTAGAGTAGAAATTTTCTGGACTCAGTACATTAAAAAAAATGTTTAAAAATTATCCTTAAATTTCCTGTCCCAAATTTGAATATAGACTCCAGTTAACAGCTCCCCCTCACCCATTTCAGAGGCAACCTGAGGACCTGGCAATTTCGATCACCCAGATGCCCAGAGCCTGGCTCTAGGAAACTCCTTGACTCCAAAGTCCTGCTGTTTCCACTGCCTGCCCTGCACTTTCCCGTGTACGGACACGAGGACAAAGTGTTGCTGCTCGTGGGGGTGGTTCCCAGCAGGGCGGGGGATGGCGTTGACAGGTGACTTACGTCTTTTGCTGTTTCTTTATATCATCTGAGGATCTTAAAACTAGAAAGCACTTATGTACTACTTGGTTTTTGAAAGGATAAAAACATCTTAATACTCTCTGAGAACTGTAAAACACTGAGTAACCATGAGATGTGTTTGTCCATTTTATTATGTGTGCACGTTATCCCACTTTTCACATACTCCATGTGCATGACTTGATGTGGTCCATAGAGTAGCTGTGCCACCAACTCTACACCCAAGGGGGAAAAAAGGAGGGAAAGAGGTCAATTATTCAGTCAGTAGTTGAACAATTCAACCCAAGGTTTAATAACAGCAGATCCTTGCTTTGTACACGAACAGTTGAGGGAGCCAAGTTCACGTTTGTCTCTTCCTTTGATGTTCTGTTTGGATCCCATAACAGAAGGCCAGAACCACTTGCTCATGAGCGCCCTTAATGTCTCCATACCCACGCCTCCCTCCGTACTGTCCCAGCGCCAACAAAGAAATTCAGAAAGTCACGCGGCATACCGCTGTTAAAATGTGCAGTCTTCAGCTCAGCTGGACAATCGTCACCACCAGCCAGTGTTCTTATCCCTGATTGCTTTTCTCTTCTTGAATAAATATTCCAAACCTTGGACTACTTTCTTCAAAATGCCAGCAGTCTCTAACTCCTTCACTCTCAGAATAGGGACTTGCCTGTAATTTCGTCGACAAAACAGAGGCCCTCAGAGACAGTCACCCCACACCCCTTCCACCTCATGCCTTATCAAGGCCAAACCTGCTGCAAGGCACTTCCTTTGCTTTCAGAGAATGAAGGGTCCCCCCTGCCAGCGTTGGCTCCTCCTCTCCTGCTGACTTGGGCCCACCTCTCCTCGTTGGCTCGGCCTGGCCTATACAACACCCGCTCTTGTTTCCGCACCCTCTCTAATACCGCACAGTCAACCACTCTAACATGTCCCAAACTAAAGTCACCCTTCACCTAAAGCAGTGTTGATGGAGCCACCATCATCCCCAAACTTAGAAACCTTGGAATCCGCTCTGATTCATTTCTCTCACTATCTCCACGTGCCCAATCAGTCATTATATTGTGCCAATTTTCATTCCTAAAAGTAGACAGATTGTACTTTCCACGACATTCCCTACCCAGAAGGCTATTCTACAGGGAGACCTGGCCCTTGTCACATCGAGAAGCTAAGTCTGTCTCTCCACCCTGAGAGCCAGCAGCCGGCACTGCTTTGGCCAATGGTATGTGGTAGGAAGAAAACAGACTGATTCCACTGGTGTCTCCCGGAAGCCAGCCACCATATTGGAGTACTAGAGACCGCCATGCTGTGAAAAGCCCAGACCATGTGAAGCGGGCCCAGGAGATGAGACGTAGCAAGTAAGGAGAGAGAAAATCAAAGGGCACAGAGGGACCAGAAACACAGGTGAAGAAGCCATCCTGGAATACGATCTCCCAGCCCTACTTGCCTTTGAACGTGACCTTTTCCCTTCATTCCTACTAGACCTTTCTGGAAAAGCACAGCTCCCCAGGCCAATGGATATGGATGGACTAGTGGTGAGCAAGAGAGTATCATGGAATTCAAGCCTCCTTTTTCCCTACACTGTATGTATTTCCTGCAGAGATAGCTTGGGGTTACTAGCTCCGACCATGGAGCCTGATTTAGGAAGCTAAGCTCTGAGCGTGGCCTTCCCCATAACCCGACCTCCAGGCTGGGGACAGAGCTCTTCCTCTCTTCCAATCCCGCCTCCGCCTCCAGGGGCAGTGGTTGGAGAAGGAGCCTGGAAACCCCCAGCACCTCCTGTGGACTCTGGGGATGAAAGGAGAGGGGGCGTCTCCCCACCTCTGCCCCCCAACCCCGCCCCCACCCCTCTCAGCACAGCCCGAACAATGTGCCGGCAGTGGGTACTTTGCCAGTCTGGGAGGGCACATGGAGTCCCCCCAGTGTGCATGGCGCTCTTTCCAGGAAGTCATTCCCCATTTTCACTATGCAGAAGAGCAACCCGAAGGGCTGTTCGGATGCAAATTTTGCCACCCCATCCCCAAGCTGGAGACTCATTTTGTAGCAAGCTTTGAGGGTGGATATTGATAAGCATTTTGTGGACCATACTTTTAGATACGTGTTTCTAATGACGGGTCTGTCGTATCCTCTTCTCTTAAGGAGTTCACAGTCAAACCCGATACATATGAAATAAAACCCTCTGGTGTACACAAAATACCGAGGGGCTTATGAATGCTGATAAAGAAAGTAGAGTGAGGGGCGCCCGGACGGCTCAGTCGGTTAAGCGTCTGACTCTTGATTTCAGCTCAGGTCATGATCTTGTGGTTTGTGGGTTCTAACCTCGTTCCCAGGTCTGCACTGGGAGACCCAGGTCTCCACAGTGGGCGCCTGCTTGGGACTCTCTGTCTCCTCCTGTCTCTGCCCCTCCCTCACTCGTGCTCACTCTGTCTCTCAAAAATAAATAAATAAACTAAAAAAAAAAAAAAAAAAAAGGAGAGTGAATGAGGTGCCTATGGGGAACGTGGGATTTATCTAGGGCCTGATAAACGTAAGATTCAGGTGGGACGGTACTCCTTAAAATGCAGTGGTGACCCAGCAACAGCAGCGTCTCCTGGAAATTTGTTAGAAATGCATCTCTCCAGGTCCCTCTAGCTCTAGCAAGTTAGGACCTCTGGGAGTGGGCCCAGTAATCTGTGATTTGACCAAGGCTTCAGCTCAAGTTTGAGCATCACTGACGTGGGGAGAGTCAGGCAAAGGTCTAAGGAAATGTCCAGAGATCAGACTACGCCTGATGCCTCCGGAGCACAGTGGGCAATATATTTAAAGTAAAAAGTGTTACAAACAACCACCACTGCGATTTTTCCCGCCGTTTTTGTATGGCGGTTACCTATAGAGCATCAGCCCCTTTCTTGCCATGACCATTGGCCATCCGTCGTGCTCCCGGTCTGACCGCCTCAGTGAAGAAGGAGTCTGGGTAGAACAGTTGCTCTTGATGGTTTCATATTTAAAACACAGCCATCTGAATAAATCATGACTGGTATGTAAAGACCACCATAAGACGGTGTTACGTTTTCCAGTGTTTTGTTGGTTTACATTTAGCATTCCATCTGTACCAATCAAATCATAAATTTGTTCCGATACTGGGAAAAAAAGAGCGTGTGCTTTGAAAGTGGTAATAAGCCAACAGGTTTCGAAGCGATAATGCTTAATAAACTATATGTGCATCCAATATGTTACTTGTACAGAATGGTGTCTCATGATTAAAGGGGAGTTGTAGTTAGTAATAAAAAATATAAAAATGAGTTCACTGAATTGCAGAATAGAGGTGCGTTCATCACAAAAAGCTTTATTTCAGGAAGCCATTTGGTAGTGTTTAAACTACCAATAAGAAATAATTTGAGTCAAGAATGTGGGTTACAACTTCCCGTATTACCAACGTATGGAGTAATGTCGTGAACTATAATTAATCTGTTTGCAAGTCAAAACGGGGAAGTACTGTGCCCAGATGAAAGGTTTTTTTTCATTTTGGTTAGCTGGGGGAATACTGTTTTGTTTTGTTTTGTTTTTAATGTTTATTTATTTTTGAGAGAGAGAGTGAACAGGGGAGGAGCAGAGAGATAGGGAGACAGAATCCGAAGCAGGCTCCAGGCTCTGAGCTATCAGCACAGAGCCCCACGTGGGGCTCGAACCCACGAACTGTGAGATCATGACCAGCTGGTTGCTTAATCCACTGAGCCACCCAGGTGCCCTGATACTGCTTTTTTTTTAATGTCTCATTTTATTATTCATAACATAGAGTCAACTCATTGATCAACATCTGTGTTGGTTCAGCTGGTAATGATGTTCAAAGCTACGTTCAAGCATCATGTTGTAGACGCAAAGAGAGGAAGGAAGTTAGTGCAGCAGTGTCACAGCAGATACAGTAAAAGTACATTTTGTAGTCATTGACCCACCATCTTGTTTGGAATCTTACTTTACGTGTACATTTGGTAAATGGGATTTAGAAGAAAATGTCCAGCACAGAGTTCTGAGAAGAAGCTAAACAAGATCTCACCAACAGAGTTAAAAGGAATCGTGTCTTGTGCCATTCTGACAACTATGACTACATTATCTTCTGCTGAACTCTTTTGTTGCTTTCAGACTAAACACACCAGAAGTTATCCCACGTACAATATCTTCTTCGATTATAATCTTTGGCTTGTTGCTGTTGTGTTAACATTCTATAATTTGACACAAATCATTTTTTAAAAGCTTTTGCTATCTGTTGCCTCTCAGCGAGGAAGTGTTTGGAGTCCACGTTTTGGGACTAAATGACAGTTCGCAGTCGACATGGATGCACTTTTTTAACAAAATCAGACATTTAACATGTGTCTTGTTCGATAGTTGTTAGAAATACCTTTCCAAGCAAATCCACAAATATCAGAGTAGCCTAGTAAATGCTCACCTACTCATCTCTGCATTTGAATGATTCTATGATTTGAATGATGTTTGTTTCCCAAATAAACAGCACGTTATATAGACAGATAATAACCAGAAGATGAACCTAGGTTTTTTTGATTAGTAATACTCGTTTTAGGTACTCTGTACGTTCTCTCAATTTATTCCGTAAAGTCAGACGTAAATTTTCCTGCACCTCTGGTGTAAGATATCAGTCGTTGTGATTTATTGATTTCATGCCATTACTTTTCCTCATGCCTTTTTCTGCACGAGTAGGAAATAATTCTGAGAAAGCCCACTAGGAGGAGGTCTTGCTACAACAATAAAACAGAAGATATCCTTTGCTGTCTGCTGGTTGAGGCCTTTGCTGTTTGCCTTAAATTTTCCTGTATGCTTCAAAAGGCAAGCAAAATGCGCACCCCATAGACATCAGATGCAAATATGAAAACATTCAAATAAGAGGTTATTAAATCAAAGAAGCCAGGATGGTGATCTAGGCCAATTTTCATAGAATTTGTATCAGCATCTACATTCAGACAAAAATACGAACATCTGCACATAATTAAATAAGACTGCTACCTTCGGAAGAATAATATACATTTTTTAATGTTTTTATTTATTTTCGAGACAGAGAGAGACAGAGCATGAGCAGGGGAGGGGCAGAGAGAGAGGGAGACACAGAATCCGAAGCAGGCTCCAGGCTCTGAGCGGTCAGCACAGAGCCCGACGCGGGGTTCGAACTCACAGACCGTGAGATGGTGACCTGAGCTGACGTCCGATGCTTAACCGACTGAGCCACCCAGGTGCCCCAGAAGAATAATATATTTTAACAGGAAGACGTAATGCTGAGATTTTCTTAAAACTTCAAAGAAATATTTCTATTTCAAAAACATCCCATTTCTACTGGCCGATTGTCCTTACATTCTACTGATCAGACGTGTTCCCATCAAACGCTTCTGCAAGATTTCACGCCCCCATCATTCTCACTCAGGTGACCTTGGTGCATTGTACAGTGAAAGTGCTGAGTCTCTCCCTCTTTAAGTAAAAATGATTTTTTTTAATGGATTTTAGTTAGGCATTTAAAAAAACGACATACACACATAGAAGCTCTCACATACAGAGTTTTAGTGAAGACACCTATGGAAGATTTGTTTTGAACTGCAGCATGTGTGTGTGTGTGTGTGTGTGTGTGTGTGTTCACACCATGGTGCTGGCCCGCTGACGTCAACAAGAAGATGTTCATATTATTTTTTCTTTATTTTGGAATTCGCCGTAGGCTTGGCTTCGTTTGAAGGAAAGACTGCGCTCAGTCCTCTGCAGAAGGATGGAGGAAAGAACAGTGAAGGAGGAAATGGCAAGCTGCATTTTTAACCTTTCCTGGCGCTGTGCGCCTGACTTCCAGGCCCGGCCAAGGAGCCAGGCCTCCGTGCGCAAGAAGCAGATGGGCAGGCAGTAGTAAGACATTATAAACATTTTTGAAAATGATTCTACAAAGCCAAGTGGCCTGTGGAGTAGTGATAGGAGAGGGGAGGTGGAGGGGAGAACTGCAACCTGACTTTGAGATTTTTCAGCAGGTGGCAAACACTACCAAATGATTCTGGTACGAAAAGCGTGGAGCTGGGGGGAAGCCGGATAGAGCGGTGCTGTAGGAGCAGATGCTCCCCTGTTCCCTGTCCCATCCGCCTGTGTGTCCTGGCAGCCATTTTCTATCCTACACCCATTTGTTTAGTGCACATGCTAGGCCAACAGCCACAGTGGATCCAGCCTGGCCAAAGGCAGGGTGGCCCGCGAAAGGGCACGAGATGCTGTGCAGACTGGTACTAAAATCCTCATTACCTGCGGGATGCGATCCAAACTCCTTAGCGTGACATTCAGGGGTCCTCACCCTCCAGTCCCGCACCGCCTTCCAGGCTGGCCCCCAACCACTTCGTGTCCTGAAAGCCACACTCCACGGAAGCGATCACCGTCCAGTACTCGCATCGAGCTCTCACCCCTCCCTGCGGTTGCTCGGCCTGAGCCGTCCTTCCTGTGCACCTGTCGAAAGCCCCGAAGGCTGCTGGGAAAGGCCAGATCCTGGAAAGCAGCTCCCCCCCGCCCCCCTCGTTAGCCCAAATTCCTCTCTTTTGTGCCCCCACGGCATTTGATTGTTTCTTCATTACCTCATCTAGGTCTTGACGTTTCTCTTCCCTGTTAGCCCGCGAGCCCTTGGAGGGAAGGCACTCAGCCCAGCCCACGGGTGTGTGTGTGTGTGTGTGTGTGTGTGTCCCCTGTGCAGATCCTGCCACTTGCCACCGGGCATTCCTGGCTGCAAAGGCTGCTCCTGCCAGTTGCCACCTTCCCAACCCTTACTGTGCGCACAAGCTCATTTCAACTTGCCGGGGTTTCAATCTTTTTTTTCACCACCCACAAACTGTGCAAACCTCAGTCTGTCGCTTTGACTATCGGTGCCTCCAGGACCTCATTCGTAAAATGGGGTGACAATGGCCATTATGTTATGTGACACATAACATATGTATAGGTAATATGTAGTGTATGGGAGGTCCCTCACCTATAGTAAGGGCTCAAAACCTTCTACCTGTTGTTTTTATTATTACTGCCGTTGTGATTTACTCTGCATGGCCACACTGTAACGTAGGTTATCCAGTCTTCGCCCAAAGCCACCTCGCAGCAAATGCGGAGTCAGAATTCAGTGTTGGCCCTGACTCCGGAACCAGAGACCTTGATCTCTCCTGTCTGGCCATCGCATTTAATATCATTTCTTAAATAAAAGAAAAAGAAGTTTGGGGTCCGTTGAACCCGTAACAAACGAATCACAATAGCCGGGCTTAAAATGCTTTGGGTCAGGATATCAGAATCTGAAAAGACCTCCAAGATCAGGAAATCTGAACTCTCTGTCCTTTCCAAATGAGGGCATTCAGGCACATTCACGCACTTAGAAAATTTATCGAGCAGCTACTGATTGTGAGACACTGGTGTAGGCACTTTGGCGGGGACAGGAGGGAACCAGAGACACAGACGCCTGCCCTCAAAGAGGTTATGGACCAACAAAAACCCTTGAAGTCTCCAAATAAATCAAACCGATCATGAAGAAATGACTATTTAGATGCATAGTAAATGTTGACCTGCCTACAAATGAAGGACAGAATTCTTGTAACGAGATGCATGTTGATGTCCCTGCCTGAACTGACCATGGGTTGTATCTGGGCACAGACTTCACACGGATTTTTGTCAGTGGTCTCCCCATGTGAAATGTGGAGTTGGGCTCTACGCTTGCTTAGTTCGTACATGCTACAATGGATTCTAAGTCAGAAAATGGATGCTACAAGTCTTATTAGAAATGTATTTATGGGGCGCCTGGGTGGCTCAGCTGGTTAAGCGTCCCACTTTGGCTCAGGTCATGATCTCACCGTTCCTGAGCTCGAGCCCCGTATTGGGCTCTCTGTTGTCAGCACAGAGCCCACTTTAGATCCTCTCCCTGTCCCTCCCCTGCTTGCTCGCACGCGCTCTCTCTTCCTTTCTCTTTCCGTCTTTCTCAAAAATAAATAAATATTTTTAAAAATGTATTGAGAGGACCTCACCCCTGTTAGAATGGCTTTCATCAAGAAGAGAGTACCTGACAGGTGTCGGCAAGGATGTGGAGAAAAGGGAACCCTCTTGCACTGCTGGTGGGAATGCAAACTGGTGCAGCCGCTCTGGAAAACAGTGTGGGAGGTTCCTCAAAAAGTTAAAAGGAGAACTGTCCTATGACCCAGCCATTCTCCTGGGTATATATCCGAACGAAATGAAAACAGGATATTGAAGAGATATGTGCACTCCCAAGTTTATTGCAGCGTTATCCACAAGAGCCAAGATACAGAAACGACCTAAGTGTCCATCACTGGGTGAATGGATAAAGAGAGTGCTTTAGATACATATTAAAACTCAGCCTTGGGGCGCCTGGGTGGCGCAGTCGGTTAGGCGTCCGACTTCAGCCAGGTCACGATCTCGCGGTCCGTGAGTTCGAGCCCCGCGTCAGGCTCTGGGCCGATGGCTCAGAGCCTGGAGCCTGTTTCCGATTCTGTGTCTCCCTCTCTCTCTGCCCCTCCCCCGCTCATGCTCTGTCTCTCTCTGTCCCAAAAATAAATAAAAAATGTTGAAAAAAAAAAATTAAAAAAAAAAACAAACTCAGCCTTGAGGAAGAGAAAATCTTGCCATTTGAAACAACTTGGATACGCCTTGAGGACATTCTGCTAAGTGAGATTAGTTAGACAGACAAAGATAAATATTGTGTGGTATCGGTTATACTTAGAATCTAAAAAGGCTGAACTCATAAAAACAGTAAAATGGTGCTTACCAGAGGTTGGGGTGTGGGAGGATTGAAATGTAATTTAAGGGTACAAACTTGCATCTAGTAAATAAATAAATCCTGGAGACTTAATGCACAGAACAATAATTACCAACGAAATTGTATTATAAATTTCAAAAGTGCTAAGAGACTAGATTTTAATTGTTCCCACCACACACACACACACACATACACACACACACACACACACGATAATTATGTGACACGATGGAGGTGTTAGCTAACACTAGGGTGATAATAATATTGTGATATGTAAATGTATCAAATCAGAATGCTGTACATCTGAAACTTACACAGTGTTATATAGTTATATGTCGATTATATCTCAATTTATATGCATTTATAAATATATAAAATATAAATATGTAATGATTCGTATATTTCTTGATCTATAGATATTTAAAGTGCTTTCAGCAAAAATGTCAGAGCAGGAACATCCAAAGACCATCCCTCCACAAAGACACTGAAAAAGTTGACAACTGTAAGAGTCCACCTTATCAGAACTCTGGAAAACAGCCGAAGGTTTACAGCAACCAAGTGAACACTCAAACAGTGTTCTCGTTGTCACGGGGTAGAAGATCTCTGTGTCCTGACCCTGCCTCCCTCCTTCCTCCCCACCCCCACCCTCCCTTAGTGGAAACACTGCAGAGGGGAGCCTAGGTTGCTAGATGGCTCCAGGTTCTGCAGGGAGCTGAGTGGACCTTGGCCGGGGCTTCCCTGTGTTTGCTGAGTTGGAGCACCAGCACCACCCAAAGACTACTTGGTTCTTAAAAACAATAAAAGCCACTTGAACAAGCCTCTGTTGCCTGTGGCAAAAACAAACAAACAAACAAACAAAAACCAAACCAAAACAAAAATCACTTGGGGCAAACAATAGAGAATCCCAAACCCTGGGAGGAAGGTCAGGGAGTAATAATCAATCTTTTTTTTTTTTTTTTAAGTTTCTTTATATATTTTGAGAGAGAGAGAGAGGGAGAGAGAGAGAGAGAGAGTGCTCATGAGTCGGAGAGAGGCAGAGAGACAGAGGGAGACAGAACACCCCGAGCTGGCAGCTCAGAGCCCCATGCGGGGCTCGAACTCACGAACCATGAGATCAAGAGTCAGTTGCCCAACCGACTGAGTCACCCAGGAGCCCCATGGGGAGGAATAGGGGCTTTGAAAAACTACCACATGTAAGGGGGGAGCCAGAAAGAGCGTGCCCAGCACAAGACATGTGCTAAGAACAGGTCAGAAAAGACTCCAAGCCTTTCACTGAGTCTTTTGGCTCAGTGCCAGCCGGAAGTACAGGCTATGGAAAGGTTGTAAACGGGCTGGCTGAGCTTGGAAGGAGGGTCTCCAATATGGGGACAGCTGCCAGAAATCCTTCCACCGCTCTCTGGAGCAACTCACTGGGTATCACGCCGCTGGGATGTGGCAGGAGATGTGTGCACACAACTTATTCTCTTAATCCTGATGGAGAAAAATAATCATCACAGCACCTGGAGGCACAACTTCAGCATTTTGCAGCTGATGTATATTGTCTTCTGGACTCTGTCTCATAGTTAGGGTATTTTATATACACGTCATACAAATTGGATGTTTCTTTAAAGAGTTTAAGTGTAGCAAGAGGATATGCTCATTTTACAGCTCTTTGAGGTTTGTTTGTTTGTTTGTTTGTTTTAGTTTTCCTTATTTTTGAGAGGCAGAGAGAGACAGAGCGCGAGTGGGGGAGGGGCAGAGGGAGAGGGAGTCACAGAATCCAAAGCAGGCTCCAGACTCTGAGCCATCAGCACAGAGCCCGACGCGGTGCCCGAACTCACAAACCACGAGATCGTGACCTGAGCTGAAGTCAGACACTCAACTGACTGAGCCACCCAGGCGCCCCGCTTTTTGAGTTTTGCAACAAGACAACAACAGTGTTTTACTAACGTAAGATGTGTTTTCTAAAACTAGAAGAAGAAAAAAAAAAGAATGAACGCAAACAAGATGCGGATTTTCTTCAAAAAGTTGATAACGTTTCAAGATGCAATTTGGAAAGAAGCTTTGGAGCACTCGTTTAAAACCAACGAAAACGTACAGACTCCTGATTTGGGCATGCGCAAAGTGTACCTTCTTTTGTCATCTCTAGAGAGAGAGAAGTCAAATAGAAATCAATAGCATATGAAATGATATTAATGAACAGTAGCAATAAAGTCAGGAGAAATGATGCTGATATCGAGAAGAAAATTTAAAACGTTTTCATGGGAGACCCAAAGCACTAACGCATGAAAGGAGAGAAATGATTTCAAATGGAAATAATGAGTCCGTTCTTTCATTGTCTGGGTGTGGGAGTGAATCGTAAGAACGCGGAAAAAGACTTACATGCTTTGCTGATTTGACATAAAACATCAACACGTATGGAAATAACTGCGGTAGGCAAAATAATGGGTCACTCAGAGATATCCATGACCTAATCCCAGAACCTGGAAATCTGTTAGGTCGCATGGCAAAGGGGAAGTCAAGGCTGAAGATAGAATTGAGGTTGCTGCTCAGCTGATCTTGAGGGAGGCGATCCTGGATCACCACGTGAGCCCAGCATAATCACAGGGTCCTTAAATTGGGGCAACGGTGGAGGAGATGAAAAGGTGCTATGTCGCTGGCTTTGAAGAAGAAAGAGAACCACAATCCAAGGAAGGCAGGTGGAAAAGTCAAGGTCCCCTGGACCTCCGTAAGTAACGATGCCCCACTGATGCTGATTTAGCCCGCTGAGATCCATTCTGGACTCTGACAACCAAAACTGTAAAAGAATAAATTTGTGCTGTTTTAAGCCACTAGCTCTGTAGTAACCTGATACGGTAGCAATAAGAATCTATTACAATAACATAAAACTTGACACACGACAAGGAAATCCTCTACCAAGTGTCAGCGATTCTCATAAAAACTGCCCATAAAAACTTGAAATGCCCTGAAATCTTACAGCTCATATATGAAAAAGCATCGACAGAGGTTTTCCCCAATGTGATAACAATCCTAACATTTTACATGCCATTACCAGTTCTGAAGCTGATAGAAACTTCTTAAACTATTAATAACACAAAACAAATTTTGATCAGAGATGCCGGAGGTGAAGACTGAATTATCGTCCTGATTTGGGGATAGACAATTATTGTACAGAACGATTGTCACATGAAGAGGCGATTATGAAAAATGCAGGCAAAAGTGCAGAAAAGAATAACGGTTAAAGAGATGAGTTAGGCAATTATTTAATAAAAATGGGACGTTATTTCGTTAGATTTTCTGACAATTGTGACATTATTCAGCTTTTCAAATAGTTCAATTTGCTTTTATTTTCTCGTTCTAAATAAATACGGAATCTTTAGCCTAATTTTACATTTATAATTATGTGTTTTTTTTCAAAATTGTACGAGCTTCAGTCTTCAGAAAAACCCAGGTTTTCCCTGGAGACCAGGCTGTCTGCTAAACCACCCATGGGCTGTCCCACCCTTTTCTTACCACCATCAGTATCTGCCCTGGAACATAAAGAAACTGAGACTAGGACCAGCCAGGTCACTTGCCCCACTTGGTTATCTCAGAGGCAGGGCTTGGATTTGAACCAGCATCTGATTGCAAGGCCTGCCCGCCATAAGGCAGGGCTTCTCAAAGTGTGGTCGGGGGACCGGCCGCTTCACAACCTGGGACTGTGTTAGACCACTGAATCAGAGCCTCTGTGCTGGGGCCCCTGCGAGCCCTTTTAGCAAGCTCTCCAGGCGATTCTGATACAAGCTAGAGTCTGATAACCACTGCCATAAAGTATACTAAAACCTCTGGTCTGGAAGGCAAACAACGTTCCATGCCAACCTTCACAGGAGCTCTGTGATGTCACCATCTGTTGTGATTTCTCCTGGTATTAGAGCAGGAACCTAGGGGACCCTCAGACATTGGCTCTCGAAAAATTTTACAATGGAGTCCTACCTGTTTGCCGAGAATAAAGAAATGTTAAGGATTAATGTTCTGTTCCAAACTGCTAACTAGAATATTCTGTGTAATATAAAGCCAGGTTGGGGACTGCTCAGGTCCAGAATTTCTCCCTTTTCAAGGGCAACTCTGGACGTGAGGCGACATCTTGTGGCAAAATGTGGGCACTGCATGATAGTAACTTCTAGGGTGGATAAAATCAGGGTGGGAGTGTTTTACTGTTTTGTTTTGTTTTGTTTTGTTTTGTTTTGTTTGTTGAGTTTGTAGCTTTTTTACCCCTCCAACTTCCCACAGGCGAAAATACTTTTGTAAAAGACAAGGAAGTTTTAGAAAAATAAGTTGAAAAAAAGCATAGAAAAATGCACAAAACAAGGAGAATGTTTTGTTTGCAGATTCCAATGGCTGTAGATTTCCTAAGACTTCTCACTTCTGTTCTCATCTTGGGCAACAAGTGCCTGCAGACTTGCACAGATCCTCAGTTGAATTAGCACTGCACTGCTTAATGCACAACTTGTAGTCCCACGATCTTTTATTTTTGTAGAAAGGGCTTCCTTTGTCAGTCTGCCAAAACTGCATGTTTGAGTGCAAACAGAGATTCTGGCTGGGGTGGTTCTCAACCGGCCACCAGGAAGGCTAAAAGATACCTCTCACCCAATCACCATGCACTCTTATAAGATTTCTGTTTATTTAAAATAGTTGTTTGCTGTTTGTGTTTTGTTTTGAACTGTTTCGCTTTCTTATAATGAGAAAGAGTTCACTTAGGAACAAATTGTTCCTAAAACAATTTGTTGCTGAGTTAACCCGAAGGTATTAAGCAAACAAACAAACAAAACTCTCTACATATGTTTTTTTTCTTCTCATTTACTTTGCATTTGACATTTCAGTACCATTTACACTGTACCATCGCAACAATTAGGTGGTGAGGCTTTAAAAACTCAATACAATGGCTAAAAGAAAAATACGTCGCTGGTTAGAGACAAACCAATCAGAAAGTAGGAATTCAGTCCACCTGAAAGGCAGATATAAGCATTAATTTGCATTACAAAGTGTGAAAATCATGTCCCAAAAAATGAAACAAATTGAAATGAAATAACAATCAACTATTAAGCAGCTGCCTAAAAATGTACTTGAAAAATTAAAAGAAGCAAGATGTAAGTGATCACACGCCATGATTATTTAAGCATCAAATTTATTATGACTCTAATAAAAGTGATTTTAAAATAATTTTTCTTCCTGGGGCACATGGGTGGCTCAGTCGGTTGAGGGTCCGACTGGCTCAGGTCATGATTTCATGGCTCCTGAGTTCGAGCCCTGTGTCAGGCTCTGGGTGACAGCTCAGAGCCTGGAGCCTGCTTCGGATTCTGTGTCTTCCTCTCTCTCTGACCCTCCCCCACTCATGCTCTGCCTCTCAGTCTCTTAGAAATAAATAAATGTTAAAAAATAATAATAATAAACAAGTAAATAAGTAAAATTTCTTCCTATCATCATCTCTAAAACACAAGCATTTCACAACTTTCTAATTTTGTCTTTAGAATTTTTATTTATTTAGGTAATTTCTACATCCCCAGCGGGGCTCAGACCTAGGACCCCAGATCAAGAGTCTCTCATTCTCTTCAGACTGAGCCAGCCAGGTGCCCCTAGCATTTCACAACTTTTAAAGTTTGTATCTTTGGAAGGTGGTTGAGAGCTCTTGGGCTGCTTGTTAAAAAAGAAAATCAAACTGAAGGTTGCTGGAGGGGTTGTGGGTGGGGGGATGGCTAAATGGGCAAGGGCCATTGCGAAGGCACTTGTTGGGATGAGCACTGGGTGTTATAATAGGGGACGAATCACTGGAATTTACTCCTGAAATCATTACTGCACTATATGCTAACCAACTGGGATATCAATTAAAAGATAAAAAGAAAAAAATTTTTAAAAGAAAAAAGGAAAAAGAAAACCACAGGCCCAAAAGGGGATCACTTAGATTAAGGTCTCAAGTCAATAAACCAAGACCTAATACACAACCTGACTATAGTCTCAGCCCCCCAAAAATGTAATCTTTAACCAGTCAACATGGAAATTTCCTGGTGGGCACTAAGAAATTACTGATAGACCCCTTCCATTTCCCTTGGGAGGACGATCTTGCCTAAAACAATGGATTCTTTGCTATTAATTTCCATTTTTTTCCACTCCCTCCTTACTTTAAAAGCCTTTCCTTTTCTGTAGCCCATTGGAGCTCCCCTCTGCTGTCTACACGCGAGGCTGCCTGATTCACGAGTTGATTAATAAAGCCAATCACAGCTTTAAATTTTATTCCATTGAATTTTTGTTATTTAACATACTCATCTGCAATTTAAGTGCATGGAATTATAAATCAGTTGACTGAATCTTTTAAAAACATGAGAAACCAATGTTCCTGACCTTATCCTACAGGTCACTTCCAGGCTGCATAATGATTCAGTGATCCATCTAAAATCCTTTTATTAGATTCCTTTCAGCTTAAACCAGCCAAAGAGGATGTAGATGTTTGTAACTAAAAACCCTGGTTAATACATACATATGCAAAAATGGTTCTGTCACAAGTGGCCGATACCGAGGTGACGTATTTAGACAATGCAACAGCGGGTAGGAAGTAAACCACATTAGGAACCCATAAATTAATTGATGTTATGCAAAATGTATTTATTCAACAAATGCTATTAAGTGTCTTTATGTACCGGGGATGGGTGGAATTGGTGAGTATTTCTATCTTAAAATTCCTATTCATCTCCTATTACTTTTGTAAAATATGGTATATAATGGTATTTAAGGTCTATAAAATTATAGTGCATTATAGTAAGAGCTACAATATGCCACGAAATCATTTCAAGGCTTTGGTTATTGAAGTGAAATTCTAAATGTACCTAAATGGGTTTAAGGCAAGTTGGCCGTGATGTTTGATATTTGCCTTCAGAGGAACCTATTGGGTAGCAAATGCCAGTTTTCCATCCACCATTTGACATCACTGAGATGAGAAAAGGGCGCTTTCCTTTGGACTCCTGCAGAGGTGCTAGGTCCCATCATGAGCAACGAGATTTGGAGAGACCTTGAAAGTATGACTTCATTAGGATTCTGATTTACTTTGAGGGCTATTTCTTGTGCTTCCAACGCTTGTTTATTAACTTATGATTCCAGTAAGGCCCAATCTTAGGGAGGAAAGACGGCCGTCAACCCACCAGCTCTGCCCCCTCCTCAAGTGGCAGGTTTCAGTGAGGAAGAGTATTTCCCATAACCATATTGAAAACACTTAAAAGCATAGAGTTAAACAAAAACCAAAATGGCTGCACTAATGCTTCAGCAAAGCTCGATGTTAGGGCAACCTTTTCTCTCTGATCCGTGAAGCTCCTTTCCTCCCCTTCTTAGGCTCAGGAACCCGGTACCACCCTGAAAACAACTAAGGAGTCAGCACTTGCGCAGTTCCTGTGGAAACCGGCTAGACCCCGTATTTCTCTATGAACCCCCCTCCCACCCAGCCCATTCCTTCCTGGCAGTTTTTTGAAGGTCATTACCTGCCAAAGACCATCCTTTGCCCAGCAGAGCAGTAAAGCCATATTGTTCCTCTTTATCCCAAACTCCGTCTTCATGTTATATTCTGGCTCCGAAGCACAGAGGTTGGTTTTCGACAACAGTCTCCAAGGGACTTCTGTCGAGTAGATTAAACACTGACGCCTACTTTCCCAGCCCCGCTCACAAGCATAGAACATTTATTTTCTTGTCTAATTACAAAACAGCATTCTTATCAAAATAAACGTACGGCGTTGTCGTACCCAACTGATAAGAAGAGCTCAACAGAAATGCTCAACTGGACGGAAACCACGTCTGGAATCCGATGTTCTCTGAGAGCAGATGTCCCGAGTTGGGACACTTCCTCATTGTACTTCTCTATCCCGATCATCTTCAGAGATTACCTGATGTCAGGCGTGTCTTTATCCCAGGTCTGTTGGACAGAGATGCCTGTGGTTGGGGCTAAGGATCTTTCTGTTTTGTTATAATTTCTCAGAAAATTATTTTGGAGGAATTACTCTTTTAGTAACTGTTTTCAAAACCAAGAGTTAGCAAATTACAGCTAGAAGCCAAGCCCCACCCACTGCCTGTTTCTGTAAATAAACTTTTATTGGAAAATATGTACACCGAATTGTTTCTGTATGTCTCCAGCTGCTGCCGTTATAACGGCAGCGTTTGAGTATTTGGGACAGACTGCACGGCCTGTAGAGCCTAAAATATTTACTATCTGGCTTACGCAGAAAAAAAATCACCAACTCCGGATCTAAATCATGAAAAAAACTGAAAAGATAACTTAGACCAGTGTAAATAAAGCATATTATACTATGTTTGCACTTGGGACAAATAATATAAAATTTAATGAGTTTATTATTTCTCTTTACTGTTCTTTTTTTAACCTCTATATTTTTCAAGTACTGTAGAATAAAGATGTATACATTCTGTTACCAGGAAAAAAAATAATATAATTTATTTGCTACACACGAAATGGCATAACGTTATTTGAAGTTAGACCGTAAAGCTGTGTATTGAAAATCTTCAGGGCAACAACTCAAAACATTTCTTCAAAGAGGATCCATAATAATCCCATAGTGGAAATAAAGTGGAATCATGAGTAGCTGTGGGTAATTAGTACAGGTCTAGAGGCTGAGAGATTTTTTCAGAGAAGCGGGCTAAATCTCAAGAAGAACTATCTTATTTAATCCTTACGTCATGTTGGCTGAAATTAAAAATATTACATTTCCGGTATGAATCAATCTACACAAGTTCGTACAAAATGCAAGAAGAAATGAGAGCCCAGTGAACTGAAGTGTTTCTGAACACCTGGAAAGTTGAAAGCTGAACCGTCACAGAAGAGAGTAGGTGGGGTTATATTAAGGCCACAAGAGCTGAAGAGAAGGACTGGATAACTTACCATGGAGAAGACCAGCAACAATGACCTCTGGACTCAAAGTGGGGGTTGACTCTGCTGTGTAGGTACACCCAGCATCAGGCAGTTGGGGACAAATGGTTCCACATAATAGGAGTATAGAATGAACCCAGGGAGAATGTAAAAAAAGAGGTATTTTCCAAATTCTTTTAAAGGAAAATTGCTCAAGCTGTCGGGAAACCTTTGCCAGTGAATACGGTGCTGATCAGTGACATCTTGGAATACCTACTGAGTTGGGGGTGATCTCCAACTGCCCTGATCAGGAAGAGGTTTGTGTAGGAAATCTACTACCGAGGACAGGATTCTAGCCTCACCGGGTAATCTTCCGCTGGGCAGTGGGCGCTCAGAGGCCGCAGGAGGTGCCACCATCTGTGATATGTGGGGCTTGATGGCAACAGTCTACATCCGAGAAGATCGGGATTCAGTGATCAGGCACGGTGGGACATCTGGAGGGGTCTGAACTTCTGCAGGGCTAGGCCAGGGCCTTATTCACCACTTCCCGGAAGTGCCTTGCTCAGAATTCACTCTCAATAAACATCTATTGAATTAGGTTAGTTTGGAATCAATCTTTGCCAGTGACTCTGTGAAAATAACTGAATTCAAAAAAAGCAAGATGTATGTCTACACTAGTAAATCTTTCCTGAATGACAAAGCTAGAAACAAGTAAATCCTACATCTGCTTTCACAGTTTGTTTATTCATTCAACAAACATATACTAAGCACCCACTCGTGCCAGGAATGATGCTGTGCACTACAGATGAAGTAGTGAGTGATCTCTGACCGAATACGCTTACAGTCTTGCCAGAGAAACAAGGTATTCTAATACAAGGATAGAATTCATATAATAATAATAATATAAAGTAATAGGGGCGCCTGGGTGGCTCAATAGGTTAAGCGTCTGACTTCGGCTCAGGTCATGATCTCGCAGTTCACGAGTTTAAGCCCCGAGTTGGGCTCTGTGCTGACAGCTCGGAGCCTGGAGCCTGCTTCGGATTCTGTGTCTCCCTCTCTCTCTGCCCCTGCCCTGCTCATACTCTCTCTCTCAAAAATAAATAAAACATTAAAAAAATAAAAATAATAATACACAATAATTATCTGTACTATATATTATTTCTATTAATTAATACAACACATTATAATTATGTATAATATAACAAATTATTTATTATATATTAATACATGATAATTATATTATTATATATTATAATTCATATGATAGTATAATTCATCTAATAATATAATAGTAAACATGCAGGCTTATAGAACCCATAGCTCTAAACACTCTTTGAGATGTTATTTCTTTGAAATGCTATTAAGTACAGATACCTTGGGGCACCTGGGTGGCTCAATCACTCGAGCATCTGATTCTTGATTTGCACTCAGGTCATGATTCCAGGGTCATGGGATCCAGCCCCGTGTCAGGCTCTGCACTGAATGCGGAGCCTGCTTAAGATTCTCTCTCTCTCTCCCTGTATAGACACTCTACCTATATTCCATAAGTACTGTTGAGTATATCTATGTTCCAGGAAACTGTACCACTTGAGATATATCCTATGCTTTTCTCAGCTGCCGACTGCTGGGGGCAATATCCTGTATGGCGGAGTTCTCTTGTTTATCATATAAATCGATGCTTGTAATGATGTTACATCTTTGTAAATTTGTCAGTATAAATACGCGTGCGTGTTTAGGGACTATTCAGCAAATATGTGCCTTTGCTTCCTCGGGGAGTTTAAAACGTGTAACTGCATCAGAAATCACCGCAAGCTGTGTTCAGAGACTAAAAATGGTATTTGCCTAATTTCGCAGATGCCAAAATTCTGAGCCAAATTATTCTGATTCTGATTCCTGGAGTCTGAGGAAGGATAAACCACCACCTTCCTTTTTATAGCCGGAGAAAGGTTCAGATTTCAGTCTAAGTGGTCCCCGTCTGTGGCTCCCTTTGCGTTTGGTGTTCTCTCTTCCAAGCACTTAAGTCCTCTCTGGAGAAAAGGAGCCCGCTGATGTCACTTTAAATACACTTGGAATCCACTCTCTCTCATTTGGGTTTGTCATCGGTCCTGCTTAGAATGAGGCTAGAACTACGACCTATGACTTACCCCCTTCCCGTTGCACACTGAGCTCGGCTTGAGCAACCCCATGAGGACAGAACATTTGAAAACTGAAATGCAAACATTTGTATTTCATTCTCCACTAATTTACCAAACCTGATGCCTTACCCTGGATGGCGTCTGGAACAATGAACCGCATTCCTACGCGATCTCCCCACGCAGGAGGGACATTGATTTTTGTCAATACACTGGTCAGTGAATCAGCTTGTCTTCAGGCTGGCCCAGGGAGGACCATGAATCGACCAGCCTGGGAAGTGAGAAGGAAAGTCAGGAGATTCTCCTGGAAACTGACAAAACTGTCATGTCTCAGACACAGGCAAATTGGAACTAAAATCTGGAGTTTTAGTTCGAACAACATGCTCCTTTTTCAAATCTGACTTGACTGGTGAGACTTCAGCTTAAATGATTCTTTGGGTTCGCCCACCTGTTGAATAAGGAAAAACGCAACCTAAGTTGTAAGCAATTCCACATTTGTGCTGAAAGCAAGGCATGAACCATAGTTCTCCCAATGTGGACTGTGCATGATGATTGAACACATACCAAAACTGAGGGCAGACTCCCCCGCTGGAAACAGTTTTTACGGGATGACGTAAAATAAAATGTACCAATGTCATCAACTTGTTTCTGACAAAAGTAGTCTGACTAATTATTTTGGTGTTTACAGAAGATCGGATTTTTCAACTTTTCTTCCAACTCTTTCTTTTGGTATCATATAAATATGGCCTATGATGACTTTGCCACTTAATGACAAAATATATTGAATGGCCTTCAACCGCTGACAAATTTAACTTTTTCTTCTTTAACCGCGGTGTGTATGCATTAATGGAGGCAGAGTCAAGGAAAGAGAGAGTAACAGAGTTCTCCATCAGAGAGGTAACTGGGCAAATACCTATGTTCTGAAAACATGCAATCTTTCCTAAGCGATCTAGGGTGGAATCAAAAGGTCTTCTTTCACAAATCGTCCTTGTAGAATTCAAAATAATTTATGTAGATTTTCCCTTGTCCAAAAGATGGAACTTAATCCCCACCCTACCTCTTGAGGATGGGCTACACTTCATGACTCGTTCCCAAATAATAGAGTAGAGAAAGGGGAAAACAGTGATTCCGCAGTGGACAGACCTAGCCAACATCTCCTTAACCAGGTGATGAAGATTCACAGTATCTGTGGTGTCATGTGGATGTGATATAGTCCCTGATATCACGTGGCAAGAGGAAAACTTCCTCTCCGTGGTTGATCTTCATTCCTAAAGCCCATAACTCCCATCTCACCGTGAGAAAAACATCAAGCAAGCCCAGACTGGATTTGCCTGGCTCCTACTCCTTAAGACTGTCCAGGTTATAAGATAGAGGGAAGGAAAGAACTGTCACAGGCCAGGGGAGACTAGGGACATGACGATTAAATGCAATATGGTACCCTCTATCGGATCCTGGAACAAAAAGAGGACGTTCGTAGAAAACCTGGTGAAATCCAAATAAAGTGTGGAATTACGTTAATAGTAATGTACTAATGTCAATTTCCTAGTTTTGATGAGCGAATCACAGTTATGTATGATTTGAGTGATGGGGGAAGCTAGTGAGGGGGACACAGGACGTCTGTACTATCTTTGCAGCTTGTCTGCAAATCTAAAATTATTCTAAAATAAAGAAATAGCATGGGGCGCCTGGGTGGCGCAGTCGGTTAAGCGGCCGACTTCAGCCAGGTCACGATCTCGCGGTCCGTGAGTTCGAGCCCCGCGTCGGGCTCTGGGCTGATGGCTCGGAGCCTGGAGCCTGTTTCCGATTCTGTGTCTCCCTCTCTCTCTGCCCCTCCCCCGTTCATGCTCTGTCTCTCTCTGTCCCAAAAAAATAAATAAAAAACGTTTAAAAAAAAAAAAAAAAGAAATAGCAAGATAAAAAGGAAAACCACATAACATTAGCTGTTCATGGTTAATGTAAGGAAAACACAGATTGAAAATGTGAAAGTATGACCAGCTTGCTAAAAACCAAAGAAAATCTGGTTCTTTACTTTTCAGCACAGTTATAAGGGATCGACACCTGTCATGAGTTCATTACAGTACTCAGCTCTTTTTCTATTTTTCCTTCAGTAAGACTCAAGTACATTAAATTAAAACAAAAAAGGTTTTCTCTTTTCTTCATTCTAGATTTGTTTTTAATCACCTCGGTGAAGCAGAACATTGTTGTCACGACCATTTCCACTCTCTCTGTGGCTCTATGACTTCCCAGTACCCATTTGATCTTATTTCAATAATAGTACCTCTACTGTTTTGGAAGCCCCATTGAACAATGTCTAGTAAGACTGTGAATCAGATTGTAAAGCGCCCCCCTCCCCAGCCAAGGCAGGACATACGTCCAAAGTTAGGACAATGCTACTGCCTGCCTAGCATCTGAAATCTGAACAGAGGGACATAGCCTAGGCCACTTTGTCATTTCAGTAGTTGGGTTCTCATAAGTGTGCTACCTAGACTGCTTAAATTTCCCCAATTCTGTTTCCTAGTCTGGTTCTCCAATCTTCCATCACTAAAGGAGCTCTCTCATTCCCCAAACAGAACTATTTCTCCCACAGGCCTATTACAGAGCCAGCCATTCACACTGTTCCTCAGGAATGTTCTGGAACGTGCCCATTTGACGTCAATACATGGAAGAGCAGTAACTAAGTTGTTCGGCCGAGCAGCCCGAGGAAATCACACTACATTTAACATTGGCCATTAACGTCGAAAGATTCTCTTCTGTGTGTTAAATCATCGCTGCAAAACTTACGGATACAGTTTACAAATCTTTTTTGTTTTGTGAGGCCTTGTGCAAGCTAAGAATACCTGGTCAACTGGAGAACTTTGAACTCTGGCTATTTGATGATATTAAGGAATAATGATTAATTTTTTAGAGGCGATAATGATATGGTCATGTTAATTTTTTTGTAAAGAGTCATGCCCTTGGAAGTGTATACTAAAGCATTTGTTCATTAAATAAATGGCTGAAATTTGCTTCAGAACGACTCAGGAACAGAGAAAAGTGGGTGAGGGTAGAGAAACATGCCAAGAATTATCGACTCTGGGTGGTGAATACATAGCTGTTTTCTCTTCCGTACTATTTCTCTACTTTTGTGTGTTTGGTGTTTTCCATAATTTAAAAATATGATAAAACAATGGCTGGTCATATCTGAATTATTCATTCTTATTGTTATAGTTACTATTAATAGCAGGATTTTGTGAAGTGTATTTACTGAGTTGATTGAGAGATGATGATTAGAATGGTACACACCAAGAATTTTTACTCCTTATATCCTGTGGCTACTTGCCCATCACAGCCAAGCATACAAAGTATTCTAAGAGAAGAAGGAGAAAGTTGAAGTGAATTTTCCCTTCTTCCTCCGAAGGGATACATTTTTAACTTCTTGTAACTATGAAAGTCTGGATCTGAGTCTAAATTCCTAATTTTATGATAGGACATAAGGGTTAGGAAATAAATCTACTTATTTATGAGGAACTCAGATGTCACCAAAGGCATTGTGGTCCTAAATTAATCCGTATGCACAGTACCTTTCAAGAAATCAGTTTGACATAACGTTTCCAGTTCAGTAACTTCAGTTTAGAGATTATAGCTAATTGGGAGTTGCCATTGTTGTTCTGTTTTGATCTCTGACCTTTGAACCTAGGGGAAGTATTTTTTCTATGCTTTCTGATATGCAAAGAAGCAAGATTAGAAGGGCAGCTATGGCCATGGCATTAGGATTAGCCAAATCCCTAGAAAAGCTGCACTGCTCAAGGATTGTCATTCCCATATATTCCATACGTATTGGCACTGGCATCGCAGAAGGCAAACCAAAAGCTTGTCTCGTCCATATCTTGCCACTTTTTGCTCAGATTCAAACCTTAGTTTGACATCTGCTCCATTCTCCCTTTTGGTCAGCTCTCGATGCCACAGCATGGGCTAGTGTGCGCTCATTTTAAATTTCTAGTTCTTCCTCATTTCTCTCATCTGAGTATTTCATTTTCTTTCTGAAAAACCCAGCTATGCATTTTAAAGTATTCTGGTTATTTTTATCCAGCAATTTTAGGTACGATGGAAAGGTTTTTATATTGGCTTCTCCACTGTCTTTCTAGAATTCATGGTCTGATGGAGGTGCACGTCTGTCTCCCCCTAGATTAGGAGATCCATGGGGCCAAAGACCACTTTTTCTTTATTCTGTTCTCTACCAGCTCACAACAGGAAGGTAGCAGATGATCGTTGCCCAATAGTAAATGTTGAACGAAGCAGGAAGTTGATTTTCTTTTGGGAGACACAGGAAATGCTAATCATCTTTTTTTTATTATTGTAAACCATATCACAAAACAGAGGAGGTTGAATCGATCCCACCATTCCAAAAGACTCACTGTTCAAGGATTAGATCTTCCATGAATTCCAAATTTGATATCAGCATTGGATTCACAAAATGTTAAGCAAAATCAGTTTCTGTTATATCTAGCTTTTTTTTGCCCCAAATTAAAATATGTAAGAATAATTTCAAGAATAATGAATACCATTTAGAGACTACCCACTTCAAGTAAAAGACTATTACAAAAGCTTCAAAGACATCTTACAGTCTTTCTCCAACTATGTCCCTTCCTTTCCTCTTCGAGGTACCCACTCTCTTGACATTTAAATTTTTCTTTATGGTTTTACCACTGGGTGTCCCCGTATAAAATATTATCCAGGTTTGAAAAACTGAACTTACCTATATGAAGACAAGCCAATTCTTCCCACACTATCCAAAATTTCCTTATAGAGTAAAACTTGGGATCTCTGAGCCATAGTCTGAACTGAGCTACGCTGTGATCTTCTAAGACCCCTTTCTGGGACGTCAGTGGGCAAACTCGTGCATGAAAACTGAGAAGTATAGGGCGGTAGGCATTTGACAAGGCCGCAGTATAGACCACCTACTGGTGTCTAGGGGGAATGTGTCCAGATCAAGTGGGTTTCTTAGTGCCTCCTGCTCTGAAGCTCATACAGACCTACCAACATCTCTCAGAGACAAATCATAACAGGACTTTCAGGAGGTGAAATGAATGTCTTAACTGATTCAGGCAAGAAAGCATGCAGAGGACTATAGGAACTTTATCAAGAAAGCCAAAGACAGATAAAAGTCTTGGCCAGGTGAATCTGGGTATTGTGTCTGCAGGTTAAAAAAAAAAAAAAGGACACAATGGAGGCACCTGGGTGGCTCAGTCTGAGCATCTGACTCTTGATTTCAGCTCGGGTCATGATGTCACGGTTGTGAGATCGAGCCCTGCATCGATTTCTGTGCTGGGCATAGAGCCTGCTTAAGATTCTGTCTCCCTCTCCCTCTGCCCCTCCCCCACTGACTCATATGCCCTTTCTCCCTCTTTGTCTAAAATAAAGCAAAACAAAAAACCAGACACAGTGGCTCCTGAGAGATCCCAGTGAAAAGAGTTCTCTATGATTCTATCTTTTGAGTCATTGCCCTAGTGTACACTGGTCACCATTTTTTTTTTTTTTTTTTTTTTTGGTGCCCAGTTATAATCCTGAGATCTCTATTTACTGTCATGCCCCAGGTCCCCTCTTCTGTGTTGGATCCTCTGTTTCCTGTAGGAAATGCTCTCTTCCTTCTACCCTTACTGTCGTTTTGTGGTGGAATGCATCCTCCGAAAGCTTTTTGAGGAAAAGAGTGTATCAACAAATTGCCAAAGCCTTGAATGATGGAAAATATACTTGCTATTTGGGGAATGAATTTGAGGGAGAAGATAATGTTCTTCAGAATTTCGAAGATACCTTTCCATTGTCCTTTGCCTCAAGCATTCTGTGGAGAAATCCCAACGCATCCTGATCCTTTACGGGCGACCTGAATTGTTACATTCTCTCCAGACGGGCAGAAACACTTCTGCTCTGTACCCAGTGTTCAGAAAGTTCATAATGATGTCTTTGTCTATCTTAATCTCCATGCCCCACACTCAGAGAAACTGTCCAATATGGAAAGTCATGTCTTTCCATTTGAGATATTTTCTGAGTTATTTTATTGATGGCTTTTTACCCCTCCATGTTTTTACCGTTCTCTCATCCTGAAACTCTTATTATTCAGATGTTAGATACATCTGAATGTATTATACATCAGAATAATATCATTCAGATCTTAGATACATCCTCAGATTTCCTTGTGTATACAACCTATTTCTACCTCTTTCTCTTCCCCACTCCATTTCGCCTTGTTTTATTTTTATATGATTTTAGGTTTTGCAGTAGGATCTCTGTCACATATTCCCTTTTCTTTTCTTTTTTTCCTTTTTTTTTTTCTCTTAAGCCTTTCAAAAATGTAAAGCAATTTGTAGCTTGTGGGCTGGATAAAAATAAGCCACAGGCAAGATTTGGCCTGCAGGCTGTAGTCTCCTGGCTCCTGATCTAGACATCTTTTTTTTTGAGAGAGAAACAGAGAGAGAGAGTGAGCAGGGGAGGGGCAGAGAGACAGAGGGAGAGAGAGAATCCCAAGCAGGATCCTCTCAGTCAGTGTGCAGAGCCCCAAATGGCACTTGAACTCATGAAGCCATGAGATCATGACCCCAGCCAAAGTCAGACGCTTAACCGACTGAGCCACTCAGGTGCCCCTAGACAACATCTTATATATGAAAAGTAGACAGCAGTAGTGGGACAATAAATAAACCTTAGCCCCATAGATTTAATGACGCTAAGACTAACAGGAAACTTAGAGCTTTTGCCAGGGACCTGTTTCTCCCTAATCAGCTATTGTTTCTTTTCAGACCCCACTAACAAATCCACGACCCATCTCTGCAGACACCGGGACCAACAGAAATGAAGGTCACCAATAGGGTTCCAGCCCATGAACAAGCGAAGTCTTACATTCCCTATCCAAGACCAAAAGCTCAAGACCCTATCCAGTTTATACTGGCTCTCAGAACAGGTGCATAGTCTTCTCCTTGTCCTAAGATGACCTCCTGAAATCAGGGGCTGCATTTGGCCTCATTGTAATGTGAAGCCTTTACACCGAAGTGAACGTGGGATGTATGTTACATGTGCGTACTCAATGTGCGTACTCCATCTTTCCTCATGAATAGTCATAAGCTCCCTGCCCTTTTCATCAATATGTATGTAATACCGATCGCTGGGATTATAAAAATTTGTTCTAATCTCAGGTGGTGGAGACAGATTTGAGCCAGCCTCCTGTCTCTTCAGTTGGCTGGCTCCTGGAGAAGCCCGTTCTTCAAAGTATACTCTGTGTCTCAGAGATAGGCTTTGCCGTGCATCAGGCAGACGAACTGGGGTTCGGTTACATATACAACACACTCCCTCCTTGGCTCTGGTAACTGCTCCTTTCCCTCAAGTTTTCCTTCTAGGAACAACTACAGTCCAAGGAGCAGTTGGTTCCTAATGACTGCATTACCACTTGTGGTTCTTCTCCAACTATACCTTTGTACACAGTCCCTTTGTATCTGATCATCTTGTCTTGAGTATGCATTCCTATTGGCTTCCTGATAGATACAAAGTAGTACCCACTACTGGTACAAAACTCCGTATTAGTTTCCTGTTGCTGCTGTAACAAAGGACCATTCATTTAGTGGCTCGAAACGACACACATTTATTGTCTTCCAGCTCCCAGAGAGAAGTCTAAACTTGAGGTGGCATCGGGCCGTTTCTGGAGGCTTCAAGGTAGAATTCGTCCCTTTGCTCTTTTTTTTGTCTCTGGAGGCCGTCTGCGTTCCCTGGCTTATGTCCCTTGCTTGTGTCACCCCAGCCTCTCACTTCCCTTGTCATGTCTCCTCCTACTCGCTCTGATCCTCCTGTCTCCCTACTGTAAGGACCTTTGTGATGACATTGGACCCACCCAGATAATAAAGAATAATCTCTCCATCTCTCGATCCTTAACGACGTTTACAAAATAACCCCATGGCAGCACGTAGATTAACGTTGGATTGAAAAACTGAGGACTGTAGCCCAGCCAATTTTACACATAAAATTGATCATCCCATAGTTCCAGAAAACTCAGCACTGGATTCTGGAATTGGGCAGGACTGGATCATCTATTCGGAGAATCTAATATTTATTTTCTTATCCAGGCAGAAATGGGACACAGGTGACCGTCAACTGTAAAAGCAACAAGATTACCCAATTCGCCACTGTAGGTGGATTACGTGGTGTGCAGATAGAGGGCAAGTTACTAGGACATCGGACCTGAACATGAATACAATTAAGAGCCTTCACAAGGAAGAACTGGAAAGTCCTCTGTGGTGACTTTGACTGGGTCCCTTAATCCCTCGTCACAGAGTAGACACAGCTAATAATACACAACTAAGCCAGTCTAACTGCAATATTAGCAGAATTATAGCCCCAAGCAAATGCTTGACATTTTCACATCTCTTTAGCTAAAATAAAGGCTCTGTTTAGAAGAAGCGGGACTCTGAGTCGTAGAATGGGGACGTTTAAGCAGAAATGAAGTTAAAAACTCATCTTCCAAATCCACCGAACTTCCTTTCTCTCCCTCCACCTCCCCCATTCTGAGGATATCAGTCCTCTTCTGCGGCCAAGTCTTTAAATGATACATCTGTAAACATTTTGCAAACCAATATGGATTCTTCTCAGAACACACCCACTGCCTCTCATCGCCTCCAGCCCTTACGAGTTACACCCTCAAGTATCAGATGTGGAGAGGAAGGAGGCCTGCTCTAGAAAGAGGTGATGTGTACACCAAAGGGTTAAAAGATTTAGTCAAACTTACTGACAGCGTCTGGGGCATACCCGGAAGGGGATTCTAGAAATGTAACAATCGGCCTGAGTTCCTTGACAGGGTTCAATCTCATCTAGGGTCTGGGATTTACCGCAGTGGTTTGAGCCTCTGTAAATAATAGTAAAAGTCCGTTCAGTTGGCTAATAGAAGCCTGAACTTAGGGACGGCCCATAATTAATGATGTCAAAATGTGAGGACATCACTAGAGCCCTCAGTAGAAGGAATCTGGAGGTTTTTATAAATGGATATTTCATATGATTCTAGTAGGGACAATTTGCTAGCCATCCTTATGAGAGCCCTGAAGACATTCCATTCAAGACAACATGAAATGCATTGCCAAAGGGACCATCAACATCCTTGAAGAGCTCTCTGGCTCTGTAGGCTGTGCTCAACGTGAGAAACACTATAATGGGATTGATTTACCTGAAACCATGGGGTTCTAGAATGATAGAGCCCAGGTGATAGTACCTAAACCTCAGAGGAAAGCTGGAAAGCGCCGTCTGGTCTATGAATGAATCTGCACATTACACAGGCTTCAGCCGTAAGTGGCTGGGTGCCATCAATGGGAAGCAGCTTGGGACCACCTGGAGCGACAATCTTTGGCGACATCCTGGGCATCCGAAGGCGTATACCCATCGGCCGGCAGCTTAGAGCTTCCCATTCCATCTCCGTCTCACCCACTTTACTTTTTCTTGAGACAACACAGAACCATAACATTTTCGTTCCTTGACCCCAGGACCCACACCATTGGAAGACACCGCCCAAGTCCTTGGAACGAGAATCCCTAGCCTCTATGTACCACCTCCCATGGCTGCCAGCACCTGATTCAGTAGGACAGTTGTGGCCGCAGGGAGCTATCTGGGATCTCACTTCACACATGCTTACGGGCACAACACAGACTCACAACATGGAACCCAAAATCTCCAGAGAAACCCTGGTTCTGTGGGCTTAGCAGCTGACAGGGGACAGAAAGAAAGGAAGCACCAGCTCTGTGTAGCTCTTTCAAGCAATGAATCTCACTAGTGCGTCTCCTGCACGCCCCAGTCTAATCTAATCTAATCTAATCTACCCCTATTCACAGACTGTCTCCTACATATCTGAACGAAAGCCTCCATAAATCTCCTCTGCTCTCTGTTCATTTTTCCAGACTCCAAGTTTATGTCTCTGCTGTATCCTAGACTCACATCTAAGATTTGCTGCATGCTTTTGCCTTTTCTGGTTATGACTTTGGCTTTCTTTCTCTCTTTCTCTTTCCTTTCCCCTTTCTCCCATTCCCCTTTTCTCTTTCTTTCTCCTGTTCTCCCTTTCCCCTTTCTCCCTTTCTCTCTTTTTTTCTTTCTTTTTCTTTCTTTCTTCTTTCTCTTCCTTCCTTCCTTTTTCTTTCCTTCCTTCTTCCTCCCTCCGTCTCTCTTTCTCTCTCTTTTCTTTCCTTCCTTCCTTCCTCCCTCCCTCCCTCCCTCCTTTCTCTCTTCCTTCTTCCTTCCTTCCCTCCTTCCTTCCTTCCTTTCTTCTTTCTTTCTTTCTTTCTTTCTTTCTTTCTTTCTTTCTTCCTCCTTCCTCCCTCCCTCTCTCTTTCTCGCTCTTTCTCTTTTCTTTTCATTCTCTCTTTCTCTCTTTCTTCTTTTCCTTTCTTCCTTCTTTCCTTCCTTCCCTCTCTCTTTCTCTTTCTTTTCTTTCTTTCTTTCTTTCTTTCTTTCTTTCTTTCTCCCTTCCTTCCTCCTTCCTTCCTCCCTCCCTCTCTCTCTCTCTCTCTTTCTCTCTCCCTCTTTCTTTTGTTTTCTTTCTTTCTATGTAACTCATTCTGTCTTTCCAAGCTGATTTATGAGCTACTGTCCCTGTCGGGTCTACCTTACAGATACCAGGATACATGCTCTATCCATGGATGATAACACAGCCACTAGGCACATTTAGATCAAACTGGAAGGACTCAGACTATGTGAGCAATGCTATACAGTCCAAAGAATACAGAATTAGAATCAGAAAACACAGGAATAAATCTTAACTCTGCTACTTTATGCCCATATACACATGAGTAAGTTATTAAAAATTCTGAGCTTCAGTTCTCCTGTTTCTGAAATGAGGCTGAACACTGATGAGAACAACCTTATAATTGAATTTCATAAAAATTAAATAAAATGAGAAACTGCTCAGTCTTATGTTTGTTTACATAGCATACATGCAAAAAGAAACAGCTACTGTCTCTGTATTTCACTCCAATACACATGAAATAGTTTCCATTAGGACACAGCTCAGAAATTCTTTCGTTTATTGATATTTTCATATTTAAATCATTCCACAAATGCTTTGAAGCTGCTGAACTAAAATTTTAATTTTGGAAGCTGCTGTTTATTAACAGTGACACAACTCCAGATAATGATGGAAGAAGATTCTAAGTCCTTACAGCAAACCAAAGACACCCCATGAATCACTTAAGGATCTTTTGCACACTGATGATAAATCAGCATGTGATGGAATTAGTGAGATAAACAGAATCCAACTCTTTCCTTCTTGTCCCTATTACAGCTTCTCTTCTTGGCATTTAACTCAAACAAATAGATTAAAGACATATTCAATCTTTCACCGAAGTGAGAAGCTCTGACATACTGTTGGAAATGTGTCACCACTTAGAGGCACAATAGCCAGTGAAGAGCAGTTTTATTTCCTAGAAAAAGCTCACTCTTTGATGTCAATACACGATCCAACCTGGGCCACTCAGCGCTTCCCTACAAGGAATTTTAACTTTTGGATGGAAAAACATAGAAATTGGACATCTTAGGAGCTGAGTCTTTTCCATGGCAGTGTTCTCAAGGGAAATGCCACAAATTCTTACTGTTAAGGTACCAGGATCCTGGATTCCTGTCCTTCCCAAGGTCAAAGTTTGAACCTATAAGTTACCCTCCTATCCTTCCACAAACTCTCTCTTTTTGCTTAATCTTAATCAGGTCGTCTCTGTTACTTAGGATCCCAGTAATTTTGAACACATATACAAATACATTTGCTAAAATAAACTAAGCACTGATTTCTGTGAAATATTTTGCTGTAAAACTAAAAACTTGTTTTAGCTGTTTTGGCATTAAAATCCACTAGGGGGCAGAAAGGATTTCAGCTGAGTTGTCTCCAGTGTATGTAAAGCAAACCACACCATTCAATCTATGCTGAATTTTAAATGCATAGCTACTTCTATTTTAATCAAACAGAATATTCATTATTACGTATTTTAGTAGAGGCATAAAGTGATGATTGAGGAGACTTTGAGCCTTAGATAGACATATTTCCAAGCTTTCTTTTTAAGTGAAATTTTGGAAATTTACATAGACAATTACATAGACAATTACGTAGACAAAAATGTTTTTAAATAAAATAGAGCACGTCTCTAATGTAGCTATGAAGGCCACACTACCACCAAATAAAATGGGTGTTTTTTTTTGTACAATACTAATTAAAGTAAACCAAGATACAATTATGTAAAAAATGCAGAATGAATACAAATCAACTCTCAGAATGATTATGTTGGGCAAGGAAATTATACATAATTTGTCTTGATTTTTCTAATTTTCTGATGTTTGTGAAATGTATTTAAGTTATTTTAAATTATTTCAATAATAAAGAACTAAAACTGAGCTTTAAAACAGAATCCATAGAGAAGTTCCTAAATTTTAAGAGCACACAAAATAAAATACAGATTGTCCTATAATAAAAAACATTATTGGGGCGCTTGGTTGGCTCATTCGGCTGAGCATCCAACTTGAGCTCAGGTCATGATCTCACAGTTCGTGAGTTCGGGCCCTCTGATCCTCTGTCCCCCTTGTCTGGGCCCCTTGTCTCACTCACACTCACTCTCTCAAAACTAAACACTAAGAAAATGTTTTTTCATTCATTATTAATGATGAATTTGTAATCAGAAAATACTCTTTAATGCCTTCAGATTATTTTCTAGGGTTTTATAGTCCTCTTGGTATCTGTTTCTTTAGTCTACAATTATCTTATTGAAGAAAAGTCAAAATATTTATAGCAGACTTCTCTGCCATTAGGGCTTCCATCCAGTTGATGGTAGGGACTAGAAAATGTGGGGAGAGACACGGAAGTCTCCCAGAGATGGTAAAATCTCTAAGATTGGAAAGATAAGCCACAGCCAGGCAGAGTGGTAGGGCACTAAACACTACATCCAATAAATGTTCATCGTAGTTGAAGTAAGTTTCAAAGACACGCCTCTAATAAATTTTGGAAGAAGTTTACTTTTATCTTCTGGAGCAGAACATTTAATCATCAATCAAGATGCACAATTTTAGGAGCTGCTCTTGACACACCTGGAGTTTGTCTTCGATCTTGGCTGAGACGATCCACTCACATACCACTTGCTGAGTCTGAATCAGAAGCGATGTCACCACTGAGCACGACAGGAATTCGAGCTTCTGCTGGTGTATGTTTCCTGTAAAGAACCTGTTTGGGTTTCCCTACTGATGTGTTTTGGTCTAGACAGCCATTTGGAACAAATGACATTATTTGCTTTGGCCAAAGGAAGATGGCAAGTTTCGGAGGTGTTTTTTCACTGATCCTTTGCGCGCACATCGCTTTCAACATAAAATCGTTAATAATGACAAGAGATGGTTCAAACGCAAGGCTGTCTCTCAGTTTGGAGCAGATAATTACGGAACACAAAGGTTTTTGTAACGAGAATCAACTAACTGTAGCTATGAAGAGGGCTGGTTTTCCTTTTTGTAACGCCTATGCTGTCTGGTGGGAATGACTTGTGTCAGCCCCGGGATCACGCGGGCAGGGCAAGCCTGAGACTAACGTCTTGTCAGGAGTGCACGGCATTATTCTCGGGACGGGATGATGACCCTAAGACCATAAAGGTGGGCGCAATGGGTACTGTAAGTCAGGGATATTTCACTTTTTTTATTTAGCAATATGTGGTGCTCAGTGCGTTCTGACACTTTGCTAAGCCCTTTAAGATTAGCTGATCGGCTTCTCCGAGAGGTGGTTACTGTTTTTATCCCCAGGCAGGCCAGGAGACAGCACCAGAGGTTTGGTGACTCACCCAAGGTCATACAATCCGTAATAATTCACCCGTTCAAAAAGTTAGCCAGAAAATTCATATGACACACATGTATTACCGGTTGGATTTATTTGAATGCCTACTGTGAACCTTAATTGTTTTTCTTTTGTTCCAGAACCCATCGCCTTCCACCTCCTGCAAAGCCTGCTGTACTGACTTGTGTGCCTCTTGGTGTTTAAACAGGACCAAACCTCTCATATCTTCCCAAAAACTCCTTGGGGCTCACACTTCCCTCCAACCATGCCTTCCCTCTCGCCTCGGCCGGACGCTTCGAGCTTGGGGAACGATCGTCTACGTTCGGGGGCCTCCACTTCTGTCCCCCCATTATGCCACCACCTATTCCCCTTAAACCTTTGTCCCCAGACTCGCTGATGTTGCCAGGACTGGGCACATCTCCATTCCCCAGAGCCTGTTTCCCAGGACCTGGGTGAGGCCCTTTTTGCATCTCCTGCTGTAATGTGCTCTCAGAGGCTTCCGTTAAATCAGTGGTTCTTAACTTACCAGGGTGTCATGGATCGACTTCTACAATTGAATGGAAGCCGTGGACCCTTTCCTAAGGAAAATGAAGCATGGCTAATATAAAATACAAGTTATATGCGTGTGTATACACGTGAGTGTGTGTGATCCGTTCACTTTCAGAAGGGATTCACAGACCACCTGGGAGCATGACGCGGGAGATTAAGAACTTGTCGTCTGAATTCTGATGACTTCCTCACAACTGCCCCTGTGCCACTCCTACCTGTACGTTCCACAGGTCCTGCGACGGCCTCTGGTCCCCATGTAGTTTCCTTCCCTCCCCCAAGCCTATTTTTGTCTTCCTGTGTCCATAGGTCCAAGGATACCAAACAGCACGTAATGTCAAAGACGCATTTTCCTTGGGGCGCCTGGGTGGCTCAGTCGGTTAAGCGGCCGACTTCGGCTCAGGTCATGATCTCGCGGTCCGTGAGTTCAAGCCCCGCGTCGGGCTCTGTGCTGACGGCTCACAGCCTGGAGCCCGTTTCGGATTCTGTGTCTCCCTCTCTCTGACCCTCCCCCGTTCATGCTCTGTCTCTCTCTGTCCCAAAAATAAATAAACGTTAAAAAAAAAAAAATTTTTTTTTTTTTTAAAAGACAGATTTTCAAGGCTGAAGCCTGAGCTGAAGTCCTAGCATGTGTTCAAGGTCACTTCACAGAACGTGGACCTGCGCCTTTGAACAGAACTTTCACTTGGCAGTCAGGGAATGTTCTAGCATTCTGGACACCTACTCATCATGACTGGGAAGCTCAAGAAGTCTTTGAAAAAGTATTTGTTTTCCTTTTTGTTTCGTGACAGAACTGAAGAACCCTGTCTGAACACACACCCCCCGGTTCGGAGGAGGGATTAGCCTCATTGTTGGAGGTTGATCTTCCCCCTGCGTGGGCTCTGCCTCTCAGCCACAATTATTCATCAGCGCTGGTATTGGGCCTCATCACTGCTGTTGTCCCCAACCCACAAGAACGAAAAGGCAGCCACTCCATTAAACAGCGAGAGAAGGTCGCCAGGATGATATCGCCCTGGTGCTAACTGACCACTCACTCAAATATATTTTGAGATGTGCAATAGGGAACATTTCACTGACCAGAGGCAGACAGGTGGATAGAATAGTTTCTGTACCTCAACTTCTTCTCCCTCTCTCTCCGTCCCCCCCTCCACCCACCTCCCTGCCTATGATGGGCACAAGCCGAAGAAGCTGAAGACGTCACCTCTGTCAAGGATCAAGAGGCATCTCAGGGCACTTTGAGAGATGTGGACAGATGGTTTGCCATGCTCAGGGCTACACAGCAGGGATCCTAGGAGACGTTTCCAGAAGCAGGGTATTAGGGGACTGCCAGGGCAAAGTCAAGGTAAAACTCAGAAACGCATCACGAAACCTCCATCGGGACCAGATTAGAAGAGGGAGCCAAGATTCTTCAAAGAGGATAAAAGGAAATCAAACTGAAGAAACTCCCAAGTTAGAATGCCCATCAGATGTCAAAAAAATAGCAGTTCGTGAGCCAAGCAGGTCACAGACTTTTTTATTTGACTGCCATGGTGTCTTATCCTTTTTCTCATTCAATGCCAACATTTAGAAGTGGAGATATTTCATGTCGAAGTCCAGATCCCAGCCTTCTCAGGAAAATCACAAGGAGGCTGCTAACACGGCAACACCAGCCTGAGCTGAAGCCCACCACCCCCGTCAATTCCAACACCAGCCACTGTCCCCGTGGCTCATTCGCATCATTTGCATGGGTCACCTGGCCCCACAGGCATTTGACATTCCATGCCCAGGGTTAAATGGCACTCCCAGTTTCAGTACTGTGCTCATGCCTGTAAGTTGGATAAACTGAAGCAGTTATGAAGCGGAAATGAGACAGATGATTTGTCCTGTGGGGTTTGCACAAGTTTACTGCATAAGTAGGCGACCCTCTCAACAGTGTTTCATAAATCACTGTTTGCCTCTTATTACGAATTACAATATGTTCTTAATCTCGTTCGTTGTGCTATGAGATAACCTTACTCCTTATTACATAAAGCACCTACTATGAGCCAGTCACTTTGCCAGGCTCTAGAAATACTTCGGAAGATAGGCGTTCGACCTTATTTATTGGGGAGAGATGGGTAAGAAACAAATACCATTATTGCATAGAGTGATGAGTGATAGGAAACAAATTAAGCAGAGTAGTGTGGGGAAGGGCTGCTTCAGACAGATTTTCTTATCAAGTAACCATTAAACATTTTTTTTCTTTAATCTTTATTTTTGAGAGAGAGAGAGAGACACAGAGCGTGAGTGGGGGAGGGGCAGAGAGAGAGGGAGACACAGAATCCGAAGGAGGTCCAGGCTCTAAGCTGTCAGCGCAGAGCCTGACACGGGACTCAAACCCATGAACCGTGAGATCATGACCTGAGCCGAGTGGGACGCTCAACCGACTGAGCCACCCAGGTGCCCCTCAAGTAACCATTTTTCAACATGCAGAAAAGTGATCACACACACACACACACACACACACATCCCACGCCACCTCCCCTCCCCCAACGCCCCCCCCCCCCCCCCCATCACACATGCATCCTGTCTTCTAGATTCTCTCAAGGGCTAGTTTTAGTAATTCCATCCTGCCTTTCAAAGCAAAGGCAATAGAAGGTGAAATGGAAGGTCAGGTCATTATGCAGATAGTTCAGAGATTCACTGGGCTGTCTGCTGAAACCCTTAGGTGACTAGGGGAGAGCAGCCAATTTAATTGACCTGGCGTTCAGTATTCTGGAGTAAACATTGTTAACCTCCCGGCTTGCTGCTCGCACAATGAGATTACTTCTGCAATGCGGGGATGTTACTTTGTTACTAACCATGAGCATTCTCCCCTATTCATCTTTCAACCACTTACTTCCCCACGTGAGAACATTTTCTCCATAGAGACAAATTAAAATCTCTTTATTTATTACTCTCTCAAGTTCTCCCTATTGAGTTCACTACAATGAGCAAATGAGTATCCTTCAATGAAACACACTGTTAACTGAAGATATTTTTAATCAATCCCTAGGCTTTAAATATACAGAGATAGCGTAGAATACATTTCTGAGGCACAGTAGTCACCTCTGGGAATGCTTACAATCTAACTTCATAGAACTCCATCGGAAATAATTTACCTTATAGAAGCCACACTAATCATGAAGCCTCTTTGGCCTACTCTTTTTTTTTTTTTTTTTCAGCCTAATATGTCTTTCCATTAAGTTCTTACCTGTCATTATTCAATAGCCTCTTCTTCACTTTTACAAAAATAGCACTCCAACTATCGGGGTGCCTGCCTGGGGGGCTCAGTCGGTTAAGTGTACAACTTCGGTTCAGGTCACGATCTCACGGTTCGTGAGTTCAAGCCCCCGCATCAGACTCTCTGCTGTCAGCACAGAGCCTGCTTCGGATCCTCGCCTCCCTTTCTCTGCCCCTCCCCCCACTCTCAAAAATAAATAAGCATTTTACAAAATAGCACTCCAGCTCTTAGAAAGTTAAGAGCCAAAGCGACTTCATTTTTCTGAATGTTGTAAATACTATAATTACGTTAAGTGCAATGAACTAAAAGTGTGGTATTTTTCCTGTTCTTTACTACATAGCATTATTGCAAAATTCCATTCCACCTCCTCTGTTTTTTAAGCATAATTACTTGTCTTTGCCCATAAGCCAAAATAAATAACACTGAAATTGAAAATGTAGCTTCAGAATATTCTTGAAGCCAAAGGGCATTTTTGAGCTTGTTTTTCTGATGGATAAAGGAGAACGTATGTTACATACACAGACAGGATACACTCCGATATGGGAGAGACCAAACGTGGTGCACCATACAAGCATGGGCTAGTACAGGCATGCCTGTGTCCCTGACGCCCACACGACAGAGGACGAGCAGTGAGAGGCAATGACTGTGCTGGTTATGCCCTGGCAAACCACTCATGCTGTGTCTACTTTAGAAGGATGGGGGTTTTCTATCATTTTATTGCAGGGTTCTCATTTTTACACTGTTGCTTTTACATGAAGCTGTTTTAAAGTATCAGAATGCGATACAGGCTGGCTCAGTCAGGGGAGTGTGCGACTCTCGATCTCAGGGTCATGAGTTCCAGCTCCATAGTACATGTAGAGATTACTTAAAATAAAATAAAATAAAAAATCCAAACAGAGCATCCAGGCAGCCCACATATTTTCCTAACTCCATAACACATAGCTCTCCTCTTTTTATTTAGGACAGCAGTACCGTACGTCCAGACTTCAAAAAGACAGGAATTTTCTCAGGAGACTAGCTAGCAGTTTAGAAAATACATATTTATCCATATATACATATGTAGTAATCACATCCCAATAGTCTAACTTCCGCGACAAATAGATTCAATTCAAAGAAAAGCAACACAGATCTTTTATATTTCAGTTTTAATAGAATTCATATTTCCAATTAGTGCAATTAAAGACAAATCTGAATGGATGTATTTAAATATTATTTAAAAGAATTGTAAAAGTGGACTTCATACAGGATTATTCAAAAAAATATATTACTTAAATCATTTCTCACCAGTACTCTGAGACATAATTTATATAATTAAATATTTAATTCATACCTATATGGAATATTAACCATATAAGAAAATAATGTAATAAAAATAAAAGAATAGCATACTTTTTAATATTCTATTTAAATTGTGTGATTTAAGCATTGTTTTAAAACATTTCAAATTACTCTATACACAAAGATAAACCAAGAAAGACTTTGTTGTACGGAAGGACACAACTAATCAATTATTTCTGTAAAATCTCAGATGAGATTTTCATCTTAATACAGCAAAAAATTAGATGCTTCCCCTCTTTGTACAGTTAGTATGATTCCAGGCACGTTTTCCTTCAAATTGCATTTACATTCTTAAGCAATGCCTATCAGGGAGAAGAAGAAAAATGTCATTTATAATCTGGTTTTTAATGTACTTAAAAATATGTATAGTTTTAATATAGTCATATTTTATTTTATTTTGCTTAAAGAATCTGCGGGCTCAATGCATAATCTAATCCTGAGAATATAGGCTAATGTGTGTGTGGAAGGGAAAAGGGTCAATCAGTACTTTTAGATACTTTCAATTATGGCTTCCCCACTAAAGTGTTAGGATATCTAAATAAACTGAAAAATGAACTTGGCATCACCTAAATAACTTATAAATATTCCTAAAACGTAGTAATCTGTAACTCTGTGTTTCTAATACCCTGTTAAATAAATAATGAGAAACACATACTCCTATAGAAGAAATCACTAAACCTCTAAACTTTACAGTTTCCAAGGGGCGTATTTATCAGCTCTGTCTTCCATGAATCTCGTCTCAGGGGAAGTTAGCCGGTAGGCAATATTTTGTATTATAGCACAGTACTTGTTTTTTGAGAACTTTTGCAGTTAATATGTTGTTTTGGACTTTATGTTTATTTACTCATTCACATTAAATATGCTAAAACCAAGAAAGATAAATGTGGCTTGATTTAGGTAATTTCAACAGCTTAATGAATTTTCTTTATTTGTTCGTGTTTTACATTATTCACAAGGTTTGAGATAGATTGAGAGTAATTAATTCAAGTACCTTGCCATTGAATGCTAAAATGATCTAGCTCATTTTCTTAATCTAAAAAAAGAGAATTTTTAAAATTTAGCAACTAAAAATATGCAGAATTAAGAGTGCCCATTATTATTAATTTATCATCACTATTTATTTATTTAAATGTTTATTTATTTTTCAGAGAGAGACAGAGTGTGAGAGGGGGAGGGGGAGGGAGAAAGGGAAACACAGAATCCAAAGCAGGCTCAAGACTACGAGCTGTCAGCACAGAGCCCGATGCAGGGCTCGAACTCAAGAACTGTGAGATAATGATCTGAGTCAAAGTCGGAGGCTCAACAGACTGAGCCACCCAGGAGCCCCTATAATTGCTTTTTAAAGAAGAATAAAAATAGCAATGCAAGTCAGGATTGTCTTAGTAACTGGCACAACAAACCTGTGAGATGAGTTACTTGGGGTAGATTAAGTCACATAGGCCAGATGGAGATATATATAGATACTTCTAGACTACATGTATCCCATGACTTCCATTTCTACCCTCACAAGCTATGAAACTAGTTTCTTTAAAGGGACTTGTCCGTGGTGCTGAAATACTGACCCCAGCCCCCGCCCCCTCCCCCAAACAGGTTGGCTTTGATCTGCACTGGGAAAGAATTACTGAGTAGAAAGATCTCTGCAAAAAATGAATGTCTTTCAGTCTCTTGTATACAGTCTACTTTTGTAAATATTATAATTTTCATCAGATTTATTTAGGTTATCCGAATACTTTATTACCCTAGGGCTCTTAGGGTAATTTAGCCAGAATGAAAATTCTGACTTACCATTTCAGTCTGGCAAAGTATATGCTAGAACAGATGATGATTACATGGTTATGTTTTTGATCCCTTGCTTTTTCTTTTATTCTTCCAATACTTTCTCTCTTCCCCTTACCTATCTTGCATAAACCAAAAGTTTAGGACCCAGTGCAACTTTTATTATATCTTTTGACCGGCTGAAAAGAAAATAGAGCTTTAAATAGTTTTGTTCATCTAATGTCTACCTGCATTAAGGCTTCTGCACAAAGATAATATAACCACAAAGGTTGAAATATTTTTAAAAAATCACTCAGGGGGCACCTGGGTGGCTCAGTCGGTAAGTGTCCAACTTCAGCTTGTCATGATTTCACCGTTAATGAGTTCGAGCCCCGCGTCGGGCTCTGTGCTGACAGCTCAGAGCCTGGAGTCTGCTTCAGATTCTGAGTCTCCCTCTCTCTCTGCTCCTCCCCCACTCACACTCTCTCTCTCCAAAATAAATAAACATTAAAAAAAAAAATTTAAAATCACTCAGGACTGGTAAGGCTGCCAAAAAGCTGTTTACCTTACTTAATTTAATCACTGTTGAGGGCATTTGTAATGAACTCAATAAAGCAGTCTGTGCATTTAGACCAAGCTTTAACACTAAGTAAAAAATCCACAGCTTAAGTTCATTATGTGTTGCTAACATCAGCTATCTGGCTTTTTCAATTGTTCAACATTTCTTAAGAAAGTTAGCCTGTCAAACAGAATAAGAAAAATAAATAAATACATACTCCTAGGCCAGGTCTTGTCTCTGAGCACTGGGGACTCGCTGCCAACCTTGTAAGCAATCTAGCACATCTCTTGTAATCTAGGAAAACATTTAAAGGTCAATTATGTATATAGTTACTACAAGTGTCGGGAAAACCATGTTATTATTGTCACTGATTAATAATGAGAGCTACAATTTAATAAGCACCCAACACAACAAATGTTTAACCGGGGTCTTTTCATGAATTCTCCTCCTAACACAATCAGGGAGATGTTACTGTTGTCTCACTTAAGAGTCAAAGATGAAAACCCAGCGTCCAAATGTCAAGAATCTATCTCATAACCAGCGAGCAGCCTGAGTCCAAAGAGCAAGATGCCCCCACTGTGCCATGGGATCACTCAGTCTGCTTTGATTCCGGTGTGATTCATTTCCCCAAGTCATTGAACACAAGCAGTTTTGAAAAAAATTATAACAACTCGGACTCAACAACCTGAGTAAAATTGAATATTCCTCGAGATGGCCAATCTAGTGAAGAAGAAGCAAAATGCTTAAAATCCATTTACCTAAAAAGGGAAGTTTAGGTTCAGAAAGGAATTTAAAAACAGCTGAATTAGCTCATGTGATCATGATGTAGGCAGTTTCAATGACAGCATTTAAAATATTACGTTTGAAATGACTATTAACTTCAGTAACTTAAGTGTCCAAAAGAATTCATTAGAGCAACCCTTAAAACACTATGCTACCATTGTTGAGAACAATGGATCACTCGTTGTATAAATGATACAATATGAAACTGTTTAAAATAACTTAAGAGGAAATTCTGACTTCCCCTTCACCGTCATCCTATTTTTGTGTTTCATTTATATGACAAAGCACTTTATGCCAAGGAATTTGAAAAACGATAGAAGGTTTAAATCTCCAACAAACATTTCATCCAGTAAGGAAATCTGGCTATTTTCAGATTTGGATCTAGTCCCAATTATGAAGTTCCGTTCCTTACGCTGTCAACGACACACACACAAACGTTACTTAAGTACTGTCAGTGTTATAAATAGCATCTCATACAATGTTTAGTCTATTTCCAGCTACAGAGAGTAGAAGTTTAAAATTACATGCATTTATTGCTGGATACAGACTTTTTCTAAAAGAAAAAAAAAAAAAAAAACAACAACTATCCAAACTACTTACAAGCTGGCGTTGAACAATCTCTGGTATTGTAATAGAGTCGATGGAAATGTATGCTACATTCATCTGCAAATGTGATTGGCCCTATGGGAAAAGAAAAGAACATTTATGATAAACATAGGCATGTTTTCCAAACAGATTTGCTAGCATTTATGGGTAGAGATATTACAACTGTAGCTTAACATCCTTCCATGCCCTTAAAAGAACTTGTCTGGAAGCACTTCTCCTTATCTTGGCTCTGTGGGAGGCAGTACATTGTGATCTGTGAAAAATCATCTAAATTCACTATCAATTCTCAACATTTCATGCAATGGAACCTTCAGTTTCTAAAGAACTCTTTAGAATAACTAAGAGAGAAAAGCTCTAGACAGAAAAAAAAAAAATCTCTAGAAAGCAAATCAAGAGGATGTGAAAAATAAAAAATAAATATCTTTGGTCCCCTCTTTCTGTTCTTCAGTTTTTTAATTTTTTTTAAATACTTATTTATTTTTGAGAGAGGGAGACAGACTGTGAGCAGGGGAGGGGCAGAGAGACAGGGAGACACAGAATCTAAAGCAGGCTCCAGGCCTGAGCTGTGAGCACAGAGCCAGATGCGGGGCTCAAACTCACGGACCGGGAGATCATGACCCGAGCCAAAGTCGGATGCCTAACTGACTGAGTACCACTCAGGCACCCCTCTTCAATTTTTTATTTAATAGGAATTAATGTTTATATGCAGAGAGCCTTATTCCATTTTCTAATTATAGTAATTTGTGTCTTATTAGTGTCAAGGACTATTGTAAAGTGAATAGGGCCTTGAGACTTCCTTTTTATTGCCACAAATCCCAGACAGTCCCCACCAAAATTCACCTCTGTATCTGGAGTCTGGCGTTCTGGAAGTGGTAGAAGGGCCCACAGTGGCATGAACAGAGTACCAGGACACAATACTGGGAAATTCCTTACACTTGCTGGGGCTCAGGGGGGGTCTTGGCTTGATATGCAAAACCATTGTTCTGAAGTTGACTAACGAACATGGCCGCTGGCTTCGGTTAAGTGGGGAAAACTGTATCTTCCCCAGCTTATAGGCCTGAGATGTAAACCAAGGAAAGGTAGCTGGGACGATTAGGAATGGCCAGGCAAGAGGAATGGTCAGGATGGGGGTGCTTGGTTCAAAACAATTTAGTGGTTTGCTAGAAATGGAGGCACAGGATGCTTTCCAACGATCTCACAAAGTTGATATGAAGAACAAAACAATATCATGGAAGAGTATTTCATGCTTAAGGTATGGTGTACGAAAGCCCATCTTTCCCCTAGACAAAAAAACCTCTATTGCCCCCATCAGCTGGAGAGCCTGGTCTAAATTCCTTACATTCTCTTTAGGACCCTTCACAGTATGACTCTAGCCTACATTTTCAGCCATAGTTTTACCCAGTGGCCACACACGCCTTTACCTAACCATACCCCACAGTGCACCCACACCGTCTACCTGTCCTGCCCCCAAAATACCATGTTCTCAAAGAATTCCTTGTGACCAGAATGCTTCTCTCATCCAGGAAAGTACCATTCATTCCTTAGAGCCCAACGTAAATACAGTGTCGACTACAAGCCTATCCTGCTGGTTCTTGGCAAAATTACTCACTTTCTGTGTATCCCTAAAACTGTATTTACACTTCTATTGCCTACCAAGATCGGGATTATATTACCATTAATACAAGTTAATGGCATTTGTCCACTCCCTAACTGGACTGCTGAGATTCTTACAGACATTTCTCTTCAAATGCCAAGTGCCTAACACAGTAATTTGCACACAATCTTTTTATTTAATTGAGTCACCGGTAAATTTTGTGCTTACCTGTGAAATGCTTTATTAATTTGTCTTTCAAGGCCGAATCTTTTAGGAACATTTCTGCAAAGAAAAAAAAAAGTTTTAGGATTTGTGGGAGGCGTTTCCATCATGAAAAACATCCTTATAAATAGCCTATAACGACAGGCACCTGACTCACGAACTCACAGTGGGTCATGCAGCCGATTCCAAGTCTGTATCGCTAGTCCTGACGGTTCCCTAGGGGCTCCAGACCTCCCCCGGGGCTACCCGCTTGCCCCTACCACTCTATCCAGGAAACTTACAGGCCTCTCAAAAGTACACAACCAGACCTGAACGCCTGATTTCCCTGCTGTCCCAGACTCGCATCTCCCCCACACTCCCTGGTCTCCTACCTGGCATCACTCTTTACTCTTGGCTCGGGCCAGATATCAAGAAGACATGCTTGACTTTCCTCTTTCCCTCTCTGCTATACACGATCCATTACTTGATTTCATATATTCCACCTCCAAAAATGATCTGAGACCCATACACCTGTTTCCTCTCATTACCACGAGACTGGTCCAAGCCGTCATACTTTCATGACTGTACCCGGCCAACAGCCTCCTGATGGGTCTTCTCCGTCCCCCAACCCACTCTCCCCATTACAGCTGGAACAAATGAACGGAAATGGGCTCCAGGCCAGGATATTCTCCCACTTAAAGGGCTTTGCACTTTAGTTTTTTTTTTTTAACTTTTATTTTAGTTATTCATTTATTTATTTATTTTGAGAATGAGAGAAAGCGCGAGCACGGGAGGGGCAGAGAGACAGTCAGGATCCCAAGCAGGCTCTGTGCTGCCAGTGCAGAGCCGGATGCAGGGCTGGAGCACACGAATCACGACCTGAGCCCAAGTCAGACGCTTAACCGACTGAGCCACCCAGGTGCCCCAAGGGCTTGGCACTTTAAATAAGTGAAAATAAAAACTCAAAGTGCATCCCACCCTTCACCTTGTATTCCCTATAAATACACCGCCCAGACAATGCTATTTATAAAAACAGTTGGGGGAGTATGCGCCACTCTTCTAGAGGAAAAGAAAACCGACACGTTAAAAAATCTTGAACCTGATGTTTGTTGGCAGTGGCAGATTTAAACCTTCAATGTTCTTATAACTGAGTCCTGTGCGCGTTGAACATCAAATGAGTCTAATATTAGGGGGCGCGAATGCTTGTCACCTCCCTATAAGTGAGTCGGAACGACCACGCTGATTTGTGTGGCCTTGTTGAGACAGGCACTGTAAAACGAAGACTCGGGAATTCTAACGCCCTTTACATCCTACAGTTAATGAGGGCTGTGAGAGCCCCTCCTTGCCTGGGCGGCTCCCTGCTCCCCGCAGCCCTGTGTAAGCCCAGAACAGCATTGTCAGGGCGGTAGGCTTGCGGCTGGATTGGAGCTCCCCTCCCCCTGACAACAAACATCTACACTTTATGACCGATCCAAACTAATCCAGAAAAACAAAGCAACCCTGACGATGTAAATATCTCTTTATATAAATATCTCGGTGTTCTCATCCATTAGAGTCCAGCTTGAACATGGGTCCTTCCTCCATATCTCTCTGCAACCTCTCAGCCAATTGCTGAGCCAATTGGCTCCTGTGGTGTCAATACTCCACGTTTTATCTGGCAAAGCAGCTCCCCTGGCCCTTTCTGAAAGCTGAGCCGGCCGAATGCAGAAAGACCACTTTGGCGAAAGCGTGTTCGAAGATCAGAGTAAGTCTAGTTCCAAACGTATTTTCCACTATAATTTTAGTATTTAGACCTGGCACGACGGTGACACTCGGGTTTAAAATACATTTTAATTTTTTTTAAGTTTACTTATTTTTGAGAGAGAGAGACAGAGTGCCAGTGGGGGAGGGGCAGAGAGAGGGGGAGACACAGAATCCGAAGCAGGCTGCAGGCTCCGAGCCGTCGGCACGGGGCTGGAACCCACGGACCACGAGATCATGACCTGAGCCGAAGTCAGACGCTCAACCGACTGAGCCACGCAGGCGCCCCGGAAAGGTACACATTTTAAATAAATTACCCCCTCTTGTACACCCCCACTGCACAATTTCTAACTTCTATAAAGGAAATTCTCACATTCCGATTAGCATAATAGTGAACTGTGGACATGTCTGGCTCCAAGCAATATTGTGGGCTCTTATGTTTGTAAGTTTATTTATTTATTTTGAGAGAAAGATGGAGAGGGCAAGCAGGGGAGGGGCAGAGAGAGAGAGAGAGAGAGAGAGAATCCCAAGTAGGCTCTGCACTGTCAGCGTGGAGCCAGACGCAGGGCTCAAACCCACAAACTGTGAGATCATGACCTGAGCAGAAACCAAGAGTCAGACCCTTAAGTGACTGAACCACCCAGGCACCCCTATTTTGTACCTATGTCTAATGATATAATATATAATTATGAAAAACAATTATGAGAAGTTTAACCAATACAAATGCCTATGTCAAAAATCAATGCATTACTGGATTATGTGAAACACTGAATAAAAACTCGTGGTTGGTATATTTATTTGCAGCCCCCCACGGGCAGCACACATCAGTCTCACTAGGCCCACCTTCAAGACACTAAGTGATGTCTGTTGCCTAAACTGACCCTGTTATCAGCGCCAGTAAAGAAAAGGCCCAAAGCAAGGAAGAGGGTGGAAACCAAGAGTCAGACACTGGACCGACCCAGCCACCCATGCGCCCTCGTGGGCTTCTTAAGGAAAGGGACGATGTCTTGTTCATGTGTTATCACCTGCAGGATGTACAATAGTGCCTTGCAGACGGAACATCTAGGAAATGTTTAAGGAATTAAAAGCTGAGAGGATGACCCCTCGAGGAGGTTGTTACCTTTGGAATGAAAACAATCAATGCTTTGCTTGAGCTCAGACAGGTCACCAAGAGAAACCATACTTTTAATACACTGGAATTGTCATTTCAAAGTACAAACATAACATAGGAACACATAGCAGGTTGACTTAAAGGAAACAGAGAAGTGATCATTAAGTTGACACCCCAAGTGATAAGCGAGAGATGTCCAGGTAAGAAGAGATGGGACAAACGCCCCAGAACAACAACAAAGAAAGGAGATCTCCAGTAAGATGAAGACTGACAGGTGTCTCCTAGCCAACGAGCAGAGCCCAGGGGCGCGGTGGGCAGGAACAGAGAACGGAGGGCCAGCTGGCACCCGGGCAAAGGTGGTGAAGAAGGGGAAATCATGCCTTTCCAGTTCCTGTATTTCTGAGGCTTTAACATCTGAAGCCTTGCTGGCCCCGGAGAGATGGCCCCTCTCGGAGCTGGCCAGTGATTCCTGGAGAAAGGAAAGCCCGAGCACACCTTTCACCTGCAAACCAACCAATCCACAGCCCAGGCCCCTACTACCTGCCTCATCCAGCCCTCACACTCAAGGCCAATATTCCCCCGCCCTCATTCCCCAGGGCCAGGAACCAAACAGGTACATACCGCCCTACACTCCGGAGCCCGCCGAAATCATTTCAACTGGCCGGTCCTAAGCCAGCTCACCTCGCCCCTCCTGAAGAAACCACCCCGCTCCCGACCAAACCTGGTGCTTCCCCGTCTGACCCTAGGGGACTGCTGTGACCCGGTTTCTAGGGAACTGTGAGCAAAACTTCTTCCTTCACGACAGTCATTTCCAGGTCTTGCCATGCCCGACTGAAAACAAATCCCGCATACATCTCAAAACACGAGCGGTGGTGGATACAGGCATACCTTGAAAATATTCCAGGTTCGGTTTCAGACCACCCCAGTAAAGCAAGCCAAGTTAATCTCTGCCTTCCCAGTGCCTACGAAGGTTATGTTTATATTATACTGTAGTCTGTTAAGCGTGCGATAGCATTACGTCTCTTTTTTTTTTTAAAGTACATCTTGGGGCGCCTGGGTGGCTCTGTCGGTTAAGCGTTCGACTTCAGCTCAGGTCATGATCTCACAGTTCGTGAGTTCGAGCCCCACGTTGGGCTCTGTGCTGACAGCTCAGAGTCTGGAGCCTGCTTTGGATTCTGCGTCTCCCTCCTCCCCTGCTTATGTGCACTCTCTCTCTCTCTCTCAAAAATAGATAAACATAAAAAAAAATTTTTTGTAATAAATAAAAATTTAAAAAGTACATACCTTAGGGGTACCTAGGTGGCTCAGTCGATTGAGCATCTAACTCCTAGTTTCGGCTCAGGCTATGATCTCAAGGTTCTTGAGTTTGAGCCCCACCTCAGACTCTGTACTGGTGATGATGTGGGCCTGCTTAGGATTCTTTCTCTCTCCTTCTCTGCCCCTCCCCCGTGCTCGCTCTCTCTCTCTCTCTCTCTCTCTCTGTCTCTCTCTCTCAAAATAAATAAACTTTTCTAAAAAAGTACATATCTTGGGGCGCCTGGGTGGCTCAGTCGGTTAAACATCCAACTTTGGCTCAGATCATGATTTCATGGTCTGGGGGTTCGAGCCCCATGTCGGGCTCTGTGCTGACAGTTCAGAGCCTGGAGCCTGTTTCGGATTCTGTGTCTCCCTCTCTCTCTGCCCCTCCCCTGTTCATGCTCTGTCTCTCTCTGTCTCAAAAATAAATAAACTTTTAAAAAAAGTACATATCTTGGGGGCGCCTGGGTGGCTCAGTCGATTAAACATCCAACTTCAGCTCGGGTCATGATCTCACAGTTGGTGGGTTCGAGCCCGATAGTATTTTGTCCACGGCAGAACTCCTTTGAAAACTGGATTCAATTTTCTCAAATCCTGCCACTGCTCTATCAACAAAGTGTATGTAATATTCTGAATCCGTGACTGTCAGTTCAACAGAATTCACAGCATCTTCACCAGGAGAAGTAGGTTCCGTCCTAAGAAACTACTTTTCTTGGCTCATCCGTGCGAAGCAGCTCCTGATCCGTAAAAGTCTGATCGTGACGTGGCAGCAATCCCGTCACGTGTTCAGGCTCCACTTCCGGCTCTAGTTCTCGTGCTGTTTCCATCACACCTGCACTTGCTTCCTCCCTGAAGTCTGCAACCCCGTAATGTCATCCATGAGGGTTGGAAGCAACTGCTCCCAAAACGCTTGTCCCTATTGATATTTTGACCTCTTCCTGTGCGTCACGAATGTTCTTAATGGCATCTAGAACGGTAAGTCCTTTCCAGAAAGGTTTCCTATATGCTCACCCAGATCCATCACAGGAGTCACTGTTTGGCAGCTATGGTCTTGTGAAATGTACTGCTTAAATGATAAGCCTTGAAAGTCCAAATTACTTCTTGACCCATGGGCTGCGGAACGGATGTTGTGTTAGCAGACATGCTAACGACATTAATGTCATTCTACGTCTCCATCAGAGCTCTTGGGTGACCAGGTGCATTGTCAATGAGCGGTAATATTTTGAAAGGAAATCTTTTTTCTGAGCAGTAAGGAGATCTCAGCAATGGGCTTAAAATATTCGGCAAACCAGGTTGTAAAAAGATGTGCTGTCATCCAGGCTTTGTTCCATTTGTAGAACACAGGCACAGGAGATTCAGCATAACTCTTAAGGGCCCTAGGATTTGTGGAATAGTAAATGAGCGCTGGCTTCCATTTAGAGTTACCAGCTACATTAGCCCTAACCAGAGAATCAGCCTGTCCTTTGAAGCTCTGAAGGCAGACGTTGACTCCTCTCCAGCTATGAAAGTCCTAGATGGCATCTCCTTCCAATAGAAGGCTGTTTCATCTGTATGGAAGTTCCGTTGTTTAGTGTAGCAACTTACATTAATGATCTCAGCTACACCTCCTGGATAACTGGCCAAAGCTTTTACATCAGCCCTTGCTACTCAGCTTTGCACTTTTTTATTATGCCGACGGCTTCTCTCCTTGAGCCTCAGGAGCCAACCTCTGCTCGCCTCCAACTTTTCTTCTGCGGTCTCTCAGCGTCCGTGGAATCGAAGAGAGTTCGGGACCTTGTTTCGGTTTAGGCTTTGGCTTAAGGGAATCTCGTGGCTGGTCTGATCTTCTCTCCAGGTCATTGAAACTTCCCCCATGTCAGCAATAAGGCTGTTTTGCTTTCGTATCATTTATGCGTTTGCTGGAGTAACACTTGTCATTTCCTTCAAGAACTTCTCCTTGGCATTCGCAACTTGGCTAAGTGTTTGGTGCCACAGGCCTAGCTTTGGGTCTGTCTTGCCTTCCTCACCAAGCTGAAGAGTTTCCAGCTTTTGATTGAGAGACATGTGACACTCCTTTCACTTGAACACTAAGAGGCCACGGCAGGATTATTAATTGGCCTAATTTCCAATACTGTAGTGTCTGGGGAATGGGGACACCCGAGGAGAGGGGCCAGCAGTGGTCTCATAAGCGGCCCCTCCGCACTGCTCTGGCCTCACGTAGCCTTGCCTTACTTCCGTTGTCACCACACTGTCTCCTGGCCTCCCCACCACCCCCCCCACCCGTGTCCCCCAGGGGCTGAGGTAGAGCTGGGCTGCGGGAAGCGGCCAAAACAATGTTTCCCCAGAGTGGGCTCCTTCAAAACCAGTTCTGTGAGCTGCAAATAAAGAATAAATGCTAGATTTTGAAAAGAGAGAGAAAGAGAGAGAGAGAGAGAGGGCAAGAGAGCAGGGGAGGGGCAGAGAAAGAGGGAGAGAATCCCGAGCGGACTCCGAGCTGTCAGCGGCTAGCCTGAGGAGGGGCTCGATCTTACAACCACAAGATCATGACCTGAGCTCAAGTTATGAGCCAGAGGCCCAACGGACTGAGCCAGCAGGTGCCCCCATCCTGGACTTCTGTACCTTGGGGAGTCTCGTGACCTCTACCTGTGTTGACTAGTTTTTTCCCCCTCCTTCCTTCATCCCCTCCCTGGGCATCTAAGTAGCCAGAGATCTGAGTTTCCAGTGCTGATTTGGGAGCCTGGCCTCAGGAAGGTGCGAGTTAACGACAGCCACCTCGGCCGGCTCAAAACTGCGTGTGCCTCAAGCATTCCCGGAGGCCAGCTAGAAGAGGGAAGCAAAGCGGGGCTCCCCGAGCCCGGTCAGGCTGTGTCTGCGTGTTCAGGCAGGGTTCTTGCTCAGTTCTCAAAGCCCGGTCAGACCCAGGAGGAGGGGCTTCCAGGGCGGGAACCGTGCGCCAGGCCCGGGTCCGCGGAGGCCGACCCGCGGGATTTCGGCCGCTGCACCTGCCTCCGGAAAGGGCCTCCCTCGCCGGGTCACGCCGGTTCCTTCGTGAGACGGGGTTTTTTGCTACTTAAGTCTCGACAAGGCGAAGTCTAATAAACTCCTTACCTGCTTCCTTGAGAACCAGTCATGTGCAGAGACGGTCCGGTCCCTGCCCTGCTGAACTCCGGTGTCCCGCAGCGGGCAGCCCCCGAGCACCCAGGGTCAGAGCGCACGTCCGGCCGCGACGGGGACCGCTTACCTGTGCTCCGGGTGGCCCTGGCCGCGGGGAGGAACGGCCACGGCTGGGGTTCCTGGTCCGTGGCACGGGCTCCTCCGCGACCCCGGGGCCTCGCCTGGGCCCCGGGCAGGGACAACGCCAGCGCGAGCAGGAGGAGCAGGGGCAGCAGGGCGCCAGGCTTAGCGGGCAGCATGTCTGCGCGCCGGGACGTCCCGAGGGGCGGGTCCCGAGGCAGGTGTGTGCGCGCCGGGAGCCGGGGTGTCCGCGACCCTGGGCGGGGGCGGCGTCCAGCTGGGGCCGCGCGGGAACTCGGCCTGCGGGAGCCGACACCTGCGCGCCTCCGGGTCGCGGGAGGACGGGGACGCGGGGCGGGGCGGAGGCTGGAGGGTGCGCAGGATGGTCCCAGGGGACGAGGGCGAGTCCCGGCGCACTCCGCGACACACGCGAGCCTCGGACTCGGCTGGTCTTCGCGACCTCGGACACCGGGTCTCGGCTCACGGAACCCGCAACTTCCAGGTCGGGACGCGGCCGCCCGGAGCTGCGGGGTGCGGGGTGCACGGGGCGCCAGAGGCCGGCAGTGCCTGGAGGTGCGACCCAGCCGGTGCAGGAGGCGCGACCTGCCGGGGGCGGCCCGGCCCGGGCGTTAAGTGTCCTCCGGGCGGCTGCGGGGGCGGGGCCGCCACCTGGGAGGGCGGTGCCGGGCCCGCCCACCGCCCACGCCCGGCGGCTCCGGCTCCCCGCGGGGGTTCCCCCAGGACTCCGGGCTGGAGTGCTCCCACGGACGAGGTCATCGGGGTTTACCCGCGAGCGCAAGGCCGCAGCCGGCTCGATTTTTTTTTTCTTTTTTTTTTAAGATCGAGAACTCTCCAAATGTTTCGTCCGATGCCAACAATACAGAGACGAGATTGAGTCCACCCGCTCTGATTAAAGTGGGCATCTCTGATCAAACTGTGCCGTGAAAATAATCCCAAGGGCGAGCCAACAATTTTTCTAGACCTGGTATTAACAACCCGTCCCGGGAGCTGGGGCCACATAGCAGGCTCTTCAAGAGCCCTGCAAATGGAACTTTACAGAGAAGGATGTTATACAGGTGAATCGCTTTACTATTGTTAAGCCTAAGAACCCGGTATTCCCGAAGAAAGCATAATGGCAGAGGAGAACGGCTTCCACCATGGGAGACACAGATAAGCAACCTTGGGAAAAGTACACCGAAAGAGACTCAGAGGGCCCTAGTTAGGTGGAATAAGTTCTTCCTTACAGCTTTTCCAGGTGAAACGAGAAATCACTGGACGCTCACGGACATTGAGAAGCATTTCAAAATTTTACTATGCTAGGGAGTTAGCCACCACTATGAAAAGCAGGAAAGATACAAGGTGAAGAAATGCTAGTGGACTTGATGCAGAAATAACCGTGAGAAATGGACTCGAAATCAACTAGCAGGGAGAGGAAGAAACCAAACAAACCTGGAAGCTAGATTATTGCTCTCCGTATACTAACACTACAGGAAGTCACCAGTCTGATGAACTTTTCAGAGCCTGACGCTTGGAGCTCAACTCTTTGCTCAGTCCTTAGCCCTGTGACCTCGAGCAAACTGTTTCGCCTCCATTTTCTCTCTGACAAAGTGAAGAGACTGAACTTTCAGGGGGGAGCATCCGCTGTATGCCTGTGAAGACTGCAGTTCTGGTACCCCCAGGGCTCACGGTTCCACCTCCGAGGTGCCCAGTGAATCTGCGTTTTCAAGGACTCTGGGTAGCTTGGAAGTAATTGGTCCTCGAAACCCACTTTTATTCATTCATCGAAAATCATCTGAATGCAGACTCTAGGCCAGGCACAGTGGAAACACTGAAGCTACCTGCGTGGGCAAAATACACAACCTCGTTGTCTTTGCGAAACATCTAGCCTCATGTTTCTGGTTCCCTAAAGTAATGGTTTCATCGTAGACTATCAGGTTGTGTATAGCTAAATTAAATTATCACTTGTTTTTTCTTGAGTTTACTGTTTATCCTTGACTATTCCTTCTTACTGCCCCAGTTTATGCTACTTGCCTACCTCTTGCTAATTAGTTCGGAAGCAGCTTTAAGTGTTCGTGTAGATACTATCTCAGTAACATATGCTAACTGTTTAAAAAAATTTTTAACGTTTTACTTATTTTTGAGAGAGAGTGTGTGTGAGTGGGAAAGGGGCAGAGCGAGAGGGAGACACAGAATCCGAAGTAGACCCCAGGCTCTGAGCTGTCAGTGCAGAGCCCGACAGGGGCCTTGAACCCACGAATCGTGAGATAATGACCTGAGCCAAAGTCGGATGCTTAACCGACTGAGCCACCCAGGCGCCCCGCTGACTTATTTTTTAATAGACTTTTTAAAGAGCAGTTTCAGATTCACAGCAACATTGAGAAGATACACACACATTCCAGATCATTCTTGTCCCCTGCCCTCCCACACACACACAGCCTCCTCCATTATCAACATCCCCAACCAGGGTGGTACATTGTTATAACTGATGAACCTACATTGATAGATCATTATCACTCAGAGAGCTGGTTTTGCATTACTGTTCCCTCTTGGTGCGATATGTTCTGTGGACGGGACAAATGTATTATGACATGTTATCTACCACTATAGTATTATTATATGTAGTAGTTTCACTGCCCTAAACATCCTCTTGGTCTGTCTCTCCATCCTTCCCTCTCCCACGTCCAACCCTGGCAACCACTCATCTTTATCCTGTCACCATATTTTTGCCTTTTCCAGAATATCATATAGCCAACTACATCTAGTATATATATAGTATATACTATATATACATATATAGTATATATATATTGTATATATATATTGTATATATATATATACAACTATATATAGTATATAGCATATAATATATATATATATATACAACTATATATAGTATATAGCATTCTCGATTCTATTCTTACCAAATTTCAATTATAGAATACGGTGTTATGATCCATATTCACTACGTTATACATTAAATCCTCAGACTTCATCTTGTAGCTGAAAGTCTGTACCCTTTTTACCAACCTTTCCCTATTTCCCTCACCCCCAGTCCCTGGCAACCAATTTTCTACTGTTTCTACGAGGGACTTTTTTTTAAATCCACACATACGTGATTCCGTGCAGTATTTGTCTTTCTCTGGCTTGTTTCATTTGGCATCATGCCATCCATGACCATGAACGTCATCACTAACAGCAGAACTCCTCTCTTTGTCATAGATGCATAATAGTCCATTGTGTGTATCTTCTTTATCTGGGATAAAGGTTCACCTGTTGATGGATGCTTCAGATGTTCCCATATCTTGGCTTTTGGGAATAATGCTACAATAAACATGGGAAGTGCAGATACCTCGTCGGTATCCTGTTTTCATTTCCTTGGATACACACCCAGAAGTGAGATTGCTGGATCACGGGGTAGTTCTGTTTTCCACAGTGGCTGCACCAAGTCACATGCCCACCAACAGTGCACAAAGGCTCCCTTTTCTCCACATCCTCATCAACACTTGTTATCTCTTGTTTTTTTTTGATCAGAGCCATACTGACAGGTATGAAGTGATATCTCATTGTGGTTTTGATTTGCATTTGCCTGAAGATTGGTAACTGACATTGAGCATCTTTTCAGTTGGCCATTTGTATATCTTCTTGGGAAAAAAATAATCTATTCAGTTCCTCTGCTCATTTTTTAAACGTGTTTTGTTGTGTTTTATTTTGTTACTGAATTGGGTACATTCTTTATATATTTTGGATATTAACCCCTTATCACATGTGTGATTTGCCAATATTTTCTCCCATTCAGTAGGTTGCCTTTTCATTTTGTCGAGAGTTTCTTTTGCTGTGCAGAAGCTTTCTAGTTTGATGTGGTTCTACTTGTTTATTTTTGCTTTTGTTGCCTTTCCTTTGATGTAAATCTAAAAACTCCCTGCCAACATGGATGTCAAGGAGGCTTTTCCAATGTTTTCTTCTATGAGTTTTATGGTTTCAAGTCTTACGTTCAAGTCTTTAATCTATTTTGAGTGGATTTTTGTGTGTGGTGGGAGGTAGGCATCCGGTTTCATTCTTTTGCCTGTGGCTGTCCAGTTTTCCTAGCACCATTTGTTTGAGGAGACCATCCTTTCCCTCCTGTAGATTCTTGGCTCCTTTCTCATAAATTGATTGACCATATATCGTTAGCGATTGTTTCTGGGCTCTCTATTCTGTTCGGTTGATCTATGTGTGTGTTTTTGTACCAATGCTGCACTGTGTTGATTACTATAGCTTTTGTAGTATAGTTTGAAGTCAGGGAGGCTGATGCCTCCAGCTTTGTTCCTCTTTCTCAAGTTTGCTTTGGCTGTTCAGGCTGTCAATCATTTTTATTTTATTTTATTTTTTTTTAATTTTTTGAAAATGTTTTTATTTATTTTTGAGAGAGAGAGAGACAGAGCACAAGCTGGGGAGGGTCAGAGAGAGAGGGAGACACAGACTCTGAAACAGGCTCCAGGCTCTGAGCTGTCAGCACAGAGCCCGACGTGGGGCTTGAACCTGCGAACAGCGAAATCATGACCTGGGCCAATGTCGATGCTCAACCAACTAAGCCACCCAGGTGCCCCATTTAGGAAAAAAAAAAATGTTTATATATTTATTTTGAGAGGAGAGAAAGAGAAAGAGAGAGAGAGAGAGAGAGAGAGAGAGAGAGAGAGAGACAATCCCAAGAAGGCTCTGCATTGTCAGTGCAGAGTCCAGTGTGGGGCTTGAACTCACGAACTGTGAGATCATGACCTGAGCAGAAATCCAGAGTCAGAAGCTTAACTGACTGAGCCACCCAGGCGCCCCCGGGTGTCCCATTTTTAAAACATAGAAATTTAAAAGGCACAAAAATTGAAAAACCCATTGCTACGCTTCCCCCAAATTATTGATAATATTAACTTAATTTTTAAGAGATCACCATCTTTATCTGTATTTTGTATCTTCTTGGCTAACAAGGTTATTTTTCTTGATTAAGGTTAATAGAAGTTCTATTTCAGGTCAGCTGAAATTATCGATCCAGGATTATCTGTTAGAAATTTAGAACCCGGGCTCCTAGGTGTTCTCTCTCTCTCTCTCAAAATAAATAAATAAACATTTAAAAAATTTTTAAAAATATTACAACCTCAATTCGAAGTGTGAATTTGAGGAACAGGTAAAGACAGTAACACAGAAAACCAGGAGAACATCCAAAACAATTGAACCGTGCCAACAGGGTTATGGAACCCGGCCCCTTTTTATAGTAATAAAACCTTCCAGGCCATTTCCCTCTAAAACTTGGTGTATTACATGTCACTCTTACTTTTTTTTTTTTTTAACCTCTTTCTTTTTAACTGTGATCTCTGACACAACTTTTATTTATTTATTTTAAAGTTTTCATTTATTTTAAGAAAGAGAGAAAGAGAGCATAAGTAGGGGAGCGGCAGAGAAAGAGGGGAAAAGAGAATCCCAAGTAGGCTTTGCACTGTCAGTGTGGAGCCCGATGAGCGACTTGAACTCACCAACCGTGAGATCATGACATGAGCTGAAGTTGGATACTTACCCAGCTGAGCCACCCAAGCATCCCGTCTTACACAACGTTTAAATAATTTCTTTCATAGCTTTTTTTTCTGCCTATATTACTGGAACATTGGGCACATACATATCCCAGGCTGCAAGATTTTACATAATAGTTTGCTGTTTGATTTGACCTAAACTTTGTTCCATACATACATGATTTGAATTGAGTAATATACAATGTGTTCTGTCAATATAAATGAAGAATCACATAATGCTTTTGCCTCCCTCTTTTGAGTAATATTAAAAATTCATAGAAATGTTCACAAAACTATATTTTTTGATGCTCAAACAACACAGGTTGGTCACAGGTTGGAACCCTGTAAGCCACTTCCTTTCTCTTTGACATTCCACAAATCAAGCATCCTTCCTTTTTTAGCAGCAACAAAGATATCCGAGCACATCTTGATTTCCCTGATTCCTTTCTATCAGGGACAGACACTTGACTGACTACTGTCCAGGAAGTTTCAGCAGAGATGAAGATCAGATTCCTCCACATGACAAAACATGGCAGGTGGATGGTATGTCAGCAGGGTATCAAAGATCGTGTATCAAAGGTCATGAGTTCATGTGGTTGTTTCCAATTTTAACTAAAGGACTAAAGTCCTTCTTTTGAATCGTTTTTTAAATATGTTTTTAATTTTCCCTTTCTTGGCTATCAGCTTTTCAGAGTTTTCATATGCATTTGTGATTCATAAAATTACATACAAAAGCAAAAAAAGAATGAACAAAGAAAGACAGAAATAAAGAGAAGATAGAAAACAGTAACGTCTCTTATAACTTAAATGAATAAATAATAGGCATATTTATGAACTAACACTTCCTTTAACAAACTTGTTTTATGAAAACATGCAATGTCTACAAACATGTTTCAGAATTGTTTTTAATTGACAAGCTTTGGAGTTACTGCGCTACATTATGGACACTTATAGAGTGTACAGTAAAACAATCAACAACAAAATCCTCATCTCTCTACTGAATGTCAGGAAAATAAAACAAAGAATCTGCCACCTATGATAAATGTGACAGCCACTCTTATTTAAAATCATTGATTCAGACTGAGCAGACAGGTAACACAGGCTTTTTGTTTAGCACGCTGAGTGGTAAGTATTCTGTATTTCTTATCATCTTAGGAAAATATTTTACAGCTCAGCAGTTAAATAAAGAAAGATGCTCAGGTCTAATGAGATTGGAAAATTGCTTCCCTTCTGTGTAAGACTTCCTGTCCATATCTCACTTTTAATGGTGATCAGAAAGAAGAATTATGAAGTGTATTTGTACTACACATTTCTCCTTGGTGCCATAGGCTCCCTGATTCCACACTGATCTCTGCCAGAGGAGGTACCAAACTGGACTTTGTGGCATAGCTGCCTTGGGTGCTTACAAACACAAGTGATAGTGATGTACAGGGTGGTCACTCCGAACACGTGGGGGGCTTTAACCGGGGATGGTACCGAGTAATATCAGAGTAAGAAATGTGATCAGAAGAAGCCTTATTCACAAGTGTTAGCACACGTCTCTCTTCCATATTTAGTCTGAGCTACCCTTACATCACTTTTATGATTCTGAATCAGCTAAGTGGCATACTTAGATGAAGTGAGAGGAAGAAGATGTCATTAATAAATATCTAACAAGTGCATCATAGTGCATTCTATCCATATTTTTGAGTTGAGATTCTCAGACGCAGAGATAAGGAAACAAATGGTAATATTCTTAGATGAGTGTTTGGATCATTACAAACTTTTATAATGTTTATGTCCTGTGCTGAGTGCACATAAACACTCCAAGCGATTGGGAATAATTCAAAAAGTAAAAGACTGGAATTTGAAAGTATTTAATGTAATTTTAGACGTAAAATGCCGTACAGGGCGAAATGAGTTATGAGGCACCCCTCTGATCTTGAAGGAGACACAAAATACTAGATGTTGGACTGTGCTTAAAATAATACAAATTAGTCATAATCCATGGTGCCAGCAACTTACTGAGGCCGCATTGACCAGCTCCTGCTAACTCAAGCAGAGCAGAGTATAGGCAACAGTCTAATGTTGTAAGTCCAGAAAGTGGGCTCCAAAATCAATCCAGATCCCAGCTCTCCCACTTCATAGCTGTGTGACCTTAGGAAGTATACCCATCGCTACACTGTAAACAGGAAAAATAACCCACTTTAAGTGACCGCCATGTCTAGGTCACACTTAATTTGGGGCTTCTTTAAAATAAATATAAAGATGGGGCTCCTGGGCGGCTCAGTCGGTTGAGCGTCTGACTGCTGATTTTGGCTCGGATCATGATCTCTCAGTTCGTGAGTTCGAGCTCCGCATGTGGCTCTGTGCTGCAGGGCAGAGCCTGCTTGGGTCCCTCTCTCTCCCTCCCTCTCTGCTGCTCCCTTGCATGTGCATACTCTCTAAGATAAATAAATAAACTTTAAAAATAATAACAATAAAACAAAATAAATACAAAGGTAAAAATTTCAGGACATCCCATTGACCAGTCGCCAGTTGAGTCTCCATTTAGCCCGCTTGGTTAACTCCCTGCAGGTTTTGGTTCTTTGCTAGTGCTGTAAATAACATTTTCATTTCTTTGGATAGATCTGGATCTTCTACTTTCGAGGAGTAGCCCCAGAAGGCTTATTTGCCTGCAAGCAGTGTCTTCTAAATTTTTTTTTTTCAACATTTTTTTTTTTTTTTTTTTTTTTTTTTATTTTTGGGACAGAGAGAGACAGAGCATGAACGGGGAGGGGCAGAGAGAGAGGGAGACACAGAATCGGAAACAGGCTCCAGGCTCCGAGCCATCAGCCCAGAGCCTGACGCGGGGCTCGAACTCACGGACCGCGAGATCGTGACCTGGCTGAAGTCGGACGCTTTAACCGACTGCGCCACCCAGGCGCCCCAACAGTGTCTTCTTTAAAGAAGACACCCTCTGGGGCGCCTGGGTGGCTCAGTCGGTTAAGCGGCCGACTTCAGCTCAGGTCATGATCTCACGGTCTGTGAGTTCGAGCCCCGTGTGGGGCTCTGTGCTGACAGTTCAGAGCCTGGAGCCTGTTTCAGATTCTGTGTCTCCCTCTCTCTGACCCTCCCTTGTTCATGCTCTGTCTCTCCCTGTCTCAAAAATAAATAAAACGTTAAAAAAAAAAATTTTAAAAAAAAGAAGACACCCTCCCTGCTCACTCTCTGTCTCTGTGTCTCTCTCTCAAAAATAAACATTAAAAAAATTTTTAAAAAAGAAAGATGTTCTTATTCTCATAGCATCTCATACATCTCAGAAAAGCACATCGGGGCTTAAAAATTGGGACAATTAAATAAACGTCAACCCTGTTCGTTATAAACGCCACCAGAGCCAGATGGAAAGTTCTCTTGGGTACCTTGGATCTGCGAACTTTCCTTTCAGGCCACACCTGCAGCTTGACTTTGGTTTGTGTCCTTTTGGGATGGACTTCATATCACCACCCTTCAGCCCGCGACAAGCTAAATTAGTCCCACCAAATTCTCTCTTCTGGGGCCTCAGATTGTACTTAGACACATAAACAGCTAACTGTTTTGCATATATTATTCTTAAATTATACACTTTTCCAGCCTGTACACGTAGTATTTATTGTTCAGTCCACACAGTACTTTGAACAGAGCTCAATAATGTATTTTGAGACTGGCAGATTAGGGACAGTAAGAGAAATCAGCATCATTCTTGCCAATGTATTATAAAATGCGACTTCGTGTATAGGGCAGCCTTAGAGTAAGAATCTCCCTCACCAATAGGTGGCGCTGGTGGTTTAATTTCCGGGCAGATTATTATAACAGAAAAGCAGTGAATTCCCAAGAATGCCCGATTTCATTTTCCATCCCTGTATCACATTTTCTACCAGCCTTCAATGTCCTCACTGTCTTTCTCAGCTCCGTCTGCCTCTGCCCTAAATAAGTACTGCCTGAACGCTTGTAGTAACTTCCTTAACTAGACTTCACAGTTTTCACCTCTCTTCCAAGCTACCCCCAGGAATTTCTGCCCAATCACATGCGCAAAAGCTGATCTGATCATGTCAGTTCCCTGCTCAAACCTGAAGAGGCTCCCCAAGGCTTAGAGTAAATCCCAACAACCAGCCTCGTTCTCAAACCGTCATTGTTTGGAACGTTGGTAATTTTTACTCTCCCTTTGTTATCTGGCTCAGCGAGCCTTCTCAATTGTTCTTCGAAGCAAGGGTGACCAATATATATTCTTATATTCCCACTCAGTCCCTGCAGCCTGCTCCATTGGGACTGATCTTTCCATTCTTTATTCCCAAAGCACTCTGTTCCTGTAAGACTTGCCTACCTCTCTAGGGCCATTTTCAAATCAGACAAGAGACATGTGCTCTGTTTCAAAATACTGTGGGCTTCCAGAGGGAAGGGATATGTGTGTATTCGTGGGGAGGGAGAGAGAGAGAGTAAAAGATTCGTGGAGAAGTTTAACAAATTGTCATTGTGTCTCAATTACAAAAATTCTTGCCAAAACCATCACAAAGGAGCAAAAGCCACTCAACTGACAAAGAGTAAAAAATCTTTTTGTTCTTTAAAAAAAAAAATAGTGCTGAAGAAATTGGACACCCATATGCAGAAAAGAAAAAGAACACAGACCTCACACCTTTCACAAATATGAACTCAAAACGGATCGTAGACTTACATGTAAAATGCAAAACTCCTAGGAGAATAAATAGAAAAAAATCCAGATGTACTTGGGTTTGGTAATGAGTTTTAGAAATAGTGAGAAGTGGGAGTGTATTGAAATTAAAAACTTCTGCTCTGCAAAAGACACCGTGAAGAATGAAAAGACAAGCCACATACCGGAAGAAACTTACCTCTGATAGAGAACTTGTTTCCAAAACGCAAAAAGAGCTCTTACACGCAACAATAAGAAAACCACTGACCCAATTTAAAAAAAGACAAAATCTGTCTGAAGGGCCACGACACCAAAGAAAATAATCAGATGGCAAATAAGCATATGAAAGGTGTTCAACACCGTTTGTAATTAGGGAACTGCAAACTGAAACTGTGGTGAGATACCAACCCACATTTATTAGAATAGCTAAAATTAAAACAAAACCAACCAAACAAACAAACGAAAAGCCTGACGGTGTCAGTGGCTGGAGCAACAAGAATTCTTATTCATTGTTGATGGGAAGGCAGAGTGGTGCAGCCGCTTTGGAAGACAGTTTGGTAGGTTCTTACAAGGCTAACCATTGTCTTAACATACAGTCCAGCAACTGCACTCCTGAGTACTTACACAACCGACTTGACAACTTACGTGCACGCATTGCACCCAAATGTTTATAGCAGCTTTGTAATAGTCGAAACCCGGGAGCAACAAGATGTCCTTCAACAGGTGAATGTGTAAACAAACAGCAGTACGTCCCTGCGGTGGAACATTCTTCAGTAATGAATACAAACATGCTATCAGGCCCCAAAAAGACATGTATGAATGTAAAATGCATATTGCCAGTTAAACCGAAAGAACCCAATATGAAGAGGCTACCTACTACATGATTCCGATCATAAGACATTTTAGAAAATGACAATGTTAGTAGAAAGATCAGTGGTTACCAGTGGTTCCGGTGAAGAGGCAGAATTGACTATGTGACACATGGGGGATTTTTTTAGGGTCGGGTATACAAAATTTTACATATTCATTCAGAGGGTTGTGGGGTCCCCGGATAGAACACCAAATGTAACAAAATAATCTATATTGCAGAAGTATGAAACAGCCGTAGTAAAGGAAGGGTGAGAGGGTGGGAAATGTGCTGAAACTGGGTAAATCAGTGGAATCTCTAAGACTAAATACAAAAGAACCTGTCCGTAAGCGCTGTACTCCGTTTGATAATGTCGCTTCTCGTGGGATTAGGGGTTCACAGTCTGACACTACTACATACACTTTAAAATTGGACGATTCAGGGCTGCCTTGGTGGCTCAGTCGGTTAAGCATCTGACCCTTGGTTTCAGCTCAGGTCATGACCTCACGGTTTTGTGAGTTCGAGCCCCAGGCTGGGCTCTGTGCCGACAGTGCGGAGCCTGCTTGGGATTCTCTGTCTCCCTCTTTCTCTCTGCTCTCCTCCAGTTGCACGGTCTCTGTCTCTCCCAAAATAAATAAACAAACTTAAAAAAATAAAAACAAACAAATAAAAAAGAGAATTGAACAATTCAGTAAATCGGTGGTGGATGGCAGGAGCCAGGTTTTTCGCTGTTGGAGTGGAAGTTCAGAAGTAAACAAGGGAAGGAGGCTAGGATGATCCGCGGGATAATGGATTATAGTTGAACACTTCAGTATGAACTCACGTTTGGCTTAGTACAGATACAGACGGTTACACACAGAAATATTTGTAGGTGTGTGTGTATATAGTGCTCAGTATACACACGCACTTCCTCGCTCTGTCAGCTCAGAAGCAACAAGCACACCTAAAGTGGACGTCTTGGTTTCCAGTACTGTTCGCTGGTGGAAGCATCCAGGACTCATCGGAGAAATGGACCATTTCAGGACTGGGGCAGGAAGTGGGCGAGATGAGCCTGAAGCACACTGTAGTGGCCAGAGTAAGGAACCGCCCCCCACACAGACACACAGTGATGGGGGGCTCTGTCAAAGGCACACAGGGGCCAACTCCGAGTTCTCAATTGCCAAAGCTGGCATACTTTAATCAACAAAATAAACACTGCAGTTGTAGATTATAAGCTAAGGTGTAAAATCCATAAATCCATAAATCCATAATGGTATACGTACACACACACACACATGTACGCACATATGTATGTACATGCATATGTACAGACACATACGTACGCATACATGCATACATACACATACATACACGCAAATGCACGTACGCACACAATACGTGCGCACATACATACACGTACGTACATACGTATGCACACACATATGTACAGATACATACGTACACACGCATACATACATACACGCAAATGCACGTACGTACATAATACGTACGCACATACGTACACGTACGTACATACGTATGCACACGTATGTACACGCATAAGCACATACCTATGTACACACACGCATGCATGCATACACGCACGCATGCGTGCATATACGCATGTGCACACATGCCCATACATGCACACGCACGCACACAACACACACATACATATGTAATACATGCGTGCACATGCGTGTATACATGTATACACATATGTATATACATACGTACATACGTAGGAGAGAAGAGACAAACCTCCTATACAAAGGAATTCTAAATAACTCATGCAGATACTCCACCCTCAAGGAAGAGAAAACTCCTTCCAGAGCATAATGTCTTCCTTCCAGAGAGTTCAGTGTGGAGATGGAAAAAAGTAACTTCTCGGTGGAGACACCTGACAGTCCTACCACAGCCGGGTGGCTGAGATCAACATAGTCCTAAGTCATATCGACAGTGCATACCTTTGATAGGATGTGATGAAAGGGCACCTTGTCCTATAAATCCATTATCCAACCAGGAGCAAAACATCAGAATGTCCCTAGTTGAGGGACATTCTACAAAACACCTGAACAGAACTGCCAAGGTCACCAAAAACAAAGTCTGAGAAACTGTCACAGCCAAGAGCAGATTAAGGAGACATGACAGTGAATCGAAATGCGGTTCCTTGAATGGGATCCTGGAGCAGAAAAGACGCTTTAGGTAAAAACCAAGGAAATCTGAAAAAAGTATGGACTTTGACGAAAAACAATTTTTAATATTGGTTTATTAATTATAACAACTGTTCCATATTAATGTAAGGGGTTCATAATATGGGAATGTATGGAATGTATGTGCTGATGTATGGAATTCTATACTATCTTCATAGTTTTTTTTTTGGTCTAAAACTGTTTGAAAATAAAAAGTTAATTTAAGCAAAAGCCTAGGTTACACATAATTCGTTTTTTCCCGACTTTATGGAGATACAATTGGCATATAACATTGAGGAAGTTTGAGATGTGCGACATGCTGATTGGATACATGTATATTGCAAAATGATTACCAAAATTGTTAGTTAATGTCTTTACCATCTCATATAATTACCTTGTGCATGTGCCTATGGTGGGAATATCTAAGATTTACTGTCTTAGCAACTTTCGAGTATGTCGACACCATACTGTTAACTGTAGCCACCATGCAATACATTAGATGCCCAGAACTTACTCATCTTATAACCGGCAGGTTGTGCCCTTCGACCAATATCTCCCTAATTCCCCTCACCCACCCCACCCCTCCCCACTGGTTGCCACCATTTATTTTACCTTCTGTTTCGATGAGTTTGGACTTTTTAGAGTCACGTATAAATGAGATCATACAGTATTTGTCTTTCTCCGTCTGATGTATTTCACTTAGCATATTGCCCTCAAGTCCATTCATGTTGTTGCAAATGACAGAATTTCCTTCTTTTTCACGGCTGAATAGTATTCCATTGTGTGTGTGTGTGTGTGTGTGTGTGTGTGTGTATACCACATCTTCTTTATCCACTCATCTGAGGACATTTAGGTTGTTTCCCTAGGTTATGTATAATCCTAAACACTTGTATAGGGGACGAACTTCCCATACAACAAAAAAGTAAGGATCTAAAGCGTTATCCTTAATTTTATAACTTTTTTTTAAAAAAACTACTGACCAGGGCACCTGGGTGGCTCAGCTGGTTGAATGTCCGACTTTTGGTTTCAGCTCAGGTCATGATCTCACGGTTCATGAGTTCGAGCCCCATGTTGGGCTCTGTGCTGAGAGCGCAGAGCCTGCTTGGGATTCTCTCGCTCTCTCTCTCTCTCAAAATAAATAAATAAATAAACTTAAAACAATTTTTTAAACAAAAAAATAAGTAAAAACGTCTGACCGTACTGGTACTACGATATATATTAATGTTATTTGTCACAGCATTTTGATGGACTTTCACCGGTTCATACGGGGGTCATACGATCTCTCCAGAGGGCCCTGAGAAATATGTCAGCGAGATTGAATTGACATGTTGCTTGGGAGTTGCCACTGACATTTTGTGCCTGGAAGCAGGGATATCAAAAGCCCTATAAATCGAGGGTAAGTCCCGTACACTGGATAATTTCCTTGCCCCAAATAGCAATGGGCACTTCACTGAGAAACCCTTGAGATAGAATTAGGCATCACTTCCAATTTCTGAGGACATAAACTATCAGATAGTGGGACTAAATTTTACTATTACTTCCACCCTCTTGATTTGTCATAGCTTTTTATATGACTGAGATGACTCTCTTATGTTATTGTCACTTTCTGCAATGAAGTTCTGTGAGGTAGCTAGAACAGTCACCTTGATGTGATAAGTCAGTAACTCGGCGAGCACAGATGTTTTGTGGTACCCCCATGTGAATCAGTAGCCGACCTCGTCGCCGTCTTCTGCTTGTCTTTTCATGACGAACACGGGGGGAATCTACGTTTCTCAGTCTGGAGAAATGTCTGAAATGAGGAGCTACATTTCACACGCTGACCGTCCCCATTAACTCTCAGGTGAAAGAGACACTTGGGCTGATCATTTACATTAATTACATCGTTCTTCCTCCCACCCATCGTAAAGAATGTGCGGTTTTATTGTCACAAGATAGATTTCCATTGATTTCAAGTTAACTATATTCTAAGGGCAGATGTCATTAACTTGTTAATCTTCATTTACAAACTAATTCTTTCACCCTACCTTCTACAGCCGCCGCCTTCTACACAGATGAGGTGAAAGTTGAGGGGTGTATCTTCAATTTTTAAAAATGTGTACCGTAGGTTTTACTTTGGAAAACTTTGGAAGTTACTTTCCAAATTAATAGCATCAACGGTACATACATGCATGCACACGTACATACATATGTAAAAACAGTTAAGTTCATGATGAAAAATTATATTTTTGTAACCATTTCAGTAAAGAAATTCCTGATTAATTTTGTGGTTAACTTAAGGTTCACCATCTACTACATTTTCTTTCAAAATCTCTTTTGGGGAGTGCCCGGGGGGCTCCGTTGGTTAAGTGTCTGACTTCAGCTCAGGTCATGATCTCGCGCGTCTGTGAGTTCGAGCCCCGCGTCGGGCTCTGGGCTGACGGCTCGGAGCCCGGAGCCTGCTTCGGATTCTGTGTCTCCCTCCCTCTCTCTCTGCCCTCCCCTGCTTGCACTCTACTTCTCTCTCTCTCTCTCTCAAAAATAAACATTAAAAAAAATTTAAAAATAAAATTATCAAGAAAAATCTCTTTTGGAAGTACAATTGAAACCACGGCAATATATTTGGCAGGATAACAGGGACAGAACATGTTGCCTGCAGCACTGCCCCCTGGCCAGTAGAAGCACACGGAAGACAAAACGTCACCTGATAAAAACGGACTTTAGAGGAAAAAAGTTAAATATCGCTTAAGGACTATTTCCATGAAGCTATTTCTCCACCCTTGGGATATTTAAAACAAGAGGGGAATCTACCTAGTAAAAGACAAATGTCAAATGGTTTTGCTTGAATTTTCTTTTTAATCTGTCACCGGAAGCACCATTGCTTTGTGAAAGGTGTCCTACAGCCCGACCACGTTGTTTGTATCAGTCTGTGATCGGCTTGTATGATCTTGGTTGACATCCTGACCTCTGACAGAGACTTGGAAATCTCCCTAATGTCATTAACTTGACACTTCACAATGATTGATATATGTGGCTAGACTAACCCATTATAACCTGCAATCCAGAAGATAAACTTTCTGACTTTCTCAAATGTCCTTTTTGGCAGCTTAATATAGGAGTTCCTACTCTTCTCAAACTCGAGTGTTCTTAAGATCCACTCGGGGATTTGGCGAAAATGCAGTTTCTTGGGTTTCATTGGAAGAAATTCTGGTTTGTATGGCGTGGAGTCTAATGGTGTGGAGTCCAATGACCTGCATTGTTAATAAGCAACCCTCTCCCTTCAAAAAAAAAAAAAAAAGAATCTGCACAGGGAGTCTATAAATCACACTTTTAGATGTTTTTAATTTTTATATGTTTTATGTTGAAACCGTCGTAGACTTACAAAAAAAAACTGCAAAAATTATAATACAGAGTTCCCATATACTGCTTCCCTGGCTTCCCTAATATTAACATCTAACATAACCACAGTACAGAGTACATAACCAAACCCAGAAAATTAACATCCATACGATCCTATTAGCTCATCTACAGACTGGGGTCGCTGTTCATTAACTGTCCTGCCGACATCTTTCCTAGCCCAGGGATTGGATTGCAGGATTCTGCCTTGCACTTCGAACTTGTGTCTCCATAGTCTCTTCCGACGCGGGACAGCTCCTCAGTCTTGTCTTCCATGACCTTGACACTTTTCAGGAGTACTGAGCAGTTAGTTTGCGGAATAAACCTCAGCTTTAGTTTTCTGATGTCTCTACAAAACCAAATTCGGCCCATGCATCGTGGCAAGAACCCCACATAAGTGACGGTGTAGCCTTCTCAGGGCATCTTACCAGGAGGCACGTGACATCACTGTGTCTCAGGACGGCTGTTCTCTTGGGCCGCTTGCCTGCTAGATAGCTCCAAGTGAATGTATTAGTTTTCCCTCTGTAATTAATGGGTATTTTGCAAAGAGATACTTCTTGACCGCGTGTCTTGCCTCCCATCATACTTTCACACACTGATTTTAGCACCCATTGACGATGCTTCCTGCAACAATTGTTGCATGTGTTTGCTAAAGGGTAATTTTCCATTTCTATCTGTGTTTTACATTTATTAATTGGAAGTATATTTACGGAAGAACGGTCCCTTCTGCCTCATTTATTTACATACTTAGTTATATTTATCCAATTCCTTGTTTGTATTTGAGAAACTCATTCTAGTTCGTGTTCACCCAGCACTTAGTGAGTTTCTATGATCAGTGAGGTTGTACTCTAAACTCTGGGACACCTAAGTGAGTAGGACATTGTCCTTGCTCTTGAGAACATTCTAGGGTATTAATAAGATCCAGGTGAGTCTGATTAATATAACTTAACTTCCCCAAGCCTGCTTTGTTAGACTGAGTCTACAACTGAACTTCTGGTATCCACCAGGGGCTCTCAGCATGAGAGCATGAGCCTGAGAATTACTTAGGCAACTCGTGAAGCAGGCAGACCCATGCCAAAGAGACTGGCTCAGTATAGCCAGGAGGAGGCCTGGAACTCTGCATTTGTTGCTATGTGTCCTCAGCGATTGAGGTACAGGTGATCAAGAATCCCACCTGAGAACTCCCGCGCCAGATACGAGGCCTTCCCATGCGCTTTGATGTGGTTTTAATTACAACATGTCTTTTCACTTCTTCAAAAGATTCTCTCCTCCACGGCACTGGGAGGATTGTTTTCTTTAGGGCCATCACTTTCCCCGGAAGCACCAACGTCTCTGCCCAATGGAGGACAACATTTGTGGGGGATGAAAGAGACACTGGTTTTCATTCAAGAGTGTATCACCAGGACTTGTTAGCGGTATTGAAAAAGGGTAGTTTTGCTTAATCCTGGTCTCTAGAGGCTCTGGTTGTCCAGAGGCTTGTTCTACAAGCTTCCTGAAGAGCATCGTAGAAAAACTGATAAAACACATTATTATAATTCAAAATGTTGTAAAAAGTTAATATGGGTTTTTTAAGTTTCTTTATTTACTTTGAGATAGAGTGCAAGCAGGGAAGGGGCAGGGACAGAAGGAGAGAGAGAATCTCAAGCAGGCTCTGCCCAATCAGTGCAGAGCCCGACACAGGGCTCAAACTCGTGAACCGTGAGATCATGGCTTGAGCCAAAATCAGGAGTCGGACGCTTAACCAACTGGGCCCCCCAGAGACCCCCCCCCCCAAAAGTTAATATGTTTGAGTCGACTCAATAGCAGTTTTATATTAGAATATTGGGGCAAATGGCTTTTCTACCTCAATGGGCTATCGATGTACTTGGTGTTCCTAGTTTGATCTTATCCCTTCAGCAGCAGAAAGCTTATTTATCATAAATTTTGAAATATCAGTTTGAGGGATATAGACAGAAATATTATTTAGTGCTTTTAGAAACGAAAAATTGTTTATTGCCTTAAATAAACCATTCGCATGATGGTTATTTCTTATCAATGGACTTGGGGCCACAAGCTCAATTAATGAATTTTTTCTGCGTGAGAGAATTGGTTGAACTGCGAAAACTGAGGGAGAGAGTCTCCCTACCGTGCTGCTCAGCATGTTCAGCTTACTGTAAAGTGTGTTTACATTTCTAGCTACCTTCTTCAACGGTCTTACACATAAAACAAATTCAAACCCTTTAAGGGAAAAACTTACCTTGTGTATCTGCTAATCTCCTCGTAAATCTCCTGATGGTGTTTAATGGGATGACTTAAACCTAACCGTCCAAGGGGGACTTTTGACAGTTTTACGAGGGAGTTGGTTACTTTTGGTTTGGGTCTTTTGCCTCTCAGTCGTTCAGCGTCTTTCTGAGCCACCTCGGGGCTGCTCCTACACACCCAGCCCATGGCCAGAGCCTGGCCTCCATCTTTTCTCCCATGTCTTCAACTCAGCCTGGCCTCTGTCACAAGTCAATCCTAGGGTCATTCCCGGAACATCTCTCCCGAGAAGAGTTTCCTTCCATGCTCCCTCTCTCACCCGCAATCCTCTTTTGGGTGATGTGAAAATATGTTGGAGGCTGGGGGAGTACGTGCTGAGGGACCACACAGGAGGAGAATGCTTAAGGGTGGATACATGCCAGAGTCCTAGGTGCGGAGCAGATAAGGATGTTTTGCCCCAAGGGTGTACTTAAGAGTGTGGTTAAACAAAAGGAGACAATAGGGGTGGGAGCTGTGCTCTAGAAGATTCACGTCACAGAACGGTCTTCATGATCAATTTGTCCAAGATGGCTTTGGTCTGGTTCACCCAAAGCAGGATAAGAACTGCTCTGTTTGTCTCCAAGAAGACCGAAGGGTTGGTGTTACAAGGAGAATATCTAAGAATCAGAGATCACACAAAAGATAAAATGAACTACCCTGGACAGTAGCAACTTTTTCCATCTCTGGAGCAATTCAAACATCACCTGGTATCCCTAGGGAATTCATATGTATTGCAGACAAGATTTAAACATTGCTTAGGTTTGGGTGATGATGATGGTCTTTATGGTTTCTGATATTTTATGCTTTTATATGACTCTGTTGGTGATTTAGGATAGGTTCGAATTCTAGAACACCGAAGCCAAGGTAAATGTTTGAATTCATGCTTTGTACCTAAATCACAAAGGAAAAGATCATACGCCATTCAAAGAAATCGTCTGTTAAATTGTGATTTTCCTGAGAAGTTGCCTACTAATTAAGAGAGTAGATTTTAAGTCATTAATTGCAGGAAGACTCCATCAAATATTTACCATATGAATAAAATCTGGATAATTACACATGTACAAAAATTACATGTTTGTATTAGATATTTCACTCATTATTCCTCAGCTTACAGAGAGATTTGAGCTGGCCCTATGATAAAGAGGCTTGCTGCACTCTGCATGCGAATATTAGCCAATTTTAAGAAAACAAGGTTAATTTCATACGCTCTTTTGGTGCCCCAATTATTAAAGCAATTGCCACTTTTATAACCGGTACTCATAGATGTCAAGTATAAGAGAGGAAATAGAGTATCATAAACTTGATTACCAATAATTGAAACACCACACTTACTTTAGCAAGATAATTATTGTGGTTTTCAGTGGGACCATGCTCTGACGATTGTCAGGTTTTGCCTAGTGTCACCTTCTGCCACTAGGAAACACGTCCAGGCATATTTTAGAGGAGCAGATGGGCAGTAATAATGCGTGTTTCCTAAGTAGATCACTCAAAATCTAAATGCTCGTTTACTTATTTATTTGCTTATTATACTTTAGAGGAGTTTAGGCTACTTGGTTATTGTGGATAGCCCTCTAAATTACCTTTATTTAAGGCATCGCTTACTCATTGTTTCGGTGGCTAGCAGGTGAACAATTTTTTTCTATCTCTGGCAACCGGTGTTGAGACTTCTGTTGTACCTAACATACTTTGGAATGTATATTTCAGGCCTTTTGGTAAATTGGTCCTCAGGTTTCATAAGGAATGAAAGGAATACGGTCTTCGCCCAAAAGGTAACTTGGCGTGAAAATATCTTGCAGTCGTGACTGATCCCCGTAAACAGGGCGTTTTGTCATGACGACTGGCAAAGTAATTTTATTCAAGGATCATGTTTAAATTAAAAGAAAGCTTTAATAGAACCTTTGAATATGTCTGTGAACACCAGCTTGGGAAACACTGGTTTATAATATGTATTTTCGAACATCTTTAGGATCATAAAGTACATATTTTGATGAATAGATGGCTGTTGCTCGGATCACGTCTAACACAAACTGTTGTCAATGTTAAGTTTGATGAGGCAAAGCTGAACCTTTAGGGCCATTTTCCATTGATTCTGAGTCACACCTGCTATTGCATCATATTTGGAAAGTAATTGGTACTCACCAGTAAAAAAATTACTAATACACCACTAAGAGGATTGAGCCACTAATGCAGTGTATGAATGCAGAGTAATTTTACTAAAATATATCACAGTTCACTCCCTCCATTGTTAATATATATGAGTTTGGGGGTGATGTGTGTTAATTATAACGAAGATGAAGACATACCAAAATAGGGACCCTGTGCCTACATAAAGGAGGCACACATAGCCATACGGTGATGGTGGCTGGCCACCTACCCCACAGACGATGCCAGCACCTTCCAAGCACTATGCATATAACAACTTTATAAGCATGCTGTGAATTGTTGACACAACAACTCTCCCCATTTTCATGGTACAGAAGGAGAAAGCGAATCATGGACAAGGTCACTGGTCCAAGGTCAGAGCTTATAGTTGGCAGAGGCAGGACTTGAACTGGGCAGTCTGCTCCAGACTTCATGTTCTCGGCTCTCAGCTGAAACCATGTTAGTTTCTTCATTTGGCATTAATTTATCTACCGAACATAATCATCTAAACCAAATCAAATTTCACCTGTTTTGCACGTCAGCAGGCTTATTTTCCTGACATGTTGTGGGATGGTACTTGGGAGATTGGTATTAATTTGGCTTTCCTGTCTACAGACTGTACATTTGCATCTCTGCAAAATTAGCAATTAGTTCCTTGGCTTGGCTGCAAGCATTTTTACATAACTGCTAAGATAATAAAGAACTCCTACTTTTCCATAAGCAGAGTTATCTGCTGGAATGCAACAGACACAGAAGGGCCAAAATGTTGAATGGCCAATGCTCATCTAAGAAGCAGTATTGGCCAGCAAGAGCCCTCCCCCACATCCTGCAGGCAGGCTCTCGGCGGTCACTGTGCACGGCCCCTGCCCCACCGGGGCACAGGGAGCCCCTTCCGCTGAAAGCCAGCCGGCTCGCCGGGCTGCTGGGCAATCACACCGGATGGAAGAGTTTACGTGAGTTGTCTCCGTTACATTTGCTCCCGTCCTGAAGAGGCTTACAAGGCGGCATTTACTTGTGGCATGATTTCCTCATTTAAGGCACTGTCTCAAAACTTCAGTCCTCAGTACATGCTAATTTCAAGATTGTTCAGGGGGACCTGGGTGACTAGTGGGTTAGACATCTGACTCTTGATTTGGGCTCAGGTCATGATCTCACAAGTCCGTGTGAGATCGAGCCCCAAGTGTGGCTCTGCGGTGACAGTGCAAAACCTGCTTGGGATTCTCCCTCTCCCTCTATCTCTGCCCCTCCTCTGCTTGTGTGCCTGCTCACAAGAGACAGAGAGAGAGAGAGAGAGAGAGAGAGAAACAAAGAATTAAATACAAATAAAAACAAGTAAAAATTGTTCATAAATGGCGTAGGACAACCAGATTGGTATTTTCTTCAGTGTTGTCATTATTAGAATGTTCACATACAACGCTCTTAAGCGATACTGGCGGAGGAAGCATAGGCTTTTCTGATCATGAATGCGAGGACTAACTTGGACTTTCGGAGAGCCCTTTCTGGGTTGCTGCCCAGGGCCTCTGCGAACTAGAGCAGACCACCTTTGTTTTCTAGATCTGCTCCTCTGGGAGGTGCCAGTCAGCTGCAAATGGGAATTCAGTGAGACGAACTAGTCTGGAAGGGAAATCTAGGACTAAACTCCCCCAAATAGAAAGCAACGAGGGGTCCGGGTCTGGCTCACCCGTCTGCTGGGTGCACACCGGTGGACGCGCAGGAGTGTGGATGGACAGAGATCAGTAGGAGGGCCCCTAAGGGCTGGCACTCTAAGTGTTGATTCCGGATAAAAGGCAGTTGCCCCAAACCCTTCAAGGACCATGACCTGACCATTTGTACAGCACAGATGAATCCAAAGTTGACGAGATTGCCAAAAGACCGTTGACTTTGTTAAGACGCCTAATTATACTTTTTGCTAACCCAGTTAAGGTTCAAAGTTCTGAGAATGCTCACGAGCAGTTGTGCATGGCGTAACCGTGTAGCCGTCGTGCTAAGGAAGCAGGTAGCTCGAGAGCACTGTGATTGAGAAGGGAACTGCATAGATTAGAAGGAAAGAAAAAGAAGAGAATGATGGGTGAAGGGCAGGCTTGAATTTGTACGTAATAGGCCATGAATTTGTTAAGTTTGTTTGTGAATAAGCCACAAACAAATAAAAACTAAACATTTTGATGTACCAATCTGGACGCTACTGAAAAGTTGACTTTCTCCTGGAAGGGAAATGGAAACCCACTAAGAAGTCAGTGGAATTGAACTCTTAAGGGAGCCGTTAAATAGTCTGTGATTTAGGTCCTAGAGAACCCGCATATTTATAGCTTTAACTCTCTCTTTTGATACATCCTTTTCAAAAGTTAAATATAGGGGCGCCTGGGGGGCACAGTCGGTTAAGCGTCCGACTTCAGCCAGGTCACGATCTCGCGGTCCGTGAGTTCGAGCCCCGCGTCAGGCTCTGGGCTGATGGCTCGGAGCCTGGAGCCTGTTTCCGATTCTGTGTGTCCCTCTCTCTCTGCCCCTCCCCCGTTCATGCTCTGTCTCTCTCTGTCCCAAAAATAAATAAAAAAACGTTGAAAAAAAAAATTTCAAAAGTTAAATATAAACAGGTTCCAATTTGTTTAGTAAATTTCATGGCATCTTTTGAAGTCATTTGACCCATTCATTGATTGATCTTAGAACATTTCTTATTAATTTGTATTTATTTTTAGTTGTATAAAATAGTAAGCTTTGGGGCACCTGGGTGGTTCAGTCGGTTGATTGTCCAACTTTGGCTCAGGTCATGATCTCACAGTTCGTGGGTTCGAGCCCTGCTGGGGCTCTGTGCTGACAGCTCAGAGCCTGGAGCCCACTTCGGATTCTTTGTCTCCCTCTCTCTCTGCCCCTCTCCTTCTCTCTCTCTCTCTCTCTCTCCCTTCTCTCTCAAAAATAAATAAACTTAAAAAAAATGTTTTAGTAAAAAAAATAGTAAGCTTTTATCATATTTGTAGAAACAACACTTCTTGGTGAGCTGGCGATCGTTTTATTTTGGTTATTACATTCGCTGAAGGTATTTATTTTATTATTTTTTCTTTATAATTTCTTCTCTTCGTAAGGTGAGAAAGTCTTTCCCCTTTCGGGGTGGTGACAACTGTTTAACTCTATCACTGTTCTTGTTTTTAAGCGGTGTCTATAGTTCCTTTAAAAAAAACATTTTTTTAAAATATTTATTTGTTTTTGAGAGACAGAGAGAGGCAGGGCACGAGCAGGGGAGGGACAGAGAGAGAAGGAGGCACAGAATCTGAAGGAGCTCCAGGCTCCGAGCTGTCAGCACAGTGCTCAAACCAACGAATCGTGGTATCATGGCCTGATTCAAAGTCGGACACTTAACTGACTGAGCCACCCAGGCGCCCTGTCTATAGTTTCTATAACTCATCTAGATGTTATTTTGGGTGAGGAGCTAGGTGGATTTTTTTTTTTTTCTTTAAAGCAAGGCAGATGTCTTCTCTGCCTTCATTTATGATGTGCTGGATTAGCTAACCTAGCCTCTTCCCTCTGCTGCTCTATGGAGGGACTCTGTGGACCCAGGTTCTTCATTTCTGAGGTGATGGGTTTAACGATGGTTTGGCTGAGGGCATAGAAAGGGGCCAGTGGGCTTGTCCAGGCACCAGGAACGAGGTGCAGGTTGAGGCGGGCTTGGTGGGGTTCATCTGGGACTACCCAGTGCCCAGACTGTGACACAGGCACCCCCCGCTACAATGTGAAGAAGGTTGTGGGGGCTGGTTTAAAGACCCAAAACAAATCACCCCACTCCTATTACCCTTTTACCATCATCAAAATTATGAAATTGCCCTTCCCCTCTTTATGCATACACCTCCCAGGCTAAAGCTACATCATGGAATTTGCTTTAACCCGAATTTCAAAAAAAAGGCAGATCATTTGTTCTGAGCACTGGATCTTTTCCTAGGGATGTTGTTAAGCATTTAGCAATGCACTCTTTTAAAGTACGATACTGAAAGCTTGGCTTTCTCCATTTCTTCCTTTGAATTTCCCTTCTCTGCCATATGTATCCTGTGAACAGACATAAACGAAGGATTCTGTTGTCTAAACTTGCATCAGGGTGGATTGAGGCTGGATGTAAGGAACTCCAAAATGATGAAAAAGGAATAAACTTGCTTTGAGCCTAGCTGCCAGGCACCGTTCTTGACTTTCTGCAACTCACAGCCTCGAGTGACAGGCAGAAAGACGGGAAAATACATGCAAGATAGGGGCACCTGGGTGGCTTACTCAGTTAAGCGTCCGACTTCGACTCGGGTCATGATCTTGCAGTTCATGAGTTCTGTGCTGACAGCTCGGAGCCTGGAGCCTGCTTCCGATGCTGTGTCTCCCTCTCTCTCTATGCCCCTCCCCCACTCACGCCCTGTCTCTGTCTCAAAAATAAATAAACATCAAAAAAAATTTTAAATGCAAGACAAAGACATACAAAGGCAGACAATAAATTTAATAATCTAAGACATCCTCCATGTGCACTGAATATCTTATGGTATTGGTTCAATGCGATGCTTACCGTGTTTGAATTTTGGAGACCAGAGGGAAGGTGAGAACAGTCGGACTGGACCGGACAGAGGGAAGACTTGGGGCACATCCTCTCTACCACCTACCCATTGGCCCACAGTGACTTGCACAAAGAATGAGCGAGGGTAATTTGAGACGAGAGCATTTCCTTGTGTCTGTGATTGTGAGGTTGGTTATGAATAGAGGTCATGGTCCTGATCCTGGGCTAGTCCATCCACCTCTCTAAACAGCAGTGTCCTTACATTAGCTAGGACGCAGGGGCAGCAGGAAGTTAATCAGAAGACTGAAAGCCACCAGCAGGGAGGAGGGGGCAAGGGACACGACGGGGAAGGAATGTGTTTTGCTTCGCAGAAGCAACAGATCCAGCCAGGGAGCTGCCTTGCTAGGCATTTCACCGGAGAGCCCCTTGCTAGGTGGGTCTCCCCTGATAATCCCTTACGTGAGCTAGTTGGAGCCATATTGGAGGCGAGGACCTGTGCAGAAGCCCTCCTCATTTGTCCTGAAGTTACTTTAGCTCATTATAATACTAGGATCTCCCCCTGTGGGCGGAGTTTTCAGCCATTTTTTGAGCATATGATGTACGCACTGGCATGTTGACATACTCGGCATGTGCAATTGGACCGAATTTCTTGGGGTACATTAAACTGAACCCAACCAAAGGAAGCATTGAAAGCGAAGAACTTTTGATGACTTGTTACCAAAAGGAGACAGGGAGATAGCTCTCGTAAAGCACTGTCTCCCTGTGGGTTAGGACAGGAAGTTTTGATTAAGTGTATTAGGGGTAGACCCTTTGACTGGACCCCTTGACTTCGGTAACACTTGTATGTAAAAACGGAGAGATTTAGTTCCAGGTGGAAAAAGATGGTGAAACTCGCTCTCTTGACTCAACTCAATCTTCTTGAAGTTCTAGGAAAGAAATAGGTTGTCAAATAGTTTGGAAGTAAATCTGAACAATACAAACATGGGTCGTGTCAAGAGAAACCAAAGGACTTAGGAGTTTGCTAAGAGTTTATTCAGGGAAAAGGTTTTATTTATGGAAAAGATGGGTAGAAGTAAATATAAATAAAGCTATCAATACATGGGAAAATGAAGCATATATGTGATAAATTGGAGATCATCACCCAGAAAGATTTTTTCTTAGATGTATAAATTTAATGCAAGTGGCAATAAAAAGGAAGCAAAGCAGGTGGGGGTGCCTGGGTGGCTCAGTCGGTTGAGCATCTAGCTCTCGATTTTGGCTCAGGTCATGATCCCAGTGTCATGAGACCAGGCTCTGCATCAGGCTTAGAGCCTGCTTAAGATTCTCTCTCCCTCCTCTGCTCCTGTCCCCCATGTGTACGTGTGTTCTCTCCCTAAAATAAAGTTAAAAAAATAAAAAGGAAGCAAGGTAAAACACCGCTGACATCAAAAAAGAGACTTTAAGTCCTAAACTAAACATTTTGTAAAGTAAATGTTTTTAAATAAATCCATCAATATATTTTTTACAAGAGACTCCTAAAACAAAATACAAGGGTAAAACTGAAGAGATGGAAAAATGATACGTGACACAAATGTGGATTGAAAGGATGCCAGGGTAGCAAAGTCAACATAAGACAAAATGTATTTTTAAAGCTTAAAGCATCATACTGTTAAAAATAAATTGTAAAGAGGCCCCAAATGGAGTCACCTGCCCCCAGGACAGCAAACGGAGACTTAGCTACTTGCATGTGAGCTTTAACAAGTCAATATGAGATTTGCTGATCAGCACTAGTGAGGTAGCCTGCATGGGACTCCCACTCTTCCCCCAAAGGGAGGTGACCTTGCCCGAAACAATCTTTTCTTTTCTTTTGCTAATAATTTTCTTCACTCTGCTCTGTTTCTGCCAATAAAAGCCTTCCATGTGCACAGATCCTTGGAGCTCCTTTCTACTCACTAGATGGGATGTTGCCCAATTCATGAATCACTGAATAAAGCCAATTAGATCTTTGAATTTACTCCATTAACAATACAAAATAAAGAGGAATGTTGTAGGGATGCTAAAAGGAAAATACGTTAAGATGTCACAGTTATGAACATAGATCCACTTAACCATATAGTCTAAAAAATACGTGCAGCAACGTATGACGAAATAGTGAGAAGAAATACACAAATCAACCATTGTAGTTATTTAAAAACTTAATGAGATAAAACAAATACGTAGTAAAATCCATAGATACAACCACTTAACCCCACGCTGACGAAAATATTGACTATTTCTAGCACCCAGTGCTCCCTTCTACAAAATTAGCTTCTACCGTCACGATTCATTTATCTGTTCTTGAACTACACATAAATGGAATCATTTAGCGCTTTATTAATAGCTTATTGGCCATTTAGTTTTCCTCTTTAATAAAGAATCCATTCAAGTATTTTTTTTTCCTTGTCTTTTCCTTATAGATTTGTAGCTCTTTATATATTCTAGGTACTAGTCCTTTTGTACCTGAACCAACATGGGTTCGCTCTCACTCCTTGGTGAGTCACAGATACACCAGGTGGAGTTGTTGCACAAAATAGACTTCATTTGCAGCAAATGAGGAGTCATGGGGCAATAACTTCCAAAGCCATGACTCTGAGAGAGGGTGAACGGGTACCTTTTTTTTTAGGGTTCGGCTGAATATTTAGACAGGGAAGCTTTGTCATCATAATTAGAGGCGGGTAGAAATTTGACTTACATCTTAAGGAAACAGGCCTAATACTTAACATTGTATGTGAATGAGGCTGAGGTCCCACTGGGGCAGGATTTTAGTATTATAATGAGATCAAGGGAATTGTCCCCTTTAGCTCATGGTCATTCCAAGGGTCACTCCAGGGTCCATCTGTGCAGGCCTAGGTAGGGGTTTAGCTCAACTGGTCTGGGTGGTCTGGGCCGGCTGGAGGCCCTATCAGGGCAGTTGCTATCACCTGAAGGGTGGTTTTGGCTTTCCTATGCCTGGGTTAAGAGGTAAACCCTAAAGAGATTAAGGAAAAATGTAAGACAAAGGTTGTGAGTACAAGCAGTAAAGCGAGTACAGGCAGTAAAAGTCAGGTCTCGGGGTCTGGCCGGTGACACTTTGTTAGCTGTATGCATTGAAAATATCTTCTCTTGGTCTGTGACTTGCCTTTTTACTCTATCAGTAGAGTCTTTTGATGAACAATAGTTGTTAGTTTCAGTGAAATGCAATGTTTCAATCTTTCAATGGGCTATTTTGGGGTCCTGTTTAAGAATTTTTTTGTCTTAGGGATAAAAAAAAAGGCGGCATTTTTCTGTTGTCTTTGAAAAGTTTTATTATACCTTCCCATGTAATTTCATGCTCCATTTCAAATATGCTTTCTGTGTTTCAAATACGTTTTGTGCCTAGTATGCAGGGAAGGTCAAGGTTCATTTTATTTTCCGTACGGTACCTTTTTTTTTTTTTTTTAATTTTTTTTTTTTCAACGTTTTTAATTTATTTTTGAGACAGAGAGAGACAGAGCATGAACGGGGGAGCGTCAGAGAGAGGGAGACACAGAATCTGAAACAGGCTCCAGGTTCCGAGCCGTCAGCACAGAGCCCGACGCGGGGCTCGAACTCACGGACCGCGAGATCGTGACCTGGCTGAAGTCGGCCGCTTAACCGACTGCGCCACCCAGGCGCCCCTCCATCTGGTACCTTTTATTAAGAAGACCATCCTTTCCCTACCGAGCTGCAGTGGTACCCTTGCGGTAAATCAGGTGACTGTACATATGTGCGTGTATTTCTGGACTGTTTTCTTTTCCATGTTATGCTGTGAGCAGAAACCGGGACTGGATTTGTGAGGCTATAGATAGTAATTTCCCAGCGCGCTATTTTTAGGTTGAGACATGAATGCTTTTGCCTTGATATGGTTCTTTTGATTCTTTTCCCTGACGTGCTTTCCAACCCTTTCGAAGGACAAAGATGGCAAGATGCTCAGAGACGCGCGCTGGTAATGGTGACCCCGGACAGTTTTTACTACACATTTTACTATGCTTACTTTTTCTAATAGAAAAAAATTACTACAAAAATTAGCATGTTCCTTAACCCAATATTCAGGAAAAAAGTAAAATTACAGGAATGCCTCAGGAGCCTTTATTTTGCATTATTCAGAGCTCATTTTCTAGATTCCCGATTATATATGAACGCCTACTGAAAATATTCTACAAATGTTTTGAGATCTCGGAGAATAACAGTGCTATAATCTGAGACTTTAACGTCTCTTATTTTTTGGGTGTTAAGAGAATGTTACATCGGTTTATCTTTAATCTTGGCATTTAACACAGTAATTCGTGTAGCTATTCATGCAATCTTCATATTTGCAATGTAGATTTTAAATGACCTTTTAATTAGGTAAATTTTTAGCTCTTGTTTGTGAATGCAAACATTAAGTACAAGAAGAAATATTTTTATATACTTTGGCTGTCCTATTTTTTGTGCAATGAAATTCCATATATTCTTTATAAACTGACAGCTGAAAACAAAAATCTCCTGATGCAAGTGTTGGTCCCAGTTTCTCCGATGCATCCTGTGGAATTAGCATACCAGATTCAATTCTTTGCAACCACTTGGTCACTGAACACTTAATGTGAAAATCTCTTAAGTTCATCTCTCAAAGCACCAGGCTCCCAGAAAAATAGTTTGGGCAATATGTGAAAGCTTTAATTATGAAGTTATAGAATTCCTCTTTTCTCCTCCCTCTAGATTCACCCGTGCTTCCTGAAAATGTTAGGGGAGCTTTCTGGAGTCCCATCTAACAGCAAAGCTTGTTGATAAATGACCGCTACCTGAATCGTTCAGGCAAGGATGTTTCTGCCAAGTGAATAAAGTTAGAATGAGTCGTCATTGTCCCACAGAATCCAACTCTGGCTCATTTGCACCATGAAAACTGTGTAGTGTGTTTGCATTCACAATATACACAAAGTAAGGACCACAAAGGGAGCACGTTGTTACCTGAGATCTTCTATGATGACCTTAGTGTGTGAAGAGAAGTCAAAGAGACCTAGCGGATCCATGTGTGAAAGAAGTGATATAGCTGATCACTTTACCAGTTCAGTTACTTTTGAAGTGTGTAAACTGATGTAAGAAACATTTAAAAAGGCATTTTTCTACCAGCCGCAAGAGGGCTCATTTAAATTTCAAGATGGTGAATGAACTTCTCTTGTTTGGAAATGAAAAAAAATAAATATCAGGGCACCTGGGTGGCTCAGTCGATCGGTCAAATGTAGGACTCTGGATTCCGGCTCAGGTCGTGATCTCATGGTTTGTGGGTTCGAGTCTCGTGTCAGGCTCCATACTGACAGCACACAGCCTGCTCGGAATTCTCTCTCTGCTCTTTCTGCCCCTCCCCCTGCTTACGGGCTCTCTCTCAAAATAAGTAAACATGAAAAAAAAATGTCTAGATCTGTACTTTCATCCGTTTACTGCATAATATGATTAGTTCTCTAACATCTTTAATTCCCTGTCAAAAACAAGTTTCCATATGTCATGGTTTCCATGAAAATTATACTTCACTTAGAGAAAAACAGAATTGTCAAAATAAAAATGGCTGTATCTAATGATTCTTTTTTTAAGTGCATTTATTTATTTTGAGAGAGAGAGCACAAGTTGGGGAGGAACAGAGAGAGAGGGAGAGAGAATCCCAAGCAGGCTCCACACTGTCCGCATAGAGCCTGACTCAGGGCTTGAACTCATGAACTGTGAGATCATGACCTGGGCTGAAGTTGTCAGAGGCTTTACAAACTGAGTCACCCAGGGGTCCCTCTAATGAATGATTCAAACTAAAATAGGGATCAAAATGTTTAATGTTTTCAAAAATACCCTAAAATGTGTATTCTAAAATTATTTTATTATGTTTTAACGTTCGACAGAGTGCGCATGCCTGAGCGGGGGAGGGGCAGAGAAAGAGACAGAGAATCTGAAGCAGCCCCCACCCCTGCCCCCCGCACTGTCAGCCCAGAGCCCCATGTGGGGCTCGATTTCGCAAACCCTGAGATCATGACCTGAGCTGAAATCAGGAGTCTGAGGCTTAACCAACTGAGCCACCTGGGTGCCCCTAAAATTATGTTACGATACAAAATATGGATGTTAAGTTATCTTTCAGTGCTGCTATACCTTTTTTTAAAAAAAGATTTTAAGTAGTCTCTACACCCAGCATGGGGCTCAAACTCACAACCCTGAGATCAAGAGTCGTATGCTCTTCCAACGGAGCCAGGCAGGGACCCCAAGTACGGCTACACCTTAACTTTGGAATGGGAATCACAATTTTTTTTTGTAAGGTCTTGTGTTGAAATCTTTACCCCAGGGAAAAAAAGAGAGGGAAAGCACAGAGTTTTGGGTTCCTCTTTGTATCCCTAAATATATCATGGCTGTCGTCTGCTCTCTGAGGTGCCGTGGTTTAACTTTTGTGTGGTGTTGGTGGTGGGCGGGGGTTAGGATGGGCTTATATGTCCCTTGTTTGTACAGTGAATAACAATAGCATTGACGTAGAAGCCTAGGAAGACCACTCTGCCACTTCTAATTAGTGTTTAAAAAGTACACAGACGGGACGCCTGGGGGCTCAGTCGGTTAAGCATCCGACTTTGGCTCAGGTCATGATCTCACAGTTTGTGGGTTCAAGCCCTACGCCAGGCTCTGTGCTGACAGATCGGAGCCCGGAGCCTGCTTCGGATTCTGTGTCTCCCTCTCTCTCTGCCCCTTCCCTGCTCATGCTCTCTCTCTGTCTCTCAAAAATAAATAAGAAGTGTTAAAAAAAAAAAAAAAAAGCAACTAAAAGTATATGGAATCTTTGGAAAGTCTTTCTAGGCATGTATAAATATTTGTTCATCACTCTTCAATAAGCGGAATACTTTTGCTCACTTTCTCCCATTGTGACGATCACAACACACTGTAAGGTTTATTTCTTAGATAAAAGAAATTCCTACAGGACATCTGAGGCTAAAAAAAGAAGTTACATAGGTTAGCCAGCAATTTACTTCGGAGGTCGTATTTGAACCCAGTTTTAAACACTAGAAGCCTTCTGCCCCTTGTCAGAATATCACATGGTGTCCTTAGACCTACCAGTCTAAGTAAGCAGCAGGATCTGCATAAAACACTGGAATTTTCCAGAGGAAACAAGCTCTCTAGATGTTTACATTGAAAAGACTTACCCCATGAATAAGGAGGGCTATGTTCAAGTCATGCATTTTTGAGGCTCAGCTGTGGATATTGATGATGTGGGACTAAAGATAAACTTGGGCAAAGTGCAGTCCTGAAATTCCACCACGAACAGAAGGTACTAGACCACAGGCACTGCAGACAGCTTCTGTTGCCCTCTGCGTGCGTCACTGGTATGTTATCTGATTCGGCCTCGCATCCTTGTGGCCTATGGGTTAAGTGTGACTGGTTGACCCGATTGGATAAAGTTCAGGATTTTTCCTTAGAGCAAAGGCGAAGTTGTTTCAAGGACAAAGGCTAAATTCAGATGGAGTGACAAAAGTCAACCCTGCAGACTCTTGGTTTCTTAAGCGTGGTCTTTGAAAACGTGGACTACTTCGTGTAGACCAGTAGCTCATACTAATATAAGAGGCTTATTGCACAACGGTCAACACGCTTCTTGTCGCTAACGAACTGTATCCTTTTAAGCTACCCTTGTGCTCTTACAGTAATTTCTAGAACTTCCGCCAGGAAAGGGCCACAGTGACCACTCACCACTTTCAGCCAACATCCAATTTTGTTATTATAGTAACCTCGAGTAGATGGGCTCCCCAAGAACTTTGCAAAGAACTTGTGAGCGAATGCTGTGCAAAGTGACTTTACTAAACTCACTGATATTAGCCATCCCCCAATTCACAATTGCAGCCCTTTAAAGAATGCCACAAGTGCATTAGGAGGCATTTTGCTTTGGTCCTTCTAACCAAAATAAAACTTCTGGAGTTTACTGTTACATGAATACACAGAATCATCTTGATGTCAACTTTAATGGAGACTTTCTGAACGTCATTCTAATCATAACCTTTTAATGACAAGCTGTGTAATTAAAACAATTGGAAATAATAGGGTAGTGAGCACGGGGGAGATATTTTAGTATGCCTAAATTGTTGGGATGTTCAAGATTTGTATAAAATTCTGGGTATTTCCATCCAGGTTAGCTTATTCTAATAAACACTACAAAGAACATATATGGGGAGGAAATCTAGACGCACAGAGGGATAAAGAGAATCCCAAGCAGACTCCACACTCAGCACAGAGCCCCATGACCGTGAGATCATGACCTGAGCCAACATCCAGAGTTGGAGGCTCAACCGACTGAGCCTCCCCTGCGCCCCTGGGATTTTAAAACATTAAGTCCCGTCAAGGCAACATGGATTTGGTGGTAGTCTCACAGAAACGTGACCGCAACGTGGTTACACTTTTTAAAAAGCTAACACCTGAACAACTGAAAAAGGCAGCACGACTACTGCGGGGGGATGGAAAGAGGAAGCTGGGAAACGCAGCTGGGGACGACTGCGCGAGGGGTGGGGAGCATCGAGAACGTTACACGCCGACAGCTGAACCGCCATGGCTACCCGACGGTCAAAACGTGCTCCAATTTCTGGCTCGCCGGGCTCCATTTTGGTAATTCTGCGTCCCACGAGACAAGGAATTCGTGTGAGTGCACTCTGTTCCCTTGGCAACTAACTATATCACTACCACAAAGGCCAATGGGTTTGGTGTAAACCGGAACCGCACCTCCACGACCATGGCCTGCCTTCATACAAAGACGTGGAAAAGCTAGTGCTATCGATGCGCTCATTTATTTATTGGGAAACAGTTTGGGGAAAAATATTTACAAGAGGGAGCCACATAGGCCTGCCTGTGAGGCAATGAGTAATTTAAGGAGTAAGAGGACAACTTTGATGTGCTGTGAAAGCGGAGAGATTTCTTCTTGACACTCTAGTTACACAACCCGTACCCGTCTCATGCTGTTGTGACTAGTAATTATCAGTTCGTGGTGTGAGATTTCAACTATCTTAACCGGAAATACTCTATAGATAATAGTAAATAGCCAGTCATTCAATAAATTGGAACTTGTTTGAAAAGCCTCTCTCTCTGATGTTTTAAGGAGTACACAATTGTTCACAGTCCTCACCAACGTGAAGGTGCCTTGGGAAACAGCAGGTACCAAAGTTGGACCGTGACTTGTCTGACACTCCCGATCCCCACGCGTGTCAGGACGAGCGACGACAAAATTCTCGCAGAATTTTTGAAAGCTATTATACAACGATGATGTCATTTGTCAAGCAATTAAAAAGACTTTAAATTATGCACAATTGCTTGTAGTGCTGTTAAAAGTCCTCTGGGAAATGGGGCACCTGGGTGGCTCAGTCGGTTGAGCGTCTGACTTCCACTCAGGTCATGATCTCGCAGTTCGTGGGTTCGAGCCCCGCATTGGGCTCTGTGCTGACAGCTCGGAGCCTGGAGCCTGCTTCGGGTTCTGTGTCTCCTTCTCTGTTCCTCTCCTGCTCACGTGCTGTCTCTCTCTCTCTCTCTCTCTCAAAAAATAAAGATTAAAAAAAAAAAAAAAAAAGAGTCCTCTGGGGGTGCCTGGGTAGCTCAGTGCCTGAGCTGACTCTTGATCTCAGCTCAGGTCTTGACCTCAGGGTTGTGAGTTCAAGCCCTGCACTGGCCTCCACCCTGTGCATGGAGCCTACTTAAAAAAAAAAAAAGTCTTCTGGCAAGATTTCCAGAGTACAAAATGGCCACAGTTGAAAAAGTTGCTCACTCATGGTTTCAGTGCCTCAGGCTAAACTTGAGGAATATTCATGAAAATGTGCTATTTGCAAGGATTTAGATATGTCTATGGTGGCATGAAACGGAGGGCCAAAGCATACATTTCTACTAGACCATGTCTAACCTGTTTTCAAAGTTGATACCTACATGTATGGGACACCTCTTAAAAAATGTTTGAGAGAGACAAAAGAGAGAGAGAATGTGCGGGAGAGGGACAGAGAGAGAATCCCAAGCAGGCCCCACGCTGTCAGCCCAGAGCCTGATGTGGGGCTCAATCTCAACAACTGTGAGATCACAACCTGAGTCAACATTAAGAGTTGGCTGCTTAACCGACTGAGCCCCCCGGGGGGCCCCCAGAATTCATAATTCTAAACAGGTTGGATAAAGAGGTAAACTTGTAGTATCTGATTATAACTGGAATTGCTGAGAACTCAGGCATCTTACACGCTCGTGAGATTCGGCTTGACACTCGTGGGAGTTAAGAACTCTTCAAGACACTGAGCAGTTCGCCTTAGAGGCTTGGACTGGTTAGGCAGACAGTCACCGGTACAGCAGAATTCCAAAGACGTTACAAGTGACACCTGCATTAGCTATTCACTGACGGGTGGAGGGCTTCGCGGGTGGCATTTCCAAATCAGTCCGAGAGAGTAGTATTACACCACCAATTGGGAATTAGACCGGCAGACGCATCTTTGCTATGAGCGTCCACAAAGTTGGAGACCTTTCGGAAGCCACCCGTGAAAGTGGTAAAGATTTTTCTCACCCTGCGAGTGTCGGAAACTCCCGAATTGCCCAGATTATAGTGATAGTGAGCACGGAGGGATTCTTCCGTCTTGCAGGCCTAGCACCTGCTCTGAGGCAGAAGGAAAGGGGGACATCTATGAAAATGGTTTAGGAGCACAGCGTTTTCACGGGGGGTACGGACACCGAATGGAGAGGCATCGCCGGGTATCTTCGCGTGGGGCAGTTACTGCTTTGATGAGAGCACACAGGGAACCGATCTTGCATTTTGTCACATTGATGCTGGCCACTTGTTTCCACTAACACGAGGACTGGTGCTGCCAGTAAGACTTATTTAAGGCAGGAACGGAACAGGTGGCGCTCAGTCTAATGGCATCCAAGTGTGAGACACCTAAGAAGTATGTAAACCAAATAGCTTTCAGCTGACTGCAGAGTCTCATTACCACTATGTTAAGAATTGTTTGAAAGAATTTCCACCTTACAAAGATGATAAATCATCTAAAAGTATGTTCAAAAATTGGCCAAAGACGGCTTGTTTATATTCTGAGAGTATGACTAATAATAAAAGCTATCGATTGGTGGACAGTAAGTTTTAACTGCTTCCAGGTTTCGCTAGTAAGTAAAAGACATATTTATGGAAATTATTTTAAAGTATTACCTAAAGTTTTGTGGCTTTAGACATCACTAAATCACATTCTAAAAAAAAAAAAAAAAAAAAAAAATCCAAGGCAATCCATAACTCTTTCTAAATATTAAAGGAAAACGGCTGCTTTGCACCCAACTTCAGAAAGAACTGTGGTGGTTTAAAAAAGACAATTTCCCCCCCCCACCACTCCTACACTTGCAATCTGAGTGGGTTCTGTTAGTTTGACCAAAAGACAAGTGGCCTAATTGGACTCCAAGCGTCTGACTTTTGGTGCCTCTTTTAGGAATGCTGTTGCCACAGCTTAGAACCCCAGGGCATTACGACAGGCCACAAGGGGAGCCGAAGCATCCCCGAGGACAGCCCTAACTACCCTCCACTCTCGTGAAGGTGTCACGTTGCGTCCGGCCTGAGTGGAGTCAACAGATGCCCGCAGCCATGTGAGCGGGTACCGGGTCTAGAATGAACAGTGACGCAACAATGGGCACTTGACCCAGAGATCGGGACCAAGAGCGCGGTGCTGCCACAACAAAAGCCTAACGGTTGGCGCGGCCTGACCACCAAGGCTGGGAAGGTAGGGAAACTGCTCCTGGGCTGGAAAGATGACCAGTTTTGCGGCGGCAAAACAAATGTGTGCCTCTGGCTGAAAGTTTGGAAGAAACACTCCAAGTGAGAATTAGTTCATTCTGGCTGTGTGTAACGAGGCGTGGGGAGAAATGGTTCCAGAACGCACGTCTCTGGGAAACGTGACTTGATGAAATAAAATACGAAGAAGCACTTGAAAACATCAGTTGTGGCAATCACACCACAATAGCACAAGAAGAGAAAAAACAACAACAACAACAACAACAACAACAACAACAAAAAACCCAGTAGAAAAGCTCTTAGTAAAGGCTGTGGGCTGTACATGAAAGGAAACGTAATCGTAGTTCACGACTTTGCTCAGCAAACAGTAGAGAGTCATGATAACGTAAATGCTAGTGAACCAGCTGGAAAGTAACATAGTAAATTACTGGAAAAACAGCAGAGAACGTTCTTACGAAATAGCTAAAATGTCATATAAGAAAGTAAATCGATAGATGATTTAGCAAGATAATTGCAGTATAGTTGTATTATTTGGCACTTATAAGCTAAAAAGTATACCTCTAGGTGACACAACTGGGAAACAGAACAAGGGCTTGGGAGAGGGTTCACTGTTTTGAAAGCATAGACATGTTTTACACCATGATAATTTAAAAAATAAAAATGAAAGTTTACATAATTTTTGCTCCTTCTGTTCTTAGCATATGCAGAGGTATCTTTGCGAAAATCAGTAAAATTATCCACATAATCCATGTGTGCTTTTTACTTGCAATAAAATGATTTAAGCATGATTCTTGTAATAAAGCAAGCTACGTTTCTATGAGAGATTGGGTAATGAATGTAACAAGCTTTGATTATGCAAAAAATCTTTATAATACCTAACGTTTACTGAATACTTAATGTTTTTAAAATTGTTTATAGCACTTTATAGGTTTATTAACTTCATCACTTAACCTTCAAAATAACCTTATGAGGTAGGTCCTACCATACCATCTAGGGACAAAACTGAGGTTCAAAGTTAATGCACGTCGCCCAAAGTGAAGGTTAGATCTAGATGGAACTCAGGGGTTCTGATGCCCAAACGCTCAGTACACTGACCGTAACCATACAAAGGGAAGAACTCCAAGAGTTTTGCCAGGTTCCATTTCTCTTTTTAACAAAGAAAACTGCATTTTCTCTCCATGTGCTTTATAAAGGGATATGTGAACACCGATGGGATGGCTATAAAACAGGATGTAAGAAAAACGATAAGCGACAAAATCCAACATGAAAGAGCAGCGTCAATGAGAAGACAGCTTCCACGTCGTGTCGGGCCACGGCGGTTCCACAGCACAACGACCACATGTTTCTATGTGTGAAAGGCACCCAGTCAGTCAAAATGGTCCACCTGGCAGATTCATTCAGACCCAACCAAATCTGCTTAACAAAACCGCTCTGGAGATACGGCAGTTTATCGCTTTGGTATTCTTTGCACTGAGAGGTCATGGAAGGACTGAATAGAAACATGTGAAATCATTTGTTCATTTATTCATTAATATGTTGTCAAATTCAGTTTTCTATACACTATGGTGTTTATTCCATTTTCTGTACTATTAGATATACATATTTAAAAAAATATTTAACTTATTTTTAAGAAGAAATTAAATATTTTCTGAAAAAGAATCGTTTTATTATCGTTCTCTAGCAACAAACCTGAAAACAAGCCTCCTCCAACTCAACTAACTCATTTAAATACCTTCGCTCCGTAGCAATTTGTCTAAATATCGAGTTTACACAATTCTATTCTACAGAACACTGTTTTACCCTGTTACACAGTATATAGTTAAAGAACATTTTTGTAATAAACAAGTTTCTCTTTCGATATGATACAGAACAAGTTTTTCACACTTCCCAGCAATCACTCGAATATATTAAAAATGCATCCTTCTTTAAAAGGCACACACATTTACAGGTTCAAATCTTTATTGTTTTAAAATTCTACATGTCTTTTACAATACAATATTTTGTTATTTAAATGACCTCTAAATGGTTAATGTACAATGAATATGCTTTTTCTGAACTCAAACCATGGATTACGATTTCATCAACAGGATTATTTCCAACCCAAATCAAAAGAGGTTGGGAAGGTTTTGAGTGCCGCGTTTGAAACGGTCAAGAGCACACACGCTTCCCCGTAGAACCCAGGTGGCCGCTGTTCAAAGTGCTTTTGAAGACTGCTGATTATGGCTGGCCTTAACATCAGTCGATCAAATGACAAGTTTTTATTTTGAAACGTCAAAGGGCATTTAAAAAAATAAATGAAACAATTTGCTTTAGTAATCTACAGACGCAAACTCAAAGTTATGATTATCTGCATGCAGTAACACTCCCCTTTAAATAGTTCTGAAGAATTTATACATTTTATAAAGAATGTGTTTCAGAGTGCAAGTTTTCTGATATTGATTTCACAAAAGGACAAATGCTGGTAATAAGAGCTAACATTTACTATCTAAGTCCAAGCTAATGTATATGTAACAGGCAATTAATATGGCTCACCGTAAGCCACAATGCAGGGTATGCCCTTTGAGAAAATGAACTACTTTGGTCCGCATTTCTAGTTATCTGGGTAAAAAAACCAAAAACAAAACCATTTTAAGTCGGCCAAGGCTTTTGATGAATTTATTGTTCCTAAAACGTAGCCAGTTAAAAAGGAAGTGATATACACCAATGAAGTGTATTGTCACGGCGACCTCCGTATAAAAAGACGGCCTGCTGTTTTTGGAGTGAGGAGTAAGCACTGTAGGACAGATCAGGCAGCTGTCACAGAACGTTTGATTTCTTAAGTTATACTTTCTTATTCCATGACACAGCTTTCACTCTGTAAAACTTTGTCCCCAGAGGAACCTTGAATCGGTTTTGTGCCTAAGAAGAAAAGAAGAGGAATGACTTCAATGGTTAAAACCAAACTACACAGTACTGTCCGATCGTACTACTCAGTGCGAGAGTACTGGGGGCTGGGGAGCACGGGCGAGCAGAAGTCTTTACCAAAGCGCCCAAGACCCGCCCCTCCCCAGGCTGAGAGTACACGGAACCACTAACATTGATGGAAGAAAGAGCTGGTAATCGTTGCCCAACAATACGGTACAAACGGAGCCACAGGTCACGATTTCGTACCGAAGAACCGTCAGTACACAGTTTAAGTTCCATCAGTGCTTTGGAGCAGAGAGGCCCCAAACCGTTCGGTAGATTCCACCGACTCTACGGTGTCGACACTGCTGACACTACAGTCAGGGACGTGTTCAGCCATCAGACAGTTCACGTTATCTTCCTTCCCGGGGGATAGCATATGAAAATAAGAAAACAACAACTCTGCCTACAAACGGATGCGCTCAGTCATCAGTTATGCTACGTGTTCTTCTTCGCACACGAAAACACTAATAACTGGATGGTCACAGAAGAGCGTAGTAGTTTTCATGTACAGGCTGAGGAGTTGTTGGTAATCACCTATCCATGTCTACTCTCTAAAGAGAAATAACAAATCCTTATAAAACTCCTGGTTCGTACTCACACTCCTTGAACTCAAGGCCTAACTGGGCCTAACTCGATCGAGTGAGCTAAAACGCCAACCGCTGCCCTATGAACAATTTCTGTGTAAAGGAGTATGTGAATCTGAATCTTCCTTATGGTTCCTAGGTTTATATTATCTGATGTAGTTTTTACCTTTTTGGCTTGACAGTATTCCTTTTCCATTACTTTTCCAAGTACCCAGGGTCTTCGAGATGCACCTGAAGCTAGTGAACGAAAGTGTGAGTTTCTTTTTAAAAGTAGTTATAATTACTCATGAAAACATTAACTGCCAGAATCAAAACAGACGAATAAAGTTGTCAGAAGTGAAAAAAGGTGTAAGACTCTTAAAACTGAAATCCCTAAAGAACGAAATGTTTTCTGAGACAGAAATGGAATCATTTTACTTTTCGGCCATTGGTTTTAACTTTCTGCACTAAAAATATAGATGGTAAAGCAAATCACAGAACTAACAGAAGTTCAAGAACTACAAATAATCTAAGTACAAATCATGAACAAATAAATCTAGGGATTCTAAGTTAGCTCAACAGTGCCATCTACCGAAATGCTAACGAAGATGGCCATTTCTATTTCTGAAGCAGACAGTTATTCAGACAAAATTTATCTTCTAGGTTCAAAGCAAAGCACTGCCTTTGTGGGGGTGGTGGGGGGGTGGTGGTGCTTTTCACGTCAGTGCTCAAGGGTAGGAGCCTGTGTCACATCTGTCCCGCACAGCGCCTGGCAGGGCAGCGGTAACGTGATTGGTGCACAATAAATAACATAAGGGCTAACGGGTTAAGAAGCAAAGCCCGGAAGGGCGGTGCTTGTGCGAAGGGGAGACGGAAAATGCGGGGGGAGACGGAAAATGAGGGAGGAGACAGGATGAAAAGCTAATCCTCAAAGAGCCAAAGTGTGACAAGCTAAGAAAGGGAGAGCACTCATTTCATTTTTAAATTCATTAAAAGAGAAGCTAATAAAAGAGTTGATTTCCAAAGTATTGGGTCAATAAATGATCTGCTTAGGCTAAAGCCTGAGATTCCCAAGAGAAGACAAATCTGATCTTTAGTCCCTAAACATAGTTTGGCAGGATATAAATGAAGGATACCATGAATGAACTATCAGAAATGGAAAATGCTCTACAGAGTAATTTAGCACTTCACAGATAATGCGTGATTTCTGAAAAGAATGATCTAAAACTGAATGCTTATGTTTTATGTCTGAGGAGTAATGGGTCCCACTGTCAAGGGCATAAAAACACTCTAGTATTTTGTATTTCTTTAAAAAAGTGGGGGTGGGGTGGGGGTCAGGAGGGTAGAGTTCCTTGGTAAAGTAAGACTGTTAAATTCTTTTCTCCAAGACTTGTGAGAGCCCTTCACGTGGTAACGTGCACTGTAACCTCTAAGGGTACACAGGAAGTGTTTCCTAGATTTAAACACTAACTCTCCTATTCTTGGGAAAGGCACACTGAAGTTTTTAAAGATCCATGATATACCTTAGCCCCTTATAGTTCTGGAAACAAAAATAAACACGTTTGTGTATATTTATGCATTTATACATTTAGACATACACATGTAGAATAAAACAAATGGGGCAAAATGTTAACAACAGGTGAATCTGTAAAGGTCTATAGCTCTTTTTTTGTTTTTTTAAACGCTGGTACTTGTGCAACTTTTTGGTAAATTTCAGAATCATTTTCAAATAAAAAAATTTAAAGAAATGAAAAAAAACCCAGAAAATCGAAAAAAAATGTCGTTCATTGTTTTCAAGGCACAAAATCAGTACGTTGTAAGCTTATCTTCTCATTTTTCAAGGTTCTACGAAAACTGTACAAGTCTATGCGCATTTCTGTATAACCCATCACCAACAGCCATGATGGAGTGATCGTGTGACACTGGCCTAATTCAAGAATTGGTATTTGCCCATGTCGGTAAGTCATTCCACACGGACACATCAATTGTAATGGGCATATATTCCTGTACTTTAATAATCCTATTTAAGCTAAGTACCCCAAGGTATCTATTCTCTTTTAAAGATCAAAGCAATAGATAGTAGACACTGTAATTTAGTATATTTTAACACATTTTTTTAAAAAAACCAAAAAAACCACTAAGTATTGAAAAGTTTAATGAAAAAAAAAAAAAAGGAAGAACGTAAGATGATAAGCAGGCTAGAAAAGGCATTTTACAACTGGAGAACTTTTTTTCTAAAACTGGTCTTTACTGCCTTTATAGACAAATGAGTGTGTACTAAGCTAAGATAGGCTGCATGTGTATGAGAATTTTGACAATATAATTCTGCCTCTGCTAGGGTATATCTGATCCAATCTCATTAAATCCACTCTATTTCCGAATTGTCAGTAGATCCTGGAAAATAATCTGGATAACGCAGATTTTATAAAACAGCAACGACAAAAACAAAACGAAAAAACGAAACAAAACAAAAACAAAACAGAAACAAAACAAAAACAAAAACGTATTAAGCAGAGTTCCGTCTGAGTGATGTAATTCTGTTATGATTAGACAGGAGGGGAAAACCTCTGACATACTGCGTGCGCTCCGGCTTCGCTAGTGTGGTTCCGGATGTGACACTTACCACCCTCACCTGGTTTCAGATCCAGGGCAGGCAGAGACTCCGAATGCAGGAAATACAAGGTTGGACTAACGGTAAACAACACGTAATTGTCATGGCGCTCGTCTAGGATGATGAGCACCAAATCTCCCACCTGAAAACTGAAGAAAGGAATGTAATTTATTGCCCTGCAGAGTCACTGCCGCACTCTTCTGAAAACTTCAAGCATATATTCTGCAGCGTTCAGCCCTATATTCAAGTGTCAAACACTACCTATTGTTTAGAAAAACAAAACAAAACAAAACAAATGCTTGGATGAGGGGGGAGGAGGACCCCCCCCCCCCCCCCCCCCCCAGTCATCTAGTCACAGGAAGAAGATGTTCATCCTTTATCTCCCACTCACACTACGTGCTACCTGCTATTTCTGTCTCTGGGTCTAGTGCTCTTCTGTTTGAAAGAAAACCCAGCAGTGTTCAGTTCATGTACTTAATCAGGCTTAAACAAGTCGGTGGAAATGACTGCTTTGGGGTGACGCCTGAAACACGGAGCGAGGAAAGAAGGAAGTGGGTGTAGCTGCCCATAGGCTCTAAGTGATGCTCTCTTCAGAATCAGTTTTCAAAATGTTCAAAATATGAACAGGCCTTGAAGGCTAATCTTGCGGCCTCACTGAATTTCGCTCTCAGTCTAGCAGTGTTTTAGTGGAGGGTTTAGGGTTTTCTTGATGAAGTATCATCTCATCTGCAAATAGTGGAAGTAATACGTCTTCCTTGCAGAGCTGGATGCCTTTTATTTCGTTTTGCTGTCTGACTGCTGTGGCCAGGACTTCCAGTACTATGGTGAACAGAAGTAGTGGTTACCGGAGGGGAGGGGGGTGGGGGATGGATTAAGAGTAAGTACACTTATCACGTTGAGCCCTGAGTAACTGAGTAACGTACACAGTTGCTGAAATACTATGTTGCACACCCGGAACTAACGTAACACTGTACGTTAACTATACAGGAATTCGAATTAACTTAATAAAAAAAAAAAAACAAGGAAAGTTAATCTTGGATTTCACACTTGCCATGACCATTTAATTCTGTAGGTCTTGCACCTGATAAATCATCAGAATCACTGGGAAAGCTTTTAAAAGAGAACAGTTTTTTATTCATTAATTGCTTATCCTACAAATCCTCGATGCCCGCCTCACAGGATGTGGCAGGCACTGTTTTGGCTAAACACCAGAACATCTTTAAAAAGGTAGATAGGACCTCTCCCAGGCAGTTTTTTCTTTTTCATAAAGCTCATCCCATTCTAATCTTTGAAAGGCCCAACCCTGGATCTGACTTGACATACAGCTGATACATAAAAGCAGATACCATTTAGCCCTTTGAAATCACTGAGAAAAGAGAAGATTCTAATGAGGGTCAGTAACCACAGACGTCTGACAACCAAAAATTTCATTGACAGACCTATTACAGACAAAATACAGAAGACTAACCAGTGCTTGTGAGCTGTTAACAATGCTTTTCAAAAACCTTATTACGGAGACCCTCCTTTCCAACAGCCCGTGTCAAAACCCAATATATTACTGTGAGGTAATGTGGAACAGGATGGCTGTCTGTGAAATTATTCAACTGGTAAATTTAATAGTGTATTATGAATCTGTAGTGTATCAATTACAGTGAAGTCTGAAAAACAGAAACCAGAAACACTGCAACTTAAAAAATCTCCTATTTGAAATGACTCTCCGATCTAAAATGAAAAAGACTAGGGTAATCAACAGGATTTAGAAGCGGTGGCATTGGGGGTGCCTGGGGGCCTCAGTCGGCTGAGCGGCCGACTTCGGCTCAGGTCGCGATCTCGCGGTTTGTTGAGTTCGAGCCCCGTGTCGGGCTGTGCTGACAGCTCGGGGCCTGGAGCCTGGTTCACATTCTGTCTCCTTCTCTCCCTGCCCCTCCCCAACTTGTACTCTGTCTTTGTCTCTCAAAAATAAACAAATGCAAAAAAAATTTTTTTAAAGAGGTGGCATCAGCTGAAAAGTGGAGTCAAAAAGATTTCAGAAATATCTGTGTACAAATGATAATTAAAGCTGTAATAGGAATGGCTTTGAATGTAATCCTAATGTTTCCAAGAATACTTTAGAAAACCTTTACTTTTAATAGAAAATGTTTTACTACCAATGAGTACAAAACACTCAGCTCAATGCACCTGAAATCTGAAGGATTACAGCCACTGAAATATATTTCCATTAACAATCCAATACTATCTAAATCAGTGACTCTCTTTCACAGGAAAAACTTTGAGAAAATATAAATAAAATACTCACTCTCTAATAGCTATCTTTTCCGAATGCCTTGAGGATACCGAAGACATGCTCTGAGACATCTAAAAAAATGGACAGTTCATAAAGCTATTTACACAATTAAAGCACCACATATATTTCTCTCGATGTCACACACATTCAGATCTGTGCCTCAGCTTTTAAGAGTCCAAGCATAAGGTTCATTAATGTAATTCCTTTCCTTCAACAATAATTTTCAGTGGACAAATTCACCTACACTTTTACTTATGTTATTTTCTTAATCAAATTTGGCTGCATTAAAGACTACGTATAGAATATTTTATTTGTAATTCCATAGCTAATATTAAAAATATCACAGGGAAAGAGATTAACAATTTTTGGAGAAGAGTTTGCCAATTCTAACACATCAGTTTCAAATCTACTGGTAAAAGAACAAACCAAAAAACTCTGCAGGAAAATCTTACTCAAAGACTCACTAACTTGGAAAAACAAATAAACACAATGCTACGCTGGCTGAAAAGTGGGTGGGAGAACAAAGTTCTCAGAGTCGGTAAAGTCCCTCTCTGACGTCCAAGGCAACTTCTGAGAAGCTTCAGTTTAAAAACCCACAATTCTGAGCAAGTGCTAAATGAGGAAAGGTGTGACTGTCACCCATTTCCTCTCCTGATGACGAACAAAATGGGACGAGACACGCGAGCGGACGCGCTGTTTGTTGCCTTAGCCCAGCTGAGACGGCTTGCTCTTCAAACGGGCTTTAATCCATTTCTGACACCATCACATGACCCACGGGGCACGTGTCCCCCAGTCTCAGGGCCAGAAAGGATGGTGAAGATGCCTTCACTTCCCAAGCAGAGTGGGCAGCACAAATCAAGGACAGACAAGTGCATTTCTCTTATTAAGTCTAATTCTGATTCTCAGAATTTCTTCCATTGCTCTCTGAACTTTATCTGGAATAACGAAGGGTCTCATTCGTGCTTGAAACAAAATAAAAAGAACAATAACAAATAATGAACAGAAAGGCCTAAAAGTACAGCAATTGAGTATCAAAATCATCCAAATGGTCTACATACTGCCAGTGAAGGCAAGTTTGACCATCCATTTTCTGGACCACATTTTATTTAGATTTTTTAAAAAGCTTAAGTTTTTCATATATTTATTATAAATGAGGTCTTAGATTTAAGAAAACACTGTGAAAACAGCTGTAAATTGACATGAAAGTATCCTTAACATTGAGACACCTCTCTGGGTGGGAGTGGGGTCCTCTGGATCTGAAGGGCAAAACTCCTTCTTTCATAAACACTTCCCAAGCATCAACTGTGTACCAGTTACTACTGAAGGTGCTAGGAACACAGACAAGACTGACTACAAAACCCTTGCCAAACAGGGCTTAAAATCTATTGGAAATACTGCATCAAACGGCATGTTGAATGATGTCTGAGACAGGCAACTCTTCTCAGTCTTTTTGAACAATGGTTTGCTGTACTTACAAAAACAGCAAATAGACTTAAGATTGTCTTGGTGATAAATTAATGATTGACTATAATGACTGTAGACTAATTGACCATATGACTAATGACTACAGAATTTAGATGTAATTTTTGCTGTTCAATAAGGTATAGGAAAGAAAAGCAGATGTTTCCCTACAAGATACTGTTTTTAAAAAGCTCAATTCTAATCAGTATCAAAACTTTTCAAAAGTACTGAACACACGCCTTAAGATTATTCCTATTTCCTCATAACTTACAATTATTAGAACTTGCAAAATGAAGTAACTGCCTTATTAAAACAAGTAAGATCAACCGTACAACTGTTCAAGTAATAGGTTAATATGTTTGCAGGTTAGAGTAAAGCCAAGATTAATTCAGAAGATTATACAGGGTATCATGCAAAGTGTCAGGATCAAACATGTTCAGTTTAAAAAAAAAAGTGAACGGACATAATGTATTAATTACGCACCCTTAAGAGTGAATATGTTAATTTCCAAAAGGCCTATAAAAAGTACTTCTAACTATAAAGAGTTACTGACTTAAGAATCCCAACTTGATGTTACAAATACATGTAATTACGGAATCCTAAGTGATCATAGCTTATTAATCACCGGAAACACGGCCTTGAATTTGCTGACTGATATTAACGTGACATCAGTAAGGTAGTCAGCTTCGTCCGTTCTACTGCCACGGAGGGCACCTCTGACCTACGGTCACCTCTCTGAGAATCAAGTCATTAATGACCCACACGGCCCAATGAAACTACTAGAAATAAATTCATCGAGCCAAACATGTTGCTGACGGTATTTATAATGAAATGCAATGCAAAACATTTTGAAATGTTAACACCTATTGGCCAAGAAAAATAACTTACCAGTCTTTGATTTAACCGCTTGTTTTCTTCTTCTTTCAATTGTAATGTCTGCAGGAGGAAAAAAAAGGGACCTGTGGTTTATCCCTTGTATCTTCTCTACTTGAAACTTCCTAACTGTCAAATTTCCTTCATCTTCACATTAATGTTCTGATCTAGTATGAAAAGTTAGTGAGGATATTCTTTTTTATGGATCCTTTCCAACTGTTTTAATTATTTACAGGCTTAAGAGAGAATGAGAACAATTTTAGGTACATTTACCTAAGCTGAGGGTTCTCAAAGTTTAATATGCTTTAGAATTACTTGTGGAACTTGTAAATGTGCAGTAAATAGCTGGGAGCTATTCCCGAAGACTCTGTAGGGGATAGACAGGAGACGGGGGATAGGAACAGGTCTGGCCTAAGAGGAGGATTCTGTAGTTATAACACACACCCCAGCTGAATTTCACAAAGGTGATCACACAACCCTTTAATAAGAATGCACGATAGAACACAAAGTTATAGAATTCTGACTTTGGATTCTTACTGGACGATTAAGCCTGAAAAGAGCAAGAGAAAATGTTGAAAATCTTAAAAGCCCAAGGAATGAAAGTGATCTATGAGTAAGGATATGTTAACTCTGAATCAAAATTATATATAACCTGATAGTACAATTGAGAGGAAACCCCTTATTGCCATTTTTTAAAAATTTCAATTAATCTCAAAAAAAAAAACCCACAAAAAACAAAACCCCTAACTTATCTCATTATTCATACTCTATTTTTGCCCACTTCTAGAAAATACTTACCTTGTTTTTGAAATAAACACATGAGGGTTCCTATTTATAATCTTTTGTTGCATTCTGAACTGTTATTGAATAAAACCAATATTCCCTATATTCATTTTATAAAGACCACCAATCTTCTTTTCGGATATAGACTTCATTTACTGGGAAGAAATGACAAATAACAGACCTGGAATACTATCACCAAATATTTAGCCACTTGAATAAAAAAAATGACAGGATTTCTCAAAACATTAATCGCAAAAGTAACCACTTTTTAAAAGATCTAACTTTATAAACACAACCTGGTATGTTTTCAATATAAACATTTTGTAACAGCGTCCAAAACAAACGCGAACACAGTCAACACTGCATTTCAAGAAAGAAATTTACTTACTCGTTCTAACAGCATTATTCTCTGTTTTTCTTCAGATAGCATATGGATATTTTCTCTAAAAGAGAATGATTTATTTTAGTTTAAGTCTTTTAAAATTCTGGACTTTACATTCTTCAATAAGATTTGGAAATTTAACTATTACTACAGAGCACTTTAAAAATTAAAGATTTGGACTACCTTTTTTTTTTTTTTTTAATTTTTTTTTTTTTTTTATGTTTATTTATTTTTGAGAGAGACAGAGTGCAAGCGGGGAAGGGGCAGAGAGAGAGGGAGACAAAGAATCCGAAGCAGGCTCCAGGCTCTGAGCTGACAGAATAGAGCCTGATGCAGGGCTCGAACTCATGAACAGTGAGATCATGACCTGAATTGAAGTCGGATGCTCAACTGACTGAGCCACCCAGGCCCCTCTGGACTACATTTTCAAAAGCAGCCTTAATGTTTAAATTAGGACACATTTCAATGGTACATGTTCTTTGTACTGGAGGTCTTGAACCCAGATCGACAAACCTTTTGAAATTATAAGCAAAACTTTGTGCATGCATTTTTCTAGGGGCCATGTCTTTTGAATCTGAAGTTTTCCCCCAGAGAGGAAGAAGCGCTCCTCTTCCTACGTGTGGGTTAATGTGTGGTACCAATAAAGTGGTATTTCCTGGGTGGCTTCACCATTAAAACTAGAAATAAAACACAATACATCTATGAGTAAGCTACAGACAGAACTTAAAGTTTTATTCCACAAAAAAATAAACCAGATCTCAATAAAGATTTCAGTGGTACTACTAAGTGGCTAGAAATGTGCTCGTCTCTCTGCCATGCGTAAATCTGCCCATCGCACTAAAACACTCAAAAAGTTAGAAAAGAAAAAAATGTCTAATAGGGTACAGGCTTGAACGTTGTATTTTTATTACAATTCTTTATGGAGGCACGATTGGGAAATAAATTATGAGACATTCAAAGTGTAAAATATGATGATGTGATATACATACACATTGTGAAAACATAAGTTCAATGAGTCAACTAACACCTCCATCACTTACCTTTTTGGCAAGGCAGGGAGAATGCTGAAATTCTACTCTCTTATCAAATTTCAACTATACAACACAGTGTTATCATTTACCGTGACCATGTTACATCCTTAGGTCTTGTTCATCTTATAACTTGTACCTGAAAGATTGCAACCTTTATCCAACCTTGCCCCTCCCAGCCCCAGCTCCTGGCAACCACTTTTCTACTCTATGAATTTGACTTTTTATTTAAAGATTCTACATATAAGGGATACTATGCGTTATTTGTCTCTCTCTGGCTGGCTTATTTCATTTGGCATGTTGGCCTCCAGGTTCATCCATGCTACTGCAAAGGGCAGAATCTCCTTCTTTCTCATGGCTGAATAATAATTCGTGAAATATTTTTGTTCACCATTTTCTTAATCCATTCATCCATCAAGGGATACTTAGGATGTTCCCATGTATTGGCTACTGTGAATAATGCTGCGGTGAGCATGGGAGGACAGAGATCTCTTTTGAGATAATGGCTTCATTTCTTTTGCGTAGATGTACCCAGAGCTGAGAGACAGCTGGATCATACGGCAGCTCTACTTTTAATTCCTTGAGGAACCACCATATTGTTTTCTATACCGGCTGTACCAGTTTACATTCCCACGAACAGTTCATGAGAGTTCTCTTTCCTCCACATTCTCACCAGCACTTGTTACCCACTGCCTCTTTAATAACAGACATCCTAAGAGATACGAGGAGACTGGTATCTTGTGGCTTTGATTTATATTTCCCTTATGATTGGTGACACTGAGTACCTTTTCATGTAGGTCATCCGTACGTCCTCTTTGGAAAAAGGTCTATTTTTTGCCCACTTTTTAACTGGGGCTGTTTCTTTGCTGTCGTGCGGGTTCTTTATATATTTCAGGCATTAACAATGTATTAGATGTATAATTTGCAAATATTTTCTTCCACTCCATAAGTTGTCTTTTGATTTTGTTGATGTACGGAACCTTTTTAGTTTGATGTAGTCCTACTTGTTTATTTTTGCTGTCTTTGCTTCCAGTGAAAACCCCCCACACCACTGCCAAGCCAATGTCAAGGAGCTTCTCTCCTATACTTTCTTCTCTGAGCTTTACAGTTTTGGGTCTTATATTTAAGTCTTTAATCCATTTTGAGGTGATTTTTGTGTATGGTGTTAACATAGGGATCCGGTTTCATTCTTTTGCACATGGCCGTCCAGTTTTCCCAGCACCATTTACTGAAGACACTATCCTTTCCCTACTGGGCATTCCTAAACTCCCTTGTCAAATTTTAGTTGCCTAATATGCAGGAATTTGTTTCTGGCATCTCTATTCTATTCCATTCAGCTTTGCATCTACTTATGCTACCTGTTTGATTACTACAGCACTGCAATACAGTGTGAAACCTGTCAGAAAGTCAGAAAGTGTGAAACCTCTAGCTTTGTTCCTCTTGCCCAAGATCGCTTGGGTTATTCAGGGCGTTCTGTAGTTCCGTATGCATTTTGGGACTGCTCCTTTCCGTTTCTGCGAGAAGTGTTACTGGAGTTTTGATAGGGACTGCAAAGAATCTTCAGATTGCTTTGGTTAGTAGAGACATGTTCATAATTTTAATTCTTCCAATCCACGAACACAAAATCTCTGTCCACTTATTTGTGTCTTCTTCAATTTCTTTCACCAACATCTTGTAGTTTTCAGTGTACAAATCTTTCACCTCCTTGGTTAAATCTATTACTAAGTATTTTACTCTTTTTGATGCAATTGTAAATGGGACAGTTTCTCAAATCTCTTTGTTAGTTCATTGTTAGCATATAAAAACATTACTGATCTCATGTCCTGCAACTTTCCTGAACTTATGATTAGTTCTAACAGTTTTTGGTAGTCTTTTAGGGGTTTCTACATATTATCATGTCATCTACAAAGAGATAATTTCACTTCTTCCTTACCTGTTTGGGTATTTTTTATTTCCTTTTCTTGCCTAATTGCTCTGGCTAGGACTTCCAGCACACTATGGTGAAAAGCAGTGGCGAGAGTAGGTATCTTTGCTTTGTCCAGATCTTACAGAGAACTTTCAGCTTTCTGCCGTTGAGTATGATGTTAACTGTGTGTTTCGCATATACAGCCTTTATTATGTTGGGGTACATTGACTCTACACCCACTTTGTGAAGAGTTTTTATCATGAAAGGATTGATGTTGAAAATTCTGTCAAGTGCTTTTTCCTCATCTACTGAAATGATTAAACGATGGCCATTCTTTGTTTTGTTGATGGGGTAGATCACACCAGTTTGCTGAGGTTGAACCACCCTTGTATCCCTGGAATAAATCCCACTTGATCCTGGTGTACATTCCCTTTCGTACATTGCAGAACTTGGTTTATTAATATATTGCTGAGCATTTCTGCATCTATGTCCATTATGGATACTGCCCTGTATTTTTCTTGTAGCTCCCCTGTCATGCAGGTAACAGGGTAATGCTGGCTTCATATATTGAGTTCCGTAGAGCTCTTTCCTCTTCTGTGTTTTAGAAGAGTTTCAGGAAGGTTGGTATTAGTTCTTCTTTAAAAAAAAATGTTTGATAGAATTCACCAGTGAAGCCATCTGGTCCCAGACTTTTCTCTGCTGGGAGGTTTCTGCTTACAGATTCAATCTCCTTACTTAACTGGCCTGTTAAGATTTTCTATTTCTTCATGACTCAGTCTTGGACGGTTGTATGTTTCTAGGAGTGTATCCATGTCTTCTAGATTGTCCAATTTGTTGTAAATGATTGTACATAGTAGTTTCTTACAATTCTTTATGTCTGGTATTAGCAGTAATGTAGACTTCTAAATTATTCTGGGTAATTCCCCATTTACATTTTAAGCAACTGACTAAAGCAGGAATTGTGTCTTCTAAATGTTAATTCTTTTTTTTGTTTAAATTTTTTTATGTGAGAGAGAGAGAGAGCACACATGAGCTGGGGGGCAGGGGTAGAGGGAGAGCAAGAAAGAGGGTGTAGAATTCTTAAGCATGGAGCCCCACATGGGGTTTGATCCCATGACACTGGGATTACTACCAGAGCCCAAACCAAGAGTTGGGACACTTAACCGACTAAGCCACCAAGGCACCCCTAATGTTAATTCTTGTAGGAAGAGGCTATGCCTAACACAAGGTCATGAAGATTTAATTTCATTTTAGCTTTTACATTTAACTCTGTGATTCCCCTGTCTTGTAAATAGGAGATCCAATTTCATTCTTTGTTTGTGGATATTCACCTGTCCTGTCCTAGCACCATTTATTGAAAAAGCTACCATTTCTCCATTGAATTGTCCTGGCACCATAATACAAGGATTCAGGTTCAACAGACTATAAATTTAAGGGCTTATTTCCAGACTCTATTTCAATGGTTTATATATATGTCTACATACATATAACTACACACGTATATATCAGCTACTTATTACTGTAGCTTTGTATTAATTTCTGAAATAAGGACATGTGTGTTTCCAACTTCATTTTTTTTGAAGACTGTTTTGGTTATTTTGAGTTCGTTGCATTTCCATATGAATTTAGGACCCACTGTCCACTTCTGCAAAAAAGGTGTATTTCAACAACAACCGTGTTGAATCTGCAGATCACAGAATATTGCTACCTCAACAAAATTGTCTTTTTTTTTTTTTTTAAGATTTTGTTTTTAAGTAATCTCTACATTCAACGTGGGGCTTGAACTCACAACCCCTAGATCAAGAGTTGCATGCTCTACTGAGTGAGCCAGCTAGGCATCCCAAGATTAAGTCTTCCAATCAATGAACATGGGATGTCTTTTTAGGTCTTCAAGTTCATTCAATAATATTTTGTAACCTTCAGTGTACATGTCTTGAACAACTTCTGTTAAATTTATTCTTAAGTATTTAAATTTGTAGTGAAATTTTGGGGACTGTCAATATACAAGATCATATTATATATACAAACAGAGATAGTTTTATTTCTTCCTTTCTAATCTGGATGCCTTTAATTTCTTTTTCTTGCCTAAGTGCCCTTTATAGAACCTCAGGTGCAATGCTGAATACAAGTAGCCAAAGTGGACCATCTTCTTGCTCTTGATTTTTTAGGGGAAAGCATTCAGTGTTTCACCACTGAATATGATCTTCTCGTGGGTTTTTTGTTTTTGTTAATAGTTTAAAAACTTTTATTTTTGAGAGAGTGCATGCACACGTGCATGTGAGTGGGGAGGGGAGGGGGAGAGAGAGAGAGAGAGAGAGAGAGAGAGAGAGAGAGAGAGAGGGAGAGAGAGAGAGGGAGAATGGATATGAATATGAATGAATGAATCCCAAGCAGGTGCCACACTGTCAGTGCGGAGCCCAATATGGGGCTCAAACTCACAAACCGTGATATCATGACCTGAGCCGAAACCAAGAGTCAGAAGATGCTTACCTGACTGAGCCCCCCAGGAACCCTGATGTTTAATTTACTTATCGCATTCCTGAAATACTCCAATGAGTCATGACGATCATCTTTGACTCCATTCCATCTGAAATGTTAAAACTGTCCTTGGGATTTTTTACACCTGTATCTTATTCTCTGTAATTTTTAAATCCATAGGTGTGGTTATGGTTCTATTCATTCCACGTATTTGTACCTTCTTTTTACTTGATATTTTATTTACCATAGTTTACATACTTTTATTAATTTCATTTTCTCATACATGTACTTGAGATTACATAATTGTCCCAGTGTTACCACCTTGATTATAGCTCTCATTTTTGATACTTTTGTTTAGACTTAAATAACTCAATTTCCATTTTCTTATCAATACCTATGTTGTATATACAGGTATTCAAATTAGCAAATGGATAAACTACTTTCGTTACTAATTTTCAACTGCTTATGCTTAGTGGCTGTAATTACTTCAGTATTTAGAACTCTGAGACTTCTTTTGTGATCTGGTATGTAGTGAATTTCCTTAACGGTTTCTCTATTGCTTTATTTATTTATTATTTTTACTTCATTGTGTCACGAGAGGAAAAAGGCCTACCATAACTGCGGCTCTACAAAGTTCTCGTTCTAGATTTAATCCACTTTCTATTCATACACAATTGATCAAAGTTACATTTTTAAGCAACTACAAGTTACCAACCAACTGCTTAAGGTAAAACCGTGCCCTCTCTAAATCTGAAACTTCTTCTTTAACTTATAAAACCCTTTTGCCTTGAATGATTTACATACTTTTCCCCTTACTATTTTTCTTCAGGTGCTTCTCATATGTAGAATTCAGTTGGATACTTTTTTTTCTTGAGAGGTTTTGCTGCGATCGGCCGGTTAACTGTTCCCGTGTCTGGACTTCCTTCTGTCGCTTACGCCTTCTAATTAGGATAGTCCCTTTAGGAACTCCTCTGCCTTCCCCCACCCAACACACACTCACCAAAATCAATACCTCCGTTACTATGGTAACGCCCCTTCCTCCTAGGTAGTGGACCTCAGAGTTTAAACACTTCCTGCGAACAAGAACAGCTTCACACTCCTGCAGGGAGCCTTCAGCGGGCAGCCCACGACAAGTCTGGGGCACACGTAAACTATGAAAAGAGGCCAAAGCGACTCACATACACACACAGTCAGCGACACTAAAGTATTGCTCGGATTTGCGGCTCAAAGATCTAAAAGGCACAACGACTTTCAGGCACAGCAGCGCCACACGTATTTCCTGTCCTCGGCGCTTGGCTCACGGAAGTGCACCGGTGCTTGGAGAGCCTGTCCTACTTGGGGCAGCTGAAGCCGGACGGACTTACTGTACAGACATCGTGCTGGTCTCCATCGCCGAGTCGGCTTTGCCTTCGTCTTGCGTTTCCGGGCCTGACCGCTCTGGCTCGCCTGGGAGTTCTGGTGCGCATGCTCCGTAAAGTTCCGGGGCCGCGGCTACGTACGGCGAGGGAACAAAACTGCCGCCGCGCAGCTTGCTGACTTCTTCCTCCAGTTTTTTCTTTTCCTCAAGCAATCGAGCTCGATCTTCAGACAGTGACTCTATCAGATCTGGAGGCCCCCCCCAAGGTGAAATCACACATTATAAACATTTCATGTGACTGTTTTAATCTTAAAAGGCGTTGAAAATACATGACAAAACGTCACTTACCTTTATCTCGCTCTTGCTGTTGCATTGTACTTTTCAGCTTATCATTAAGATCGTTGATTATGTTTTCTTTTCTCATTTTCTCTCTTGTTAAAACAGTGTTAAAGTTGGTCTGGAACAAGAGAATGACAACTGTTTAAATTATCTACACGTACACAGCAGCCAGGGCGGAATAAACTAGCCAATATTTTTGCGTGGTGCATCTGTATGTGGAGAAGCTATAGTGCAGCTCACAAATGATGTATGTCTGGTTTGTTTGTTTGAGGGGCAGAAAGGGACGGAGACAGAGAATCCCAAGCGGGCTCTGCACTGTCAGCGCAGAGCCTGATGTGGGGCTCGAACCACAAAGCCGTGAGATCGTGACCTGAGCCGAAACCAAGAATCAGACGCTTAACCGAACTGAGCCACCCAGGCGCCCCACAAATGATGTTCATTTTTAAATAAGAATGCTATACTGTTGTAAATACAGTGTCACTGCACTGTCCTGGTTCCACATTAAGATACGTTCCAATTTAATACCTTTCAAATGAATTCTATTTTCTCATTACAGACTGTCTACCTATTTATCGTCAGAGGAAATTTAGCATGAAGAGATGATTTTAAATTTGGGGGGAAAGAAAGAAAACGAGGTAACGAGTGTTGTTATACACTCCCTTTTTCTTATTTAATAATCTTCCTGCTTCTGGAAGCTTCCTTTTGTTTTTAGCTAAATCTTGACTACCACAGTAATGTTTCACAGAGATGACATCATCCCATCTCTTTATCTGGACATCTGGCTTCTAATAACTAGACTTGTTCTTCCTCGACTTTTATAAAAACTTTCCGGGGCGCCTGAGTGATTCAGTCGGTTAAGTGTCTGACTCTTGATTTCAGCTCAGGTCATGATCTCACAGTCATGAGATTGAGCCCCGCATCAGGCTCCAAGCTGGGCAAGAAGCCTGCTTAAGACTCTTTCTCCCTTTGCCCCTCTCCCAGGCACACACACTTGCTCTCTTTCAAAAAAAAAACAATTAGAAAAAAACCAAAACCCCTTCCTACTATGAAGCCCATGTACTGAAGTGCCTGCACAGATCGCGAAAGTCCCTGTGGCAATTCTCAATGTAGTTTCTTTTATAAAGATGACCAAATGGTCGACAATTTCATTTGCAAAATCTCCATTAAGATCTTCTTTAAACCTAAGAGCCACAGGGGCGCCCTGGTGGCTCAGTCGGTTGAGCGTCCGACTTCGGCTCAGGTCATGATCTCACGGCTTGTGAGTTCGAGCCCCGCATTGGGCTCTGTGCTGACAGCTCAGAGCCTGGAGCCTGCTTCAGATTCTGTGTCTTCCTCTCTCTCTCTCTGCCTCCCCCACTCACACTCTGTCTCTGTCTCTCAAAACCAAATAAACATTAAAAACTTAAGAGCCATAGATGGACGGCAAAGGCCTCTTCCCATCTGCCCAGCATTTCCAATTCCAAAATTAAGAGTCAGGATCCTTCAATTAATGCATACTGCCAATAATGCTAAAAACTGGGAGACAGAGTAAGGATATGGCATTTTTAGATCAAAATTAGTGAATTCATTAAACACTGAGTTAAGCCAGAAAGCATACATGAAGATGCCTCAAAAGGGGCACTTATGATGTCTTTTGTTAAGCCATCTCTCTATGTATTATTTAGGTAAAAAGAATCAACAAATATTTATAATAGCACACACATTTCTGTCAGTTAATTCATTCCCTACCTAATTCGGGCAATCTAAAATTATGTCTCGCTCATAAAGGAGCACACAGAAAGATAGCAAGAGAGTGAGAGTTCATGTCGAATGAATCATACAAGGGAATGTACAACCTCAGATTTTTAAAAACAGAGACATCATTAATGATCTCTTCCTTGGTAATTCTTAAAACTGGTCGCTACTTCGCGAACACTTAAAATTTCATTGGCTTCCATAAAGCCGCACTCTTTCTTTTTCTAGTTACTCTCCTTCCTTCTTTTCAGGCTCTCCTTTCTTTCCCCAGGCCTTAAAACTTAAAATGTAAAGTGACTACAGGTTCTGAACTACTGGACTTTCTTGAATTCTAAAAAGACATGAAGGTAATCATACCATCTCAGAAAAGGGAAAAGACCCACATATATCGAACGAATGTGGGTACCAACTATATACCATGTGTCACCGTTTCAGAAACGCATCCCTCGGGGTAAGAAAACCAGGTCACTCTTCTCGCCGGCCCGAGCTGTCACTGCAGACGCCCACTGCCCTCCCCCCCCCCCCCCCGCCCCATGCCCGTGTCTGGCAGTTCTCCCCTCTTTCTCCCTGCCCCAGAGGGCGATCCCTATTAAGTACAAATCAAACTGTGGTCCCTTGATTTCCTCTCCAATTGCTCGTCGTCATCCAGGCCTGCGGTGAAGTACAAGCTCCTTCACCAGACCCCCTACTTCTTAGCGGTCTGGCCCCTGCGTCCTTCACGAGCTTTACACTCTCGGTAGTCATCAATACTAACAAGTGAATTGTCAAAGTTCAACAGCCCGCCATTATCTACCACCGGCCTGTCATGTGGATAAGAATGAGGGAAGTGTAAGAAGTCTGTACCGATTAGCATGTAATTTAGAATAATAAAATTTTAGAGCTCAGGGGGAAAATTCAATCATTATATATGAAGTCATATAAACACTTAAAAGTAATCGGAATTGAAAATGCTTTTATCATGAGGATATTTAATAAATATTATCAAGGTCAAAGCTGGAAAAATCACATCTAAGATATGAGGCACCCTCAGCTGCACAAAAAAATTATATTCGTTAATTTATATTTAGCTTCTTTAGACCTAAAGTAAATGTAATGAGGGTTGGGGAACATACCTGTTGTTCAGCAATCAGAGATGTTCGAACATTCTGCATTTCTTCATTCTTTCTTTTCTCTTGCTCTTCAAGTTGTTCTAGAAACTTTGCTTTTTCTTCCTGAAGCTTTTCTTGAAGTTCAGCGACTAGGCTTGAAGAATCTTCTCTGGTAGATTCAGTGGCAAGACTTGAAAATTAAATGAAGTATTAAACTTTTCCCCCAAAATAACATATAATCATGAATATATCAAATGCCACAATTCGCTGACATCAGAAAGGCTACGTATCTTCCTTAAACCTAACAATAATTAGGAGATATTTCTGGGTAACCCTCCACCCTTTTTATCTACCAACTGGAAGCAAGTAAGAGGGGAAAGTGCCAGATACTGCACCAACATGGCTGAACGACTATGATAAGCGTATGTGATAAATTCAGGATAACCTGCTTCTACCAGTAAGTGGGAATGTTCTCAATATAAAAATCAATATGCGTCTCAACTCAGTTTCAAATTTCAGTTCTGCTATTCCTACAACTGTAATGTACATGACACAGATAAAAAAAGAAAAAAAAGAGAAAGAAAAAAGAAACCCATACGTGAAGATCACGTACGTTGAAAAGACCTTAATTTTTAAAACAGGTTTTGGGTCATTTTGTTAGCTAATGAATAAATAACACAAAACTAAAGGCGAGCTTAAATGTTCACAGTAAATCCATGTATTCCTAATTCATACTCATTTCCCTCGAAATTAGCTAACCCCTGACGGGTTGCTGACAAAGCACCCGAGAGAAGAGAAGAGGAAAGGCAAAGAGAAAAAGCACAAACACAAGTTAGTAAGCACTGTAACTTCTGATACAGAAGTGAATTTTGCCTGTCTTCAACCTAATAATCTTGTACCTCAAAAACCTTTGCCCATGAAGCAGGTAATTAATCCCACCAAAGGAGTCACAAATATGTTAAACCACAGGAAAAAGGCTGCCGTCTTAGCAAATATTCCCACACTATTTTAGTGACCAAATCAACTCATCGCTTTAAATGTACACTTACACAATTTCAAATGACACTTTAATGTTTCTGGAATGACGAGGCATTTTACAACCAATGTGGATATTGAAATTGTTTGCTCTTACTTATTCCTGATGTAATTTCATAATGTATAAAATTATTATACAATTAATACTACAGCAATTGATAATCAGACAAAAACTGTTCACTGTGATTCTTTTAGTCATACTTCCAAATTTACTGATAAAATCTAGTAATTCATATGAACTTGGTCCCCATTTTCTCCTAAGAGATGGTTTTAAATGAGCAAACATGAAGTATGAAGTTAGAGACATAATGTTTCTAACAAAGTCTGACACTTCTTAGTTTACAGAAAGGCTTCAACTGGGGAAACACTTAATCCGTAATATAGTAAAAAGGGATAAGGTAAAAGATTTGTTTTCAAAGTTTTCCTTTAGGGCTAGACGACAAAGGGGTATGGAAGGTAAAAACTGTAGCACAGAAAGAAACCTGACAGGCTATGTAAAACAAAGGATTACGGAGAAAACAGAATATAAATGTGGACTCAACATACCAAGTGTTAAGGATTAAAATTAGGTATACGCAGAGTTTACATATTAGCTTGTCTTCAACAGTGCTTGTCTAATAAAATGTTTTATGTTTTTAATTAAAAAAAATTTTTTTTTTGAGAGAGAGAGAAAAAGAGCAGGAGCCGGGGAGGGGCAGAGAGAGAGGCAGACACAGAATCCGAAGCAGCTCCGGGCTCTGAGCCGTCAGCACAGAGCCCCACGGGGGGATCGAACTCATGAAATTCGAGATCACGACCTGAGCTGAAGTTGGACACCCAACGGCCCCAAACCTTGTGGATTTTATAAGTACAATGTAAAATCATTAAAGAATTTTATCTAGAGAGAGAATGATAAAATATAAATTTAGGTTTGTAAAAGACTTCTGGGAGGATATTGGTCAGAACACTGGAACACAGTAACAAAGTATAAAGGAGGGAAGGTTTCAGCCTGAGAAAGGATTCTGGAAGCGTGTGACTCTCTCCAGAGCTCGCATGGGCTCCTGGGGAGGAGGGAGCCGGCCCCGGAGCGCACGGCGCACAGCCGCGGTGCAGGGATCCCCAGGGCGCGCCGGGAGAGAACGTTCCCCTTGCCGAAGTACTTCCGGAAGACGGTGTATTGCCTCCCCAAGGACCAGAGACCCTACAGGTGCCAGTGAAAGGCTTTCCATTGGCGGGGGACAGAGGTGCACCCAGAGGGCATATAGCTTTACTGCTGCCTTTGGAGGTGCTACACCACAGATTCTGTGCACTGCGCAGGCAGTGGGACTGTTTTTCTGCGACGAAGGACATCAGACACAGCGTGGAGAGGCTCTACTCTGGAGGATGGGGGCGGGGCAGTGTGGTGTCAGGTCCTTGAAGATTTGAGTCTTGAATCCCAGCTCCCTGCCCTGCTATTCCGTAGGGCTGCCTCAACAGCAAGGGGTGTGAGATCGCCCCGTCTGGGACGAGAGACTGTGGCGGTGCCGTTTCCCGCCTCAATGACAACACCGCAGGACTTCAGAGAGCAGCCCGTGGCCCATAATGGAGGACGGGCCACTTACACCAAACCCTGCCCCCTGTGCCTGGCAGCCGCGTGTTTACTTGGACAGGGGTGACTCGGAGCCAGCGCACAGGGCCTCTCCTGCAGAAGACCAGCACAGAGAGCACTCCGCGGGCACAAAGTGTTCCGAAAATCCAGTGCTTCGAAACAACACCTGCAGTTCTGGGGGAAACAGGACCAGGCCTACTGGGTTTTGTTTTGTTTCTTCTTTTGTTCTTTTGGAATCAGGCTCATAGTTTTTTGTTTGTTGGGTTACTTTTTTTTCATTTTTTTTCCAGGCTTATTTTAACAAACAAATCAAAGCATACCTATTTAAAAGTCCAAACCCGCCCCAGGACAAGCAAGGAGGAGCTCTGCACAGGACTGACCAGTCGGAATGAGCAGCCAAAACTCAACAGCAGAGTGCACACCGCATACGCCAGAAACTTCCTGAAGTGCCAGGCTGGGGACAGTGTATTCCCCCTTTTTAATATGGCATTACTCTCAGGTGCAGAAAACATGACAAGCTTTCGAAACACACAAAAGACAGACACGCAGCCCAAATGACAAGATGGAGGAATTCTCCCTAAAAGAAAGGTCAAGAAGAAATCAAAACCAGAGACGTGCTCAAAACAGATATAAGCGATATATCTGAACAAGAATTTAAAATAGCAGTCATAAGACTACCAGCTGGGCTTGAAAAAAGTATAGAAGACACCCGAGAAAACCTTGCTGCAGAGATCAAAGACCTAACAACTAGTCAGGCTGAAATAAAAAAATGCTATCACTGAGATACAAAACTGACTGGATAGTCACAATGTGGACGGAAGAAGCAGAGGAAAGAATAGGTAACATAGAAGATAAAATCATGGGAACTAATGAAGAAAAAAAAAACTACTGGATCATGAGGGGACATTTAGAGAACTGAGTGACTCCATAAAACAAAGATTATCTGTATCATAGAAGTCCCAGAAGAAGAGCGGGAAAAAGGGGCAGAAGGTTTATTTGAACAAAGTTTTAGCTGAAAATTCCCTAACATGGGGAAGGAAATAGGCACTCAAGTCGAAGAGGCACAGAGAACTCCCCTCAAAATCAACAAACACAGGTCATCACCATGACATATTGTAGTGAAATGTGCAAGATACAAAAATAAAGAAAGATTTCTGAACAGAAGGCCCTTAACTTACAAGGGTAGATACATGAGGTTAGCAGCAGACCTGTCCAGTGAAACTTGGCAGGTCAGAAGGGAACGTCAGGAAATTGTCAACGTGCTGAATGCAGAAAACATGCAGCCAAGAATTCTTTAGCCAGCAAGGCTGTCATTCAGAATAGAGGGAGAGTTAAAGAATTTCCCAGACAAAAGCTGAAGGAGTACATGACCACTAAACCAGCCCTGCAAGAAATTTTAAGGGGGACTCCTTGAGAGGAGAAAAAAATAGAACAAAACAAAAAGACCAAAAGTAACAAGGACTAGACAGGACCAGAGAACATCACCAGAAATATCAACTCTACAGGTAACACAATGGCACTAAATTCACAACTTTCAATAATCACTCTGAATGCAAATGGACTAAATGCTCCAATCAAAAGACACAGGGTATCAGAATGGATTAAAAAAAACCCCAAGATCCATCTACATGCTGCCGACAAGAGACTCATTTTAGACCTAAAGATATCTGCAGATTCAAAGTGAGGGGGTGGAGAACCATCTATCATGCTAACAGATGTCAAAAGAGAGTCTGAGTAGCCATACTCCTATCAAACACACTATATTTTAATGTTTATTTATTTTTGACAGAGAGAGAGACAGAGCATGAGCCGGGGAGGGGCACAGAGGGAGACACAGAATCCGAAGCAGGCTCCAGGTTCTGAGCTGTCAGCACAGAGCTCGATGCGGGGCTCGAACTCACAGACTCTGAGATCATGACCTGAGCCAAAGTCGGACGCTCAACCGACTGAGCCACCCAGGGGCCCCAAACACACTATATTTTAAAACAGAGCCAGCAACAAGCGATGAAGAAGGGCATTATATCATAATTAAGGGGTCTGTCCACCAGGAAGATCTAACAACTGTAAATATTTATGCTCCCAACTTGAAAGCACCCAAATACATAAATCAATTAATAACAAACATAAAGTCAACGGTAATAATACAACAATAGCAGGGGACGTTAACAATCCACTTACAGCAACTGACAGATCATTTAGGTAGAATGTCAAGAAAGAAACAATGGCTTTGAGTGACACACTGGGCTGGATGGACTTAACAGATATATTCAGAACATTTCATCCTTTTTTTTAAAGTTTATTTATTTATTTTGAGAGAGAGAGAGAGAACACATGCAAGTGGGAGAGGGGAAGAGAGACAGAGGGAGAGAGAATCCCAAGCAGGCTCCGCACTGCCAGCATGGGGCCTGAGGCGGGGCTTGAACTCACGAACCATGAGATCATGACCTGAGCTGAAGTTAGACCCTTAACTGACAGAGCCACCCATGTGCCCCTCAGAACATTTCATCCTAAAGCAGCAAAATACATTCTTCTTGAGTGCACATGGAACATTCTCCAGAACAGATCACATACTGGGTCACAAATCAGCCCCTGACAGGTACAAAAAATTGAGATCATACATGTTTTCAGACCATAACATGATGAAACTTGAGGTCAACCACAAGAAAAAGTTTGGAAAGCCCTCAAATACATGGAGGTTAAAGAACATCCTACTAAAGAATGAATGGGTTAACCAGGAAATTAAAGAAGAAATAAAAAAGACATAGAAGCAAACGAATATGAAAACACAACAGTCCAAACCCTATGGATACAGCTAAAGCAGTCATAAGGTGAAAGTGTATTGCAATTCAGGCCTAGCTCACGAAGCAGGAAAGGTCCCAAGTATACAAATTAACCAAAGGAGCTAGAAAAGGAATAGCAAACAAAGCCTAAAGCCAGCAGAAGGGAAATAAAGATTACAGCAGAAATAAAGAAGAGTTAATACTTATTCTCAAACTCTTCCAAAAAAGCTTCCAAACTCATTCTATGAAGCCAGCATTGCCTTGATTTCAAAACCAGACAAAAACCCCACTAACAAGCAGAATTACAGGCCAATATTCGTGATGAACCTGGATGCAAAAATTCTCAACAAGATAGCAGAAACTGAATTCAAGAGCAAATTAAAAGGATTATGCACCATGATCAAGTGGGATTCATCTCTGGGCCACAGGTCTGGTTCAATATTCCCAACTCAATGTGATATACCGCATTAATAGAAGAAAGGGTAAGAGCCATATGATCCCGCCAACAGATGAAGAGCATTGGACAAAATACAGTATCCATTCTTGATAGAAACCTCAACAAAGTAGGAACAGAAGGAATACACCTCAACATCATAAAGGCCACATATCAAAGACCCACAGCTAATACCATCCTCAGTGGGGAAAAACTGAGAGCTTTTCCCCTATGGTTAGGAACAAGACAAGGATGCCCACTCTCACCATTACTATTTAACACAGGATGGGATTCTTAGCCACAGCAATCAGACCTCAAAAAGAAATAAAGGGAAGACAAATCAGCAAGGAGGAAGTCAAACTCCCACTATTTGAAGCTGTGTGATATTCTACGTAGAAAACCTGAAAGGCTCCACCAAACAATTGCTAGAATACATGAACTCAGCGAAGTTGCAGGATACAAAAATCAATGTGCATAATCTGTTGCATTTCTATGCACCAATAATAATAGAAAAAGAAAGAGCAGTAGAAAAAGAAATCAAGGAATCAATCCCATTTACAACTGCACCAAAAACAGTAAGATACCTAGGAATAAACTAAAGAGGTTAAAGATGTGTAGTCTGAAAACTACAGAACACTTATTAATATTGTTAAAATGTATTACCCAACGCAATCTATACATTTCATGCAATCCCCATCAAAATACCACCAGCATTCTTCACAGAGCTAGATCAAACAATCCTAAAATTTGTATGAAACCACAAAAGACCCTAAATAGCCAAAGCAATCCTGAAAAAGAAAAATAAAACTGGAGGCATCACAATTCTGGATTTCAAGCTAGATCACAAAGCTGTAGTCATCAAGACACTATGGTCCTGGCACAAAAACATATGCAAACATATGCCAACACATGCATATGCCGACATATGCAAACACCACACACACACACACACACACACACACACACACACACACACACACTCTCTCTCTCTCTCTCTTTGCACTTCCTGTGTACACAGGTGTATGAGAAAGCCCTTTCCCCTTAAAAATAAGGTATACTATTAATTTTTCCCAGTTACATAGGAAGGAATGCATCTTATTTTAATTTTGCATTTCCTTAATCCCATGTAGACTGAAAAGCTATTCGCATGTTAGCCATTTGTACTTCTTCACTGATCTGGCTGTTTATATCCTCTGCCCATTTGCCTAACGGCTTGCCTTTTCCTTACTGACTTGTGGGAGTTACATTACGGATACAACCAATATCCTTGTGTCTTGCTGCTGCTTCCCACGGTCCCTCCACGATGCCTCTGGCACATGTGCAACCAACCGAGTGGTGGAAAGCAAGGAGGTGTGCTGGGCTGTGTCATCGCCTCAGCATCATTTCTTCTCACCGATTTCCTTTCTTTTTTTTTTTTTTTTAATTTTTTCAACGTTTTTTATTTATTTTTGGGACAGAGAGAGACAGAGCATGAACGGGAGAGGGGCAGAGAGAGAGGGAGACACAGAATCGGAAACAGGCTCCAGGCTCCGAGCCATCAGCCCAGAGCCTGACGCGGGGCTCGAACTCACAGACCGCGAGATCGTGACCTGGCTAAAGTCGGACGCTTAACCGACTGCGCCACCCAGGCGCCCCCCTTTCTTTTGTTTTAAAAGTTTGTTCATTTTTGGGGGGGTCAGAGAGGGGCGGGGGGGGGAGAGAGAGAGCGAGCGAGCAAGAGAGTGTGTGAGTAGGGGAGAGGCAGAGGGAGAATCCTGAGCAGGCACTGCGCTGTCAGCATGGAGCCCAACGCCGGGATCAATCTCACAAACCGTGACATCATGACCTGAGCCCACACTGAGGGTCAGGGGCTTTAACCGACTGAGTCGCCCAAGTGCCCCTACTTATTTTTTTTTCAAATGTTTCTTCTGCCTGACAGAGAAGCCTAGAACTGCACCGTCCAGAAACTCCTTCCCAGTTAAGTTCTGAGTTCAAGTTTGCCAATGATAGACAAGAAAGAGTCTGTCAGTCTCCAGAGGTGGCTACGGCTAGATATGGGGGCTACGTAAGATTCCGAAGGGTTTTCCAAGTGAAATGCCTGCACTGGTGTCCCACTAGGCAACTGGTGTGGAAGTCTCCAAGGAACTGTAGCCATTTCCTTTTTTTTGTTTGTTTTTAATGTTTATATATTTTTGAGAGAAAGAGCAAGCAAGGGAAGGGGTCGGGGCGGGGGGTGGGGTGGGGAAGAGAGGACCTAACAGTCTCTGTGCTGTCAGTGCAGAGCCCGATGTGGGGTTCGATCCCAGAGCTGAGATCAACAGTCAGATGCTTAGCCAGCTGAGCCACCCAGGTGACCCTGTAGCCGTTTCCTGACGAGCCACCCACTTTTGGTGCTTCCGATGGCTTTGAATCCAGATTTCCAGGTCTTCAGCAGCAACTCCCTTACCCCGTCCCTCCCTTAGGTCTCCCCAAATTCACAGAAGTTCTCATTTTAATATATAACCCTTTAATCCTGGAGTATTTAAGAGATTCTGTTTTCTAGACTCCATCCTAACAGACACAAATATGATCCTTGGGGGAAAAGAGCATAAAGACAGCAATCTGGAATTGGATGCTCTGATCTGCAGGCAGTCGTGACCTCACTGCCAGCGGGACACGAACTCTGGGAGAATAGGGCATTCCAGGGCCTAACAGCTGACACCTATAGCTGTCTGGCTCAGGTGGCTAAAGGTTTTAGAGACGCCATAGCTGTCCCCACCGAATCCCACCCAGGTGTTTTGGCCAGCAGCAGCAGCCTCTGTTCCCTCATCTAAAGATTAGCGTCCCCTTGCCCCAGGGTCCCATCTCAACAAGCTGACCCCTCTCAACCGGCTCCCCTACTAAGTATTTAATTACTTCCAGACCCATCTCTACTCTCAAATCTCCAGATCCCAGGCGAGTTGAAAATCTAACCAAGGAGGAAGTCCAACTGCAAAGTTTCCATTTATTTTGGTAGCAATATAGGGAACATGTATGGGAATACATCCGACAGGAGTCTGAAGGGGAAGGGCAAACATAGGGATAACCGAGGCCACAATTATCTGTACAGCTACAATAATCAGAGACTCTACATTCAGTGTTAACAGTTTACTTCACTGCCTGCCTGACACCTGGACCTAATGGCCAACACTACAAGAGAATGCGATGCGGAGAGGAGATATTCTAGACTCCAGGCAGGCACACGAAGGCGGGTAGGCCAGATGCAGCTTTTACCTATTGGTGTAACTCAAGTTTTACTGCAACGCGGCCACACCCAGCCATTTATATGGTCTCACTTGCCTCTTGCCAGGTGAGTAGCGTGGACAGAAACCTTATCGAAGGGTTACAGTGGTGCCAACCAGTCCCTTTATCAACGATTCTCAAAGTGTGATCCACGGAACCCCGAGGTGACTAGAACACTTTCAAGGGATCAGTAAGAGCACAGCTATTTTCATAATAATACTAAAATGACATGTCTCTTATACTTTGCTGTCATCTGTACATGATAAGATCGCTGACCCCTCAGCATAAATTAAAGACAACAGTGCCAAACTGTACTTTTAGTCACTGTTTCCTTTCCATCAAGGCAGTCGAAGCGATAAAGAAAAAGGCAGGTTGATTTTGGAACATCCATAATGTGGTAAAAATTGTCACTATCGAAATCTGACCACGGAGTATGCACTTTTTAGTGTCAGGTGTGACAAAATGAGAACATATAAAGCCCTTCTGCCGCTTCCAGAAGCGTGTCTGTCTCACGGAACGGTTCTTGTGTGACTGTTCTGGCTGTGTGAATTTGGCTGCTTTTTTCATCCTATACGATTTCTATTTGAAAAATGACAATCTTTGTTATTTAAATTTGAGTTTTCCAACAGACATTTTTTTTTTTTTTTCCAAAAATGACCCACATGAGTGTGTTACTTCAATGAACACCTGACAGAATTTACCAATGGTAAAATGTCACTCTTTAAGAATAAATTAAAATTTTAGAAAATTTGGGGCACTTGGCTGGCTCCGTCAGATGTTAACTCTTAATCTTGGGGTCATGAATTCAAGCCCCATGTTGGGTGGGCATAGAGAAAATGTAAAACTAACAACACGCCCCCCCGCCCCGTGCCCCAAACCTTAGAAAACTTGTATCTGCCACTATAAGTTTGAGAGCTTCCTAGCACCTAAGATCTTTTTCATAAAATTGGTAGGTATATTAACATCTGATTTTTCTGTCAATAAAACATGTCAGTATTTACAAGATCCGTTTAACTCCGGGAACCAGTGGTTTTCAAATGACCAAAATCATGCACGAGTAAAACATCCACTCCAAGTGCAAGACAGATCGTTCAACAGATATTAGCAAGTAACAGTAGGAAAAAAATCCACTTGACAGTTTAATATTCCATACTGAAACCAATGTTTAAGAAATCATCATTTGTTGGATTTTTATTTAGTATCAAAGAAATATTCACAAGCATCTGAACAAGCTCTTGAAATATACCTCTTTTCCAGTTACATGTAAGTGAAAGGCTGAATTTTTATCACCCGTTAATCAAAAGACACCGCAACAGGGGCGCCTGGGTGGCGCAGTCGGTTAAGCGTCCGACTTCAGCCAGGTCACGATCTCGCGGTCCGTGAGTTCGAGCCCCGCGTCAGGCTCTGGGCCGATGGCTCGGAGCCTGGAGCCTGTTTCCGATTCTGTGTCTCCCTCTCTCTCTGCCCCTCCCCCGTTCATGCTCTGTCTCTCTCTGTCCCAAAAATAAATAAAAAACGTTGAAAAAAAAAAAAAAAACCAAAAGACACCGCAACAGATCGGACGCAGAAACAGGAGACTCCATTAAGCCAAACATTAAGGAGATCTACAAATGTATAAACACAATGGCACTCTTCTCACTAATTTTCATCTTAGAAAATGGTTTTTTAAAGAACAAATTTCGTCTTGAGGAGGACACCCAAAGAATGATGGTGACAGGCACCGTGGAAGAGATTTATTATTTGTACCCTGGGAGGGTCCAGAGAATACACCCTTCGCCAAAGCTTTGGGAAATTCGACTTCAAAAGGCTCTGTAGTGGTACTCCGCGGGACAAGGAGAGCAGAGTGAGGCGAAATCGCTGAAAATCAATGACCTTAACGGGAATGACAAGACTCTGGAGGGGTGGAGGCCGATCAGCGGCACTTAACCAGACACACGATGTGGGGCTGTTACAGACAGCAGTGCTGGAGCGGCAATTAGAAGGTCTGACCCAGAAACACTCTGGTGCTGGCTGTCCGAAGGGCTAAGACAGAACGGGATGATCAAGGATTAAAATTTCAAAAGCCTGTTTTGTTTGGTTTTGTTTTTTTACAACTCAGTATCTGCTGCTCAGAGAGCTAATTAAAATACAGAGGATCACTACCCCTCACCCAATCCCAAGACCTGAGTCAGTCACCAACTACAATGCCAAAGTTTGATAATATGGTCTCTTTTATAGTCTTTAGCATAGGGACCTGTGCCCACTTCTCAGGCTGACTGTGTACTCTGGGTAAGTAATTAACCAACTCTGGAGGGACTAATGAATGCTGGCTCTGAAGGGGCTCGAATGTCACTGCGGTCCACCAGGAGATTACGGACAGCCAGGTGATACACGGAGCTTGGACCCAGTGGGTCCCTTACATCCACAATTTATAGTGCAACAGACACAAAAGCAACTGTTGGAGATACCCTGTTGGTTCCCTTATTTACAGAATGGAGACGTATCATGGTGAAAAGCCAAGTCAAATCCCTAAAACCGCCTCTCGCTTCACATGATATAAGGGAGATTTCTACCACATTCTCATTCAACTTAAGTGTGTGTCCTGTAGAAAACACACAAAAACAATGGATTCTCGTCAATTCGATCAGGCAGCGGCTCCAAGAAAACAGTTATTCCACACATGCCCACACGCCTTCACACATGCCCTAACCACTACCTGACACGGAGCTACTGACTTAGTGCTTTCTTTCCTCTTCGTAGCTCTAAGTAGACACCGGGGCTGACAAACTCCTTTAAAGGGACGGGTGAACATTTTCGCCGGATGACCCGTCACACCTACTCAACTACGCCAAAAGCAACCACAGGCAACAAACAGGTCAAGGAACGGGTGTCTGTGTATTCCGATACAGCTGCGTTTACAAAAACAAGTGGTGAGCTGGATTCCCACAGGCCAGTCTGTCAATCCCTAGTATAGACCCCAAGAGTCCGTCAGATTTCACCTACAGCAACAGCAATACGCTTCCAATGTCTTATCGTCTCTGGATTATACCAATTCTCTAGTCCTCTGTTAAAACCACGCTGGCAGGGATATTGGTCTTCTGGCGATTCCTCAAGATATCACACTAATCTGAGAGGTGGGGAAAAAGAAGAAAAAAAACAGATCACACCAATCCGATACAGTTATGGCATTTATGCTCCTTGGGCCAAGTAGGCAAAAGCGGCAACCACCTGAGCTACCAGGGCAAGGCACACGTGTGCCAGAAGGTGAGCGACAAAGCAACAGATGAAAATTCAGCTGCTTGTTGGCACGGTGAAATTTCTAAGCGCCCGGTGGTCTGATCACGTGAGCTGCCCCCTCTAAGGTGAAGGGCCAAGCTGCTGCCAGGTGAGCATCTCGGAATCTTGCAGGCAAGACGCACCTGGGTATGCCGCTCCGCCTCATTTACGGGAGAACCTGTGAGGCTCCCTGGTCGGTAGAAGGCCCAGAGCGACGAGCAAGTGGCTCGGCCCCTCGGGCCACATTTGCCAGAAGACGCCTGAAGTGTCGGTAGCAGAGATGAACACCGCACAGAGCTTTTGGCGAGGCCGATACGAGAAATCACAGCTGAGACCCTTAGAATTGTGAAGCGCACGACCAGCTCCCTGTCGTAAAGTGACTGCGGCTTGCTGCTGGGGCTGTACAGATTGACAGACTGGCCACGGTCCCCCAAGCTACTGGGTGGCCTGAGCTGACCGTCGTCAAGCGAATACTTGAAACCACAGCCTGGGTATACACAGCAGTCTTCTTTCAGAAGACAGGTGTGGCGTGCGTGAGAGCCAACGAAATACGGCACAAGTAAGAAGCTCCGGTTCCCAAGGTGCCTCCTCCCGCTACACTGCCTCTCTCCCCCTCACCGCTCTGACATTCACCAGGAGCGAAAAAAACTGGCAGGCCTGGTTTCATCAGGATTCTGCAAAATGCACTGCCACGATTCAAAGGTCCAGTTGAGGTCCAGAGCCCCACTGAGGAGTGGCTCCGAAGAAGAGTAGAGAAGGGAAAGTTCCCAGCGGCAACATGTCAAACAGTGTACCCGAAGTTAGCTGGGAGGAGAAATGGTCAGGGGTACAGATTTACGCTGCTTCATGGAGACTGGTCAAAGGCTCGGCTGGATAGTGAGGGACTCGGGAGAAAGAAGATTGAAAGCTGGTGGGAAGGTTTCTGGAAAAGAAATACGGATCACACTCTTAACTGTGCAGGATATGTAAGTATGAGATTAGGTTCTGAGTATATTCTGTCCCGCTGTGAGGAACCTCTTAATTCTCAGATGGGCAAGGTGAGCATTCTGTGAGTATCAATCAGTCCTATTCAAAAGGTTCACGGACAACTATCCACAGAGGCAGGAAGTGAGGTTACATATGGGCTCGGTAACATGGATTTCTGTGCGTCTAGTAACCAGCAGCGAGCCCCCGATATGGCAGTGCTCATTTGGGAGACCAGCCAGCTACCTGGTGGCAGGCTGATCCCACGGGACTGTTTCCGTCATAAAAAGGATAGTAATCTGTCTTCACAAAGACAGTTTATTACTCTCCAAATGGAATTACCTTCCATGCCCGCAGTATTTCTGAACATACCCACCATTCTGGAACAGACAAAAGGACTTATTCACTGCCATGATATTCTACTAGAATTGCTTCTGAACAAGGAATTTCATTTTACAGCGAAACATATGTAGCCATGGCCTGTAGCCCATGGAAGTCACTTATCTTACCACATAGGCCAACCCTTAAAACAGCTGGGTTGATACAACTGTGGATCACTGCACCGAAAGCTCAGTTAGGGTACCAGATGGGCGGCATTCTGAATGGCCAGGCTGAAGGATGCAGTGCGTGCCCTGAACCACAGACTACTTTGTGAAACGAATCCTCCCACAGTTAGAACACACAGGCTGGACAACCAGGGATGAAAACTAGAATAACTAGTATTTCAATGAGCCAAGAGCAAAAATTTTGCTTCCCTTCCCTACAACTCTGGACCCTGCCAGTTTAGTTCCCTGCAAAAGAATTCCTTTGCCAAGAGACAGAACCGGGGCCCCAGTGAACTGGAAGCTTCAACCACCACATGGACACCTAGGGCTCATCGCAGCACGGAATCAACACACAAAGAAAGAAGCTGCATTATGTACTGATACGACTGAACTTATCAACGGGAAACAGCTGCTCCTACACTGTAAGGGCAGAGGAAGATGCCTGAAAGTCAGAAGCTTTCCTAGGATGTCTCTTGGCACTGCTGTGTCCATTGAGAAACAAATGAGCACCTACATGAACCGCATTACAGGAGGAACCATTAACGGCAGTCTCTTCAGGCCAAGAAGTGAAATCAGCGGAGGTAACGTCTAAGGTAGAAAATGGAGTGCGGAACAGAAGGAAGCTGCAAATACCTACTAGAGTTGCAAGACTAATTAGAGAAATAAAGACTACCATAATTAAACCTCTACATATTGGATCAACTTTTTTTTATCTTTATTCCCCTTCTCTCATTATTTTACTATGTAATAAATGTTGTGACAATTGTAGTTAACCCTGTATTTCAGTATTTAACCTACAGAATATCAAAGAGAGATTAGGTCTGTGCAGAGAGAAACATGAAGAGCTCCAGGACGGCTAAAATGACAGAATGAGTCTCACGTGTTGAAGAGGGTGAGGCTATCGGAGGTGATGTGAGGGACATAAGCTGAATCACGTCCAACAGAAACCTGACATTTTAAGTGTCTTTATTTGGAATCAATATGGGTAGAGACAGGAAGGCTCCCCTGAGTTGGAAATGGGAGGTATACAGTGCTGGACTGTCATCATTCTGCCACTGCTCTCCCCCCTCTTCTAGAATCTCATCCGCACTGTACTGCAGAGAGGCTGTATTTCCGAGAATCCCCTTCTAACTGCAAGTTTTCCAATGAAAAGAAGTTAGGAAAAAACTTCAAATAAACCAAAAGAAGGAAATCAATGAATTAAAAAAGGAAGAAGTCCTTGAAAACACTTGAAATCTGCAAAACAATCCTTCTCTGGAAATCCAAGATGCTAATCCATTTTAGTATTTTTTCCTATCTTTTAAAGAAGTTTACTTATTTTGAGAGAGAGTGCACACGCACAAGATCTGGAAAGGAGAAAGGCAGTCCAGGCTTACTCTCCAGAGGTGGGTGTACCCAAGATAATTTCCACAGGAGCTTCCTGTCAAGTGAGTGAGAGCGGCCCATTTTGTGCTACAGACTGAGCTGCATCACTGGGGCTTGGAAGAGATTCTGGGTCGCCACGGCAGCTTTCCAGTGAGCCGTGAAGAGCTATCAGCTTTGGTGGGCATTTCAGCATCTGTTTTCTTTCACCAGAGCTTTCCTTGTTTTTAGAAGCCATTCCCTTGACCTTAGCTCCTCTAGCCCCGTAAATGTTCGTGCAGGCCCTGATTCCTGGGTTAAACCCTCCAATCCCCCCAGAATACGTAAAGAGTTTCTGTTTTCAAAACAGAAGGGGAAGCTGAGCTGTAGGTCAATATATGCATATTACACAGCAGAAAGTCAATCACAAGAGACTGTAAAAGTGATCAGGCAAGAAACAGGTTAAAACATACCAGGCATACAAACCTATAAATATATTCACTTGGAAGAATTTGTGATAGAGCTCGTGGATAATGCTCCAGAAATTCTTTATCAGGCCATAAAACCCCTCCGTGGAATTTAAAGAGCAGAAATAACTGAAGACTACTTCTCTGGTCAAAAGGCAGTAACATCAGACAGGAACAATATTAAAAATGCAAGAAACCCAAAGCCCCCAAAAAACAACCCCCACTGTATAAAACCTGGAATTTAAAAACATTATCTTTTGAACCGCAGAGGGAATAACTGAACTTTAGTATGAACTTTAATATCAAGAAAATAACAATGAAACTAGCCCCAATTTAGAATTTAGCCTTTACTAAGCGCTGCTCAGAGGAAGGTGTTATCTTTCATACATACGCAACTTCTTAAAATGGTTTATTTACTTTATTTATTTACTTTGAGAGAGCGAGAGAGCACGAGCGAGCAGGGGAAGGGGCAAAGAGAGAGGTGAGAGAATCCCAGGCAGGTTCCGCCACTGCCAGTGCAGAGCCTGATGCAGGGCTCGATCCCACCAACCATGAGATCACAACCTGAGCCGAAATCAAGAGTTGGGATGCTTAACCGACTGAGCCACCCAGGTGCCCCACACATCCACAATTTAAAAAGAAGGGAAAACAGTAATTTTCAACTGGAAGAAATTAGAAAAAAAAAACTTCACATAAACCAAAGGGAATTTAATGAATTAAAAAAGAAGTCGTGGGGCGCCTGGGTGGCGCAGTCGGTTAAGCGTCCGACTTCAGCCAGGTCACGATCTCGCGGTCCGTGAGTTCGAGCCCCGCGTCAGGCTCTGGGCTGATGGCTCGGAGCCTGGAGCCTGTTTCCGATTCTGTGTCTCCCTCTCTCTCTGCCCCTCCCCCGTTCATGCTCTGTCTCTCTCTGTCCCAAAAATAAAAAAAAAATAAAAAAAAAAAAAACGTTGAAAAGAAAAAAAGGAAGTCGTCCTTGAAAACACTTGAAATTTGAAAAAAAAAAAAACCATCCTCTGGAAGTCCAAGTGCTAACCCATTTTATTTTTATTATTTTTTCTATTTTTTTTTTAAGTTTATTTAATTTGAGAGAGTGCACACGCACACATGTGCTCACGGGGGAGGGGCACAGAGAGTGAAGTGAGCGAGTGAGCGAGCGAGAATCCCAAACGGGCTCCACACTGTGAGCAAGGAGCCCTACAAATCGTAAGATCAGGACTTGAGCCGAAATCAAGAGTCAGATGCTTAACTGACTGATCCACCCAGGGGCCTGATCAAGATACTAATCCATTTTACAAAGCCACTAATGGACTTAGGTAGTGTTATTTTTTAAATGTTTCTAAGAAACACTGACTACAAAAGTTTTTATTTTATAAAAATACCTGTTACTATGTTTACCTAAGATACGTAAGTAAATCAAGGTACTGTGATTACACACACAATTAAAATCTGACTCGCCAATATTTTCATTCTACAATTACAGCCTAGAGTAATTCTTACCTTTTTGCTAGTTGATTCTCAAGATGTTTAACTTTTTCTAATAACTCTTTCTCAACAGCTTCTCTCTCCAATTTAAACTCCTTTAGGGCAGTCCGAATAGCTTCTTCTTTTTCACAATTAAGCTTCTGAATTAACCGTTCTCGGTCTTGTTCCTGGCTCATGACAAACTTCTCTTTGTCCGTCTCAAGTTTCTGGATAATAGCTTCATACTTCTCTTCCTGCTGGGTGAGTTTTTCCTCTTTTTGCTTCTCAAGAGCACTCAATTCCGCATCCAGTTTACCCTGCAGTTCAGCTATTTCTTCTTTCAGGTTTTTTTCCACTTCAAATGCTTGGTGGTGCAAGGATGTTACTTGGTTTAATTCAGCTTTCAGCAGGTCAGATTCTTCTTCGTGTCTACTAATTAACTCTGAAATGCACTGATCTTTTTCAATGGTCATTAAAGTTCTTAGTTCTGCCAAGCCCACCTGGTAGCTTTCGTTATTATCCTGAATCTTTTGGTTGAGTTTACTTATCTCTGTTCTCAAATTTTCCGTCTCTTGTTCAAGGAGAGATTTTAAGGTCTCCTTCTGCTGGGCTCTGCTTTCTTCCAGCAAAATTTTTATTTCATCGGTTTCTGCTTCCTTCAACGCAAGTTCAACCTCTAACTTACATCTCACGTCCGACAGATCGGAAACTTTGAGTTTTAATTCCTGGAGCTGTTGTTCTTTCTCCTGGATAGCGGCGGCATGAGACTCCTGGATCTGGTCGATTCTGTGCTGATTCTCCTTCTTCAATTTCTCCAAAGACGCCCCGTGGTCGGTCTTAGCCTTCTCGACCTCCTGCATGTGCCTGGCGTGCAGAGCGTCCTCGAGCTCCTTGAGGTGACGCTGCTCTAAGCCCTGGAGCTCCGTCCGCAACAACTGAATCTTCTCATCATTTTCCACGTGGAGCTTCTGCAGGTCTTCCAGAACGGTCTCCCGCGAGTGTTTCAGCTCGTCGATTTCGCAGCTCTGAGTGCGCATGAGACTTTCCATCTCCAGCAACTTCTGATCCTTCTCATTTTGCAGGCAGATGACGGCTTCTTTTTCATGTTTAACCAAAGCAAATTCGTTATCTTTGTTTTGTAAAACCTCCTCGAGGCACGCCAAGTCTCCTTTCAGCTTTTTAATTTTGTTTTCGTTTTCCTCGCTCTCCTTTCTGAGTGCAGCAAGTCTGTCTTCGTACTCACTTTTTAAAGACTGCAGTTCTTTTTGATGTTTTTCGTTTAGTGTCATTTCCAGAGAATATCTTACCTTTTCAATAACGTTTCTTATTTCTAATGCTGTACATTTTAAAGAATTTGAGAAGTCACACTGTCCTTTCTGGACAAATGTTCTGAAGTGGCAAAGGTCTTTCTTGATGGTTTGTATACTGAAATGCGAGTCTTGGGCAACAAGTCGGCACTTTTCCAATTGGACATTTAGAGAAGCATGATCTCCTAAATCCTCTTTCCCACATACAGTTGTATCCTGCATCCGTCTACTGTCTATTGCATTGATGACTGATGAATAAAGCGATTCCACCATCATTTCTGGACTCTGTGGATCACTTATAGGATTAGGAGATGACAAATTTTCTTCTATTACAAACTCATTCACAGCAGACATAAAATCCGATTCAGGACTTTCTGCTAATGAATCTAAGTCCAATGAAACTTGATGAATAGTCTGTTCTATGTTTGGATGAGGGATAGTTTCAAAATCAAAGGTATGTGCATCGATGCTATCTGGAGATAATTCTTCTAAGGGACACACCGCAGGACACAAGGGATCCTGAACGGCGAGCGGAGGAGGAGTTCTCGGTGAGGTAGTAGTTGCAATTCCTGCTGTACTTTCTATCCTTGGTGAGGAAGCCGACTGCGGGGATACCTGACCCATGGATGCCTGGAAGAGAGAGGGACAGGCTTTACAGAGCTACAGCAACAAAAACACGTAATACCAGTGAAGCAAACCACTTGTAAGAACTTAATTTGCCTTTTGTTCACTCAGTAGATCTGTAATGGTCTGTGACATTTCATCCAAACTTTGTGCTGCTTTTACCAAATTGTGTAGAGCGAGTACATGCTGGTGTAGAGGTTCAAAATCACAAAGTAAGGGAACCCTGAAACAGAATGCAATTAAATTAGAGTTCTGATTCTGCAACGACAAGATGGATACCTACACGCAAATATGTCAAACTATGTCCAAAATAACTACAGTATTAACATCCTCTTCAAATCAACCCCAGCAACAGCTTCAGGGGCCTGAGGCATAATCATTACAGTGATGAATTAGAAATCCCCCACAGTATACAAAAAGTCCGAGTAATTACTAGAAAAGAAATTAATTGCACGTAAGGCATTAATTTCCTTCTGTTTTATCTTCGTTTTCTGATCATTTGCATATTCCCTAGAAATTTCCTAAAGCAGCACAGGAAAGCCAGTCTGTCATAACGCATTTCTATATTCGGGCATCTCCTAAGACTACTGGTGCTACTTTCCACAGCTCCAAAATAAGGAAAACATTGTACGGGGATAACCCAAGTCAAAAACACTAATGACATTTACCTGAGGAATGGCTGAACTTCTGAAGGACAAAATGATTGCAGAAACTGTAGATCTTTTAATGAAATATCTGGAAGTTCACAGTCAAACTTTCGAGGCTTCTGTGTCTACACAAAACAAAACAAATCAACTCAAAAATGACCAAAAGACATAAGAGGACAAATTCACAAATGCTTTTTTACTGTCATTAATTCCAACATAACAAAGAAGCAAACGTGCTACAAAGCCCCTACTAACATTTAAGGAATAGAATAAAACAAAATAAAAACAAGGGACTATTCAATGACAACATGGTATACTATTTTCTGAGTCTCAAGTAACTGGGAACCATAAGCTGTTGGTGATTAACTGTCGACACAGTTCCTTTCTCTCGTCAGCTTTTTAAAAATGGGGTAGCAGCCTGTCAACATTAAAGGAACACATCTGCGTCACTAGCACATAGGCTGTTTCCGAAGTTTTCTTTGACTTACAGCCTCACCATGAAGATCTCTCTAGCCCTGGCCCCATCTCTATACCTATCACTTACTAGCAGGCCTTGTTGCTGTACTGTGAAAAGTTTTCTCCTACGTAACACTGCCTTGCTTGCCTTTCGCTGATCTTTTTTCCATTACATTTTCAAATATAAACTCTTAGCCGATTTCAGCTTCTTTAAAAACAAATTAGATTTATAACATCATTTCTTTATGATATTGGCAAGAAATACTTTGAGAGAGAGAGAGAGAGAGAGAGGGGCAGGCAGCGTGTGTGGGGGAGGGGCAGAGAGAGAGAAGGAGACAGAGAATCCCAAGAGGCTCCGTACTGTCAGGGTGGAGCCAGGTGTGGGGCTGGAACTCACGGAACGGTGAGATCACAACCTGAACGGAACCGAGAGTCCGATGCTTAGCCGACCGGGCCCCCCAGGTCCCCCCGAGAAATACAACTGTTAAAGTAACTCCAATTGTTGGATTCATTACCTAACCAGATTTAGAAATGTCAAGATGTTCTTCATTAAAGAGTGTGGGGAACCCCATTACATCGCTTATTCTTAGATATTCAAAATTACATAGTTAAAGCCCTAAGAAATCCTGCAGTATACAAACATGGTTAACAGCTAAGCAGTGTATCTGAAGACCAACAAAAAAACCTACAGCATTTCCCGAACTTCTTTGCCCTGTGGAATCATTTTTTTCATGAAATAAAATGATCGATCCCCGGTAATCCTGGTTTCACAACACAAATGTATTTCTCATGGGTTCGATGAAGACCACCTCAAGAGCTAGCTACCCTCTTCTGATCTGTAAACAAATGAATAAAACAGGACGGAGGTGGTGGTGGTAGCAGTGGTGGTGAAGACAATGAAAAGGGGAGAGGACAGAAGGGCGAGAAGGGGCCGGGACGGGGAGAAAAAGGAGGGGAGAGAGAAAGAGGAGGGGGAAGGACACGGGCAACATAATAAGCAAATCTGTTCCTACCGATCAACAGCTTAACAGTATGGTATGGCTTATCCTCCTGGGTTATGAAAACCCTTGACTGAAAACTATGAATGTATCTTAGAGTTAAATGACAACTGGCTTTTAAAACCAAAACTGTTTTTACGTTGATAAAAAAAAAAATCCTACATGTTTCTGAAAATCTCCCTCCTTCTGAAATAAAGGTTTGAACATATACAAAATATAGTCACGGTTAGAAAATATACACACAAGGGGTGCCTGGGTGGCTCTGTCAGTTAAGCGTCCGACTTCAACTCAGGTCATGACCTCATGGTTCGTGAGTTTGAGCCCTGCGTCGGGCTCTGTGCTGACAGCTCAGAGCCTGGAGCCTGCTTGGGATTCTGTGTCTCCCTCTCTCTCTGCCTCATCCCCGCTCACACTCGAGCTCACCCTCTCTCTCAAAAATAAACAAACATTAAAAAATAAATTAAAGGGGCGCCTGGGTGGCTCAGTCGGTTAAGCGTCCGACTTCAGCTCAGGTCACGATCTCGCAGTCTGTGAGTTCGAGCCCCGCGTCGGGCTCTGGGCTGATGGCTCAGAGCCTGGAGCTTGCTTCCGATTCTGTGTCTCCCTCTCTCTCTGCCCCTCCCCCGTTCATGCTGTGTCTCTCTCTGTCTCAAAAATAAATAAACGTTAAAAAAAAAAAATTTAATAAATAAATAAATAAATAAATAAATAAATAAATAAATAAAAAAGAAAAAGAAAAAAGAAAATACATACACAAAAGGACGGGGGCCAGGAGTCCAATCCCTTAAACAGACGATTTCTTAAAAAGGACTTCCCTGTGTAAAGAAATGAACAACATGGTTATTTTATAACTTTCTATTTCGGGGGGGAAAAAACCCTCTGGTTTTTAAAAAAACAAATGGACAATTCTTCATATTTGAATCTTAACAATGGATTCAACTCTACAGACCTTAAAAGCAATGTTCCTCCAGATCTGCCTGTAATTAATATCACATACATGCTACATAATAATACATTCATACCTACAAAACAGAAACAGCATTTTTCATCACATATAAATTTATTAGTGAAGACCACTTACTAAACAATTTCCCAAAGGATTCCCTTTTTGACTTTTCAGCTTCGTATAATCGCTTTCCATCTTTGACCAAAGCACCAGCCCACTAAGAGGAGGAAAGCTGACGTTAGTATCACGCACCAATTCATTAAGGCTCATACACAACGAGAACAGAATTCAACTTGCGTACCTCCCTGTAGTGTTTAATGAACATTTTTCTCCTTACAACCTCAACAACAGCTAAGCAGTACATCTGAGGAACTGTACTAAGAGCTTCAACAATTTTGACTCTTTCTAACAGTTCTATTACGAGGCGGAGCAAAGCTTGCAATTTCTCTCCGTCTTGATCAGCATGAAGCATCACAAAGCAACACCACCTATAGAATGAAATTGAGACACACAAACTCTATAAAAATGATCTAATCCCAAGTTTATCAACCAATCAAATATTTCAATGTAATGGTAAGAGACAATGACTCCATTACGTGGTAGAAATTTTAAAAATCAATGCTAGCCACCCTAGATTCGATGGAACAGAGTCACTTACTTCAGTCTGACATGTAGGTTATTTGCTAGCTCCTGTTTGGCAGTGGTACACTTCTGTTTAATATCCAACAGTTTTCTATGATTTTGCAACATAATCATCAACTGATTTGCGTGACTCAGGCACAAATCAGGTAATACAGATGCATCCTTCAAGTTTTCAGCTCTCATCTGATTAGCTAAAAATCCCTTCGAGAGAAAATATTGAAAAGGATATTAACTTTCTTTCATGAAAGACATCAACATTCATTTAAGAGGAAAAATCTTTGTTAAACATGAACTGTTCTACTTTCAAACATGATTTTTTTTTTAAAGTTCATTTATTCTGAGGGAGGGAGAGAGACGGCGAGAGCGAGCACGCACCCACATGGGAGGGGCAGAGAGCGAGCGAGGAAATCCCAAGCAGGCTCTGTGCTGACAGCACGGACTTACAAACATGAGATCATGACCTGACCCGAAATCAAGAGTTGGAGCTCAGCCAACCCTTAAACAAGATTTTAAAAATCTACTTTACCGAATGTAGGTATGTTCATAAAAAGAGATTGTTTTTGAGAACTCTCTGCTCATCTAATTCTACTCCATTTTCATGCTAGGCGATTAAAAAAAAACAACAACAACAAAAACCCAATGGGAAGAATGATTTGTCCAAGGATTACACTTGGTCAAATTACAACTGGAACTTATGTGTCTAGACTCCTAAGACATCATGGGTCAGTCAGAGCATGACATTACATAAAACATGGGCACTGATTTTAAGCCATGAAATAACTGACTTAATCTAACCTCTATGATACTCAATAGTATTTTGTACATTTCCCCAAATGAGTAACAATCAATTGACTGCACTTTTTATTGAAAAGTCATTCCTCTCTCCAGTATTTCTGGACTATATTTTGTTCTACTATACAGATAGATATATAGATACATAGACAGATAGGTAGGTAGATAGATGAGTGCAAATATTGTTAGAACAATAACTTAAATGTGTAATTAAACAAAATTTTTTAATATGTATTTATTATTGATAGACAGAGAGACAGAGCCCGAGCAGGGGAGGGGCAGAGAGAGAGGGAGAGACAGAATCCAGAGCAGGCTCCAGGCTCCAAGCTGTCAGCACAGAGCCCAACACGGAGCTCGAACTCACAAACCACGACATCGTGACCCGAGCTGAAGTTGGACGCTTAACCAACTGAGCCACCCAGGAGCCCCTTAAGTGTGTAATTTTACAATGCGATTTATTATTTGGTAAGAAAAATAACTCTCGTACTTTTTCTTGGCTATCCTTACTCAGTTGTTTTCATAGGTATATGCATCATTTTGTTAAGTAGGAGTTGTGTTTAGGCTACAAATTAATTCAGACAGATATGCCATATTTAAAACAAGGTAGTTGTGGGGTGCCTGGGTAGCTCAGTAGGTTAAGAGTCTGATTCTTGATTTCAGCTCAGGTCAGGTCATATCTCACGGTTCGTGGGCTCGAGTGCCGAGCCTTCTTTGGATCCTCTGTCTCCCTCTCTCTATCCCTCTCACTCTCTCTCTCTCAAAAAACAACAAAAAAATAAATGTTAAAAAAAAAAAAAAAAAAGGTAGTTGTGTGTACAAAACTTTAACCAAAACCTAACAGCAAACACTTAAAAAAGGTCCAAAGACATCCTGATGATGTTATTACTAAGTATTTTTATTGTTTTTGTAGGTTCTTTTTCCTTCTCTAAATAATTAAGGTGCTATCCAAGTTTCGGGACTTGCACGTCCACCCTACTCCCATACTTGCTGCTGTAAATAATTATCCTTCTAGGAACAATATGGCTGGCGACAGTACGTCTTCCAACTTTTGGTAGTTCTCACTCTCCTTTCTGTTTCATGTCTTTCTAAATTTCAAGAACACATTTGAATTTAAATGATGTGCATTAAAATAAAGTCAAAATGGTTTAATATCTGCAAATAAGACAATTTCAACAGTAATTGTGTATCTTACTTCCGCTGCAATATGCTATATGCTCAACTGTGACTATATTTTTCCGAATTAAAAAAAAACTTACTGCGCTTTCATCAACCGTGTTAAAATCTTAGTAAGTTTTCAACTACTCTTTACTGAACCCAAGTAAATTACATCATCCATCCCCCAAACTAAATTCTAGACTATCAATAAAGAACTTCCTGAAAGCGGGAGCACATATATGCAAATGTTGCAAGAAAAAATGTAAATCCATTTTCAATAAAATAAATTTGTTACACCATCCTTAGTATAATAGACTAAGTAGAAAAATCCTTACAAGGTACAAGCTTCTTAAAATAAGTCACAGGAACGAAAAGTACAGCAGAGGGAACAGAGTCAACAATACTGTCGTAATGTCATATGGTGACAGATGGTGATTACACTTAATTACGGTAAGCACCAAGTAATGTACAGAAGTGTTCAGTCACTACATTGTAGACCTAAAACTAATAGAGTATTGCATGTCAACTATGCTTAAATTTTAAAAAAGTAAATAAAAAAACCAGAATAATCTCTGATGTCATGTAGTATTAATTTTTTGTGTAAATAAGGATTGATAGCTACATGACGCATACATGTTTAAAAGAAAATTACATAGGTGACTGAGCGAGGATAGAAAGCAGAACTTAAACTATATCATAATTCTGAATTTCACTAGATTATCTAATAAGAATTAAATAATCATGACAACGTTCTAAAGAAATATAACTACTTGCTAGTTTACTACAGTATTTACGACTGCCCTCAAGATGTATTCTGTGAACTTTTCGTTTAGGAAGAAGATTCCTTGTTATTTATTTATTTTTGAGAGAAAGAGAGCGAGAGAGAGACAGAGTGTGAGCAGGGAAGGGGCAGAGAGACAGGGAGACAGAGAGTCCCAAGCAGGCTCCCTGCTGTCAGCGTGTAGAGCCTGACGCAGGGCTTGAACTCACAAAATAATGAGATCATGACCTGACTGAAATCAAGAGTCAGGTGCTTAACCCACCGAGCTGCCCGGGTGCCGCCCCTGTTATTTTCTTAGTTTGCTGATAATCCTTAAGGATAAGAAGATGGCTAAAGAAATAATACATACTGAATAAATTTTCAAGGCTCCAGTGTTCACAGACCTGGTGAAGTTTCTCTGTCAGACCAGATAGAAGGGTCCATAAACATCACCAGAAGTGTTGTGGTTTTAAAAAAATTACTCGCTTAAAGCTTCCTGAACTGATCTTTATCATATAAGATATGTAGACAATAAATCTCCTTCTATCATTTCTTTTCCTTTCTCTTCAAGAATGCTTAGAAGATTGAACTGCTATGTAGATAAAATGAACTACACAAAATTGTGTTTCCACAAGATTTAAAATCAATTCCTCAAATCAATTAATCTGAATTTATCTACTTTCACCAACCACATTCTCAACAAAATACTGATAAGCAAAGAAAATATGTGCAATGGGAAAAAAAAATATTAGATGTAACAAAACGGACAGATGAGACATCTATAAATAAAATGTGAAAGATTCCAGACCAGATTAAAGAGAATTCTGACATTTCACAAACTTAAGACTATGCTAACCCAAATTCTGATTCTAGAAGTATTGATCGCCTACCTACTATGGGTCAGGAACAGTGACAAGGCACTGTGAACAGGGCAATGAGAAAGACAGACTACAGTCCTGCTGGCGTGGAGCTTATATTCTTCAAGAAGAAAGTGCTTTTTAAAAAACACACACCATCACTTAAATATGATTATGACATAGGCTAAGAACAACATGCGAAGAGAAAATAAATCGGATCAAGACTGCAAAATCAGACAAAGCTTGTCTGTGGAAGTGATGTCTCAGTTAAAACCCTTGACTCTGAATCCCGTGACAGTCAAATACATAAAAATAGGGGAGTGAAAAGTTGCTCCAATGTGCACATATCACCTAACCTCAACAGGTTATCTCCCGTCTCTCATGAGTGCACTGAGAATTATCTTATTAAAGTCAATTTATCTCAGGGCCTCACGCAGGCAAGCCCAGCTGACATCCATCAATCTTAGGGACTTGATTTGCATCTATGTTACAGTTTTGTTCTGAATATGTAACACACTTAATGTTAAAAAGTATGCAGGAACATCAAAAAATTTCACTGAGGAATAATTAAATGAGAATTTAATTGCCCCTCAACGTCAAAAAAGGACTATAATGTTTCAGGTATCAAAATCAAAGAAAAACATATTTTTTTAAAGTAGGAGTATTATCACTAGTTAGGATAAAATGTTCTAAAAGCTAAATTCTATAAGCTACTACAGCTTAAAATATTAGCAAAAGCTGCAGATACATTAGGGGGAAAGAAGATGGTTGGACAGGGTACTTCTATCACCACAGGACATCAAAAATTAATTTTCAAATTTTCACAGGAACAGTATAGGACATGTCTACTAAATTTTATTTCAGTCTGGGTTCAAGAAAGTTTAAGGGTCAGGTCTGGAAAGCAAACAAAAAAGGATCAAATCTAAAGGAAATCCTTCTTCCATTAAAAAAAAATTTTTTTTAATGTTTATTTTTGAGAGACAGAGGGAGACAGAGTGTGAGTGGGGGAGGGACAGAGAGAGAGGGAGACACAGAATCTGAAGCAGGCTCCAGGCTCTGAACTGGCTCGAACTCACGAGCTGCGAGATCATGACCTGCACAGAAGTCCAACAACGCCCAACCAACTGAGCCACCTAGGCTCCCCTCCTTCTTCCATTTTTTAAAGACAATAAAAAAGTACCATTAGCCTTTCATCACGGCAACTACACTTCCAGAAAAATGACATATCCTTGTATGACACAAGTCCATTTGCTGAATCCAATGCAGATCTGAGAATAACATCAGCAACAGATTTAAAAAAAAAAATACAACCATATGTAAAACCATTCCTTGTAGCTGCCTGATTGTAGAAACAGTATTACTTACACACACACACACACACACACACACACACACACACACACACACCCTACACACACCAAGAGATTTGAAGGAACCAAAGAGACGAAATAGATAATCTAAGAAAACTGGAAGCCCTGGTTTATTCAATTAGGGAAATAGCTATAAAGAAATACGGAGATTCAAACTTTTTAAAAAATGTTTATTTATTTTTGAGACAGGGAGACAGGGAGAAGGACAGAGGATGCAAAGTGGGCACTGTGCTGACAGAACTCATGAACTGTGAGACCATGACCTGAGCCAAAGTCAGATACTTAAGCAACTGGGCTACCCAGGCACCCCCAAAGGTGGCTCATTAAAGGAATGAGGAGTTCATAAAATTAAATATGAAAAATGACTAATACATCTGACTACAGCAGAATTCAAAATTTCTGTGTAACAATTTTTATAACACTATCAACAAAGAGAAAGACAGTTATCTGTATTATTTACAATAGACAAAGAATTACCGAGACTACATATATAATAAATTCTTACAGAAAAACATTAGGATAAAAAGCTGGCAACCAACCAAATAGAGGAAATAGATGGGAAACACTGATATAAGGGAAACAGCTCTTCTCATTAATTACTGGGAGTGTTGATTGATTTTTCTTTTATGGAGGGTATAACATTACTCATTAATATTTAAAATGCACAAACACCCTAGTCCAACAATTCCATTACTGGAGGCTGTCTCTAAAGAAATACTAGAACATGCATGTTAAGACAGAGAAGTGCTAGGATATTAAAACAGTGTTTGTAACCTGAAAAACTGGAAAGAACCTGAAGAATCATCAAGAGAAGTCTGGTTGGTTAACTAAATTGTTTGATTCATTCTATCAAGGGTTAAAGTGAAAAAGAATGACATCGGAGAAACAGCAAAATTTCAGGAATTCAGAGCTGTCTCAAGTAATGATAAATTGTAATTTAATGGTAATGCAGACCAAGCTTCCTGTGGCATTAGTTACTAGAGACCTAAGAAAGCAGTGAAGGAGAAGGGCCAGTATCTAAGGAGGAGGAGGAAACCGAGAGAGGCCAGTTAGGCAACTAAGGAATGCTTTGCCTAGGGACAAGTGTTGATTCCTGAAGAGAGTCCAAAACTAAGAATAAAAAGACAAGCAATCCTGGGGCGCCTGGGTGGCTCAGTCGGTTGAGCTTCCAACTTCGGCTCAGGTCATGAATTCGAGCCCCACGTCGGGCTCTATGCTGACAGCTCAAGGCCTGGAGCCTGCTTCAGATTCTGTGTCTCCCTCTCTCTGCCCCTTCCCTGCTCGTGCTCTGTCTCTGTGTCTCAAAAATGAGTAAGCGTTAAAAAAAATTTTTTTCAAAGACAAGCAATCCTTCTGACATTCTCACAGAGCTATGAAATAAAAAACTGGAGATCGGTGCCAGCCAAAAAAAAGGATGATGGAACACACTTTGTCCTAGTACCCCCAAAGCTATATCCTACAAAAGCAGACTGGCTAACACAAGGACTGGAAGACCAACTTCTATCACCTAAATCCCTGAAACTGGATTAAGATGATCTAAGACTGTAACTGCCCTTTCAACACGCACACAAATTCTCTCTAGAAGAAGCTTCATGCTTCCTTGGCTTTTCTTATCAAAAATAATGCCTAATGGCACATGAAAAGGCAAGACCACATTAATTATAAGAAACAACAAAAACATCCACAGAAACATAGGCACAAGCATGGAGCTCAGATACAGACTTTTAAATTACTATATGGTTAATTTCATCAAAGAGATGATAGATGAGACAGAATATCTTGGTAGATAATTTGAAACTATATAAACAAAAGAACCAAACTGAAATTGTAGAGATAAAAAACAAACAAAAACTAAAAATCAATAAATGGACGTAGTAACAGCTATTCAGTGGGAAAAAAAATTAATCCCAATTGTTAGGTCAAAAGGAAACATCCGGAATAAAGCACAGATAGATATAACAAATGGGAAATACAGGAAGTAAGAATAAATGCAAAGAATGAGATGAAAGGTCTAATTCGTGTGTAACTGGAACCAACGAAGGAAAAGGGAAAGAGTGAGGCAAAGGCAAAATGTGAAGAGAAACTGATTGGGAATTTTACCAAAAGACATGTCAGTAAGCCACAGCTTCCCGTAGTACTACTATATGCCCAACCCAAAGCAGCAGAAATACAAAGAAAACCACATCCTGTCATATTATTGTAAAACTGTTAACAACCAAACCAAAGGCAATGTGCGAAAAACAAACTGTCGACAGCCTAGACTCCGTATCAGGAGAAAACACCTTTCAGAAATAAAGGTGATTTAACGAGATTTTCAAATGACAAAAACTAAATATGCTACTAAAGGATACTACAGGATATTCTAATGCATATGAAACTTACAAGGATGCATGTGTTACTTAAAAGGAAAAAAGCTAATCTGGAAGACAGAATACTAAATATTTAAAAACAAAAACTTTTAAATGATAAAAATAATCCAAAGGGCAAAAGCACAGACATAATTGAAGGAAAAAAAAGAAGAAAAATTGGAAATGGTAGATTTAAAAACAAATATTCAGTAATTTCATTAAATAAATGAAGTAGGAGCGCCTGGGTAGCTCAGTTAAGCGCCCAACTCTTGATTTTGGTGCAGGTCACGATCTCACAGTTCACGGGTTCAAGCCGTGCCTCGGGCTCTGCGCTGACAGTGTGGAGCCTCCTTGGGGTTTTCTCTCTCCCTCCATGTCTGCCCTACCCCTGACTGTGCTCTCTTTCTCAAAATAAACATGAAAAAAAATTTAAAAACTGTTAAAAAAAAAAAAATTAAAAATAAATAAATAAATGGACTAAATGTTCCAATTAAGAAATTTCTCAACTTATTTGCAGGCCATCAAAACCTTGATGCCCAAACTTGACAAATATGTACCAAATGAAAAATACATACAGGGGAGCCTGGGTGACTCAATCAGTTAAGTGTCTGACTTGATTTTGGCTCAGGTCATGATCTCAAGGTTCCTGAGATCGTGCCCCAAGTCAGCAAAGATAGCACGGAGCCTGCTTGGGATTCTCTCCCCACTCCTCTCTCTGCCCCTCCTTTGTGCACATTCTCGCTCTGTCTATAAATAAATAAATAAATACACACACACACACACACACACACACACACACACACACGAATATAATTCAGTTTACCAAAATGTTAAAAAAGACAACATATTATGACCATGTTGAGTTTATTCCAAGAATCCAAGGATGGTTCAAGATTAGAAGCTATTAACTTTCTTAATTTGATGAAAGGTTTCTATTAGGACAAGGAGAAAAAATAAACTACTAGAAACATTATAATTGTGAAATAATCCTTCCTGTAGATCAGAAATTAAACAAGGACACCATTATCACATTCTACTCAGCAGCGTACTAGGATTCAAAGTCAGTGTAAATGCACAACATAAAGGGATCCAGTTCACACGGTGGCTGGATACACGATCAAACAAAAAAAGGAGAGTCTGTGAATTACAGATGAATTCAATTAAGAAACTATAAAAATGCAATTAAGTATTTTAAACTTTATTTAAAAAGAATAAAGCAAGGATATACATGTTTTATCCACCTACAACACACTGCGTATAATGCCATGCAGGTGAAGCAAAACATTAGTACCCACTTAAAATGATTTGTACGTTCTAATGTAAGAACACATTTGGAGGGAAAATACTGGCAGAGGAAAGTTAAACTAGAAAAGTGTGTGTGAGAATCAAGATTATACAAGTCAACTCTTTTCTCATTTATTCTGGGGCGTCTGGGTGGCTCAGTCAGTTAACTGTCCGACTTCAACTCAGGTCGTGATCTCACGGCTGGTGGGTTCGAACCCCACACAGGGCTCTGCGCTGACAGCTCAGAGCCTGGAGCCTTCTTCGGATTCTGTGTCTCCCTCTTTCTGCCCCTCCCCTGCTCGCACTCTGTCTTTTGCTCTCTCTCAAAAATAAACAAACATTAAAAAAAGAAAAAGGAAAGAAATCTCATTTATTCTTTTGTAGTCTTTTGAGGGGGGAGCAGGAAGTACTCAAGTGTTTAGTACAAGGGCTGTTTTATCATGCTCCTTCCACGTATGTTTTTTCCCCAGCCGCACACAACATTTTCACGGTTTATCTTTCAGTTACTACCTGAAGTGATCTCGGCTTGCTTTATTTTATCAAACCTGAACATTAAGAACACGCCATCTTCCTTAACAGTGAAGGATGAGGTGAAATGATGGTGCACAGCAGACTGATATCGCACATAAAATACTGGTAGAGAAACTACAAACAGCTTTTCCCAAGAGAAGTTTGGAATGGGCACCTGAGCGAGTTCCTTCTGTTCATTCACCAGTCGGCTGCAGCTAGCGATCATCTGGTCCAGGGCATAGAGCCGGTCTTCAAGTCCTTTAATGGCTTTCATATTCTGATTATCAAGTTTGGCAATAGTTTGACGGCATTCTGCTATAAATGGTCGAATAATCCTTGGATCAAGCTGAACAACAACAAAAGATATGAATGAAGTTTCCAGCAAATACTTTAAAATACATTTCTCACTACTCTGATACACAGCTTCAGAGGAAAAAAAAAATTGAAAAATACAGAAAAGTAAGTGCACGGGAATCTAAGTTATACTTTCACAAAACTGAGAGCAAGAGAATTATGTTAATAAAAAATTACTGATTATACTGGAATACATAATTAGGAATTCCAGGAAGTATATTGGAAATTGGAATTGGAAGGCAGAATTCCTGGAATTCTACCTTCCAATCGATGCAATTTCATCAGTCCTCAGTGTCACACCGTAAATGTTATTTTCATGGTCTTATAAAATAAAGCAGAGTTAAAAACACAATTTCCCTCAAAATGTATCAACATCTTCAAACTTAATTCCCTCCTACAGATATCTTTATTTTCAGCCTCTATCTCCTAAAGAAATCTGCTTGATCAACCCAACTTTCTTACTCTCCCACAAATTTTCTGGAATTCATGAAACCTAACAAATCTCTCTCTACACCCTTCCCCTTCCCTTGAAAGAATACACTGGCAGTGGTTTTCACATGTCGTCTCCGGAACTCCGGAAGCTTTCGGGCATCACCTCACCGGTTCTTCCACAGTTCCCTTCTCTGGCTCCTGTTTTCTCGTTCCATAAACACGGATGATCCAGGACTTAGTACTTAGCCCGTTTTTACTATGTCTTGTGTGATTTCAGAATGAAGCATAATTTCTATGAAGCTCCCAACCCTTTTGTAATGTCTGATCGTTCTCATACATTTTCAGCCTGTTTCTGACACCTTCCTAATAATATCTCCGTGTGAGTATCAACCACAGTATCTTCTATTTCTAATTATAGTTGTCTCCTGTTGAAATACCCAAATGGCTTCCCTCTGCCCACGATGACATCCAAAAAACATAGCACACAATGAAGGCTTCAGTGATTGGCCGGATATGAGTAAATCCTTCCAGGCCTATCCTCTTTTCAAACTGAATTGCTCATTACATCCAGACAAGCCCTGTGTTTCTCTAGCTCTGATCTCTGTTCATACTGATTATCCTGCCTAGCTGTTGAAAAGCCCATCTCTGTCCTAGTCAAATATTGCCTCCTTCATGATGCCTTCCCTAATCTCTACAATCAAAGGGACCATAAATTATTCAACGTACAGTGTTTGGTACAGACAGGACATACAAAAGCAGTTAAAACTCAGCTATTTTATTGTTATTATCAATAATCCAGTGTAATTTATAAGAGGCTGCATTTGTAACACTACAAAAAAGTTAACAGAGTCACTACTTAAATACAGGCAGCCATCTGCCTATTAATGAAAACTTGTGCGTACATTAACATTTCCTCACTTTTCTTAATTTCATGGTAACTGAGTCTAATCTGTATTCATTTCTGACCCGAGATAATGTACAAACCAAAGACTAGCTATAAATCATTAAGACGATAAAAAGCTAAAGAAAGGATTAAAATATTCAAATTTTTAGCCTGTACAAAATTACAACTACACAAAGACTTCAGACAGAGATGATTTAAAGAAGAAAAAACAACCCCCAAACCAGAGCTCCTAATTCTGATAGTTCTGTATTTCCTAATTCATTGAAAGTACGATGCAACTACACTGACAATATTAATATGGAAGAGCATTTTGTGAATCACTTGAGCACAGGCTATGTAACTTGACTTCCTAAAATCTTACTCTACTTAATGGTTTATTCCATTTGTCCACAAGTAATAAAAAATAAAAATTCCAAATAGAGTCTCTGGAACAATTTTTTAAAATAGTATTTTAAACCACAGAATCCTACTAATAATTATTTAGCAAATTTTCAGCAACCGAACACGGTCTTCCACTATTTGTCCCTCTTGGACTCTTCCACCGACATCTACAAAGACTAACGTTATTGTTGTCTTAGAAGAGAAGAAAATAACATTTTCTCATCCTCACCATTCTTTCCATCCCACCTCTAAATGCATGCCCATTGCATAAACAATATTCCAATAATATCACAAGAATCATGAATGAAATACTAAACCAAAAGTCAATAAATTACACTGGTATTATTCTGAACAGCTTAGAAATGAGCTCAATGTGCATGTTTCCAATTATTCATCATCAGATATATGAACGTTTGCCTTTTGTGGTATAACCTGAACTAGAATATCCAACATTCGTTCTAATATGAACACACTACGACCTAAGAAAATATGTGAGTACACAAAAACGCAGAAACAACTCGAAATTTTTCTTGGTACGTGAGGGGAAAAGGTAGGTTGTGAGAATCCCCCAAGTATTATAAAACAGGATTCCAATGCCATATAGATGGGCAGGGGCAATCCATAAAGGCAGTGCCAGGATTTAAGCCCTTCTGATGTCCAATCTTAGGCTAGTTCCGTAACGCCTACATCTTGACTTGTTTCCTGAAAGAAGACACTCGATTTTGCCAGTTGGAAATACATGTTAACAAATGCTGCTGAAACTGGGATCGGTATGTAGAAAGGAAGGCTTCGAACAGAACTTGCTTTGAGAAGAGGAACATCAAATCTTGGCACATTTTAAAGTTCACTGGCAAAAAGTACTACTATCAGAGAATCAAACAGGTTAGTTAGCTGTTTTGTGCAACTACGTAACAAATGTGAGATCAAAGGAAGGCACCCTGTGACGTGAGAGAAGTCCTACACTCCGTTCAATGTGTCTTTAGAATCCCACTAGTAGTATTAAGAATAAATACACAAAACTACCACGAAAAATATTAACCTTATAAAAAACACCATGGCAAGTGCAATTTATTATGCAGTATATCCCAATACACCATCCCATACTGTGTAAAATACAGGCAGATATATATAAACAAATTCTTCAAAATAGGTTTTCACTGCTTTTGAAGAAACTTTTTTAAATCTAATGGGCATGCTCAACTAAAAGAGTGCCGTATTACAGGCAGTATTTTAAGCTACGTTAACTCGTTTCATAACAAGTAACTATAAACAGATAAAAATTTATATTCTGTTTTTACAATATAATGGCCATGTTAAGTACCACAAAGACTTCAGATATTGTTGGTATGTACTATGAAAGTAAACATTAATTCAGGTCAATAACATGACACCCCAGTGATATTACTCTAGCTAACTTCTGTTTTCGGTAGCTATAAACTCTTGTGAATTTTCATTAAGCCAGGAAAGGATCATTGTTTATTTCCCCTTGTTTTGTAACATGAGTAAAACTTACATGGCTGTGCTGGACTTCATTTAACCATGCAAACACAAAGCCAATTTCAAAACCTTTTGAATATATAGATATCTCAATCACCTAATTACAATCACGTGCTTGCCTTTCCACAATCATAGATTGGAATTTTCAGACTACTAAAATGTCAACATTTTAAACAGGAACCCTAGTTTTCACTCCTTTTAGTCAGTAATCTTTACATCATATATTATATATTCCCATGCCCTGGCAAATGTCTTAACTGAAGCTTTCTTTGTTAACAAATAATAAATGGCCAAAAAGAAATGCCTCCTTTAAAGGATGTCATCAAGGAAGTAGACAGTTAAAGAATTAAGAAGAAACCTAGAATTTATTATTTTTTTTAGGTTTTCCATTTTGAAAGGAAATGTGCTATTTTCCAGGCAACCCAGACAAGGCACTGCCTTTCTCAATGTTCAAAGATCAAATCTCTTTTCCAATTGAGCTCCCTTTTAAACATGGTTAACTACTGTGCTCGTTATCTTTAGACAATAGCTGACTTCAAAATATTATTTCATTATTTCTGTATTACTGAAACACGTGCCCCATCAACTTCCTTTCTGACTTCAAAGATTTTCCATCAGCTTATGGATCACATTTTAAAAGATATTTATTTCCCATGCTGAAAAGTCTTTGTAAGTATATTCGGGGGAGGACTTAATCCAAAATACAAGCTCATTATAATTATGAAATACAACCAAGAACACAATGTCTAAATTTTGAATTTCAAAATATTTCAGGCAGATATGGTATTTAAAGTTTCTTTTAGAAGTCAGAAAGACCTCCCTCAAGGGGGGATGGTGATTGGAATGACATACACAAGGTTTTCAGGGAGATGAAAACGTTCAGTGTCTTCTCTGGGGTGGCATTACTCTGTGGCCTAACCACTCAAGAATTTGTATATTTCACTGAAATGTAAATCATTCTCCCTCCTAAAAAAAGTTTAATTATAAAAATCAAATATTGTATCTTTCATATTTTCCAAAAAAACCTTGAAAGTTCTATAGCATTTATAAATGTGAATATCTGATCCATTATTAAATTAAGAAATATGGTAGGCTAGAGGTGGCCAAAAATTACCATTTACCTATCTACTTATATTTACAGACAGCTCAGTACTTAAGGCATAAGAATGAAGACGTTAAGACTGTTCAAGTTTTACCTAGTAGAAGTACGAGCCTCGCTGTAGGAACAAATGAAAGAATAGGAGATATTAAAACATCTAAGTAATATTACAAGGTCAGAAAAAAAATATTGCAAACTTGTTACCACCGAAACCTTCACCATTTGAGTAGACACTTCAAGGCTCTGAACTTCAGGACAAATTTTACATCTCTGACCTCGAATAGTCATCACAAATTTACTGTACATTCATAAATAAGGTTACAAGTGAAAAGACCTGATTTATCCTTGATTTATCCAAGGGTGAATCCTTGAAGTCTCACGCCAAGGCTCATTATTTCTACTTATAACATAATACCATTGGCCCATCATATAAAATATTTAGTATAAATAACGTAACTTCAAATAGTTGAAATGACACAAGAAATATCAAATTAACATGACTTACTCTGCTCATGGAATCAAAGCATTTCCTGACCAATGATTCCACATCATTAGGTCTATCTTGAACATTTATCCAGTCTAACAAAGAAACATTAAAAAAAGGCAGATCACCGTCTTTAGCATCTACTGAAGTTTCATCCTGCGGGACAGTACTTTGACAAGATTCCCTCATTTCTTTTCCACTTTCAGCATCTGTGGTATCTGGGGCTACTTGTTCCACTGACTTGTGAAATGAGGTTAACAAAGACTGGTTAGTTGTTCTAGGCATATCAGGAGAGAGCACCAGTTCAGTGGAGGTTTTCATTTCAGCCTTTTCTGAGCCTTCATGTTCAGGCAAAGAATCCAGTCTTCCCAAACACTCCCTGTAACTATGTCTGGTTAGGCACTCCAACAGCGGAATCTTGGCCATGACTGAAACCGCAGTTCCTAAACTTAAAATACAAAAGATCTGTCAGTAAAATAACGGGACTGCTCCAGTTAGAGACTAGCATTTTCAAAGAAATAGCATTTAATTGTTACACACATAAATATTACCATCTATTTTTTACATTATAAATACATAGTCTATGTTCTTTAAAAGAAACCTAGTTAGAGGTTAACTAACGCACGAACACATTAAAATACCACTCTCGAGTAAAGGTGGCCAGCTTATACTTAACAAGTGAACAGTGGGTTTTCATCGAACCTTAAGACATAAAAATTCAAATTTACAAAAATGATTTACCACAACAGTCCCTTCAGGCAATCAAGTATTTTTTGATAAGCTGAAAGCACAGGATAAAATTAACAGTCCTAATAAAGATTAAGGTAACGCTCACGTTCATTACACCCTATAGACAGGTAGATGTATGCTGTCGAAAACTATGGGAAAGATGAAGTGATGATGATTTGATTGCTGTAAAACATCTGTGAAATGCTTTAAGCTCTTACATGAAACTAATGTATCTAAGAGAACTTTCCAAACAACAGTCAGTTGAAAAGGCTGTCACATAAACAAACTCTTAAAAACTTTCTAGTCTTTAAGTAATCACTCCCTTCCTTCCCGAGATCTGTCCTATTGGCAAAGCCAAAATCTAACTCATACCTCAAAATAAAAAATCTGAATAAGGTTCATTTGAATTAGAAAGATGTTACTTCTCTCCAATTCAATTCAACGTTAACAAAAAATGTAAAAACAAATGAAAAAATGAATGTAGAGAATTGAAAGCAAACACACACAAAAGAGGCTACATTCATGCTGAATTATTGCTATGTTTTTATATTCATTATAGCCCTTTTCCAAAACAACCACTAGCTATCAGATGTGCTTATATGCAAAGAACCAGAAAACCCCCTAAACGCCAGCTAGAACACAATGGCTTCTTTCCATCTCAGCAAGCCTACATCATATGGCAGTATTTAAAGAGGAAAACAAAATTTTCCTTGATTGCCAAATGTTTGAAAACTTTTCCATTTCCATTAGATGTGTTATGTTTATATTTTGCCTTTAGTGTAAAGTTGGTAGCAGGGCAAGAAAGAGGCAAAGATTCTTGGGTTTGTAAATGATTTCCAAAGTCTCTTAAGCCCTTTACATAAAGAAAACAAGGTAAGAAAAAGAAATGTGGGAGATCCATAAAACAGGTGGTGAATAAAATTGACCATAATTTTAAAATTTCAGAATCCGTCAGTCATCATAAAAGTCTCAAAAAATGAACAAGTATTATACAAGCAATTATTAGAAATGAAATCAGTTACTAAAACAACTGAGAAGGTACTTTAACCAAACGTTTTATCCATTTTAATGGCAAACATACTGAGTAAGTTTTAACTTGATGTCTTCTATGGATTGCAGATAATTTGAATAAATACTTTCAAACTTGAAAAGTAGCTTTTGGTAAGAATTTGAACAGTCCTCCAGATTGGCCATGATTGCAGCCCAGCCTTGGTGTTGAAGGTGTTCATCATGGACCAGACCCTCACAGAAAGAGCAAAGTTTCTTGGCAACTTCATACATTTCCTGTATCGAAAAGGAAGAAACACAGTAAAAGAAGGTAGTGTTTGCATATGTATATTTACCTGTATGCATGAATGCAGTGTAAATATATTTTAAACAAAGCATGACAAGGCAACGTTTTAGTTTATCTTATCACTACGGTTTGTTGTTGCGACAGTAAGGAGGAAGAAACTCCTAACTCACCGCCGCTGGGACTATATGTTGGTGGAGCATCTACAGAGGACAATTCAACGATAACTATTAAAAGTAAAACGGCATCTATTGTCTGGCAGTGATTCATCTTGTAGAAACTTACCCTATAAAAGAAAGCTTAAAGAAATGAACAAAAAAACACTAAAAGGTTCTTTATTTCAACTATCAAATGAAATAAAACCCACCTCACTGTCTACCAAGAAATTATGTGCGTCTATACAACGCAATCCATTTAGCATGCAATAAGATGAAGTTTCTTTATATACTCATATAGGGGTGAATAGAAGTATCTTTACATCTCATAAAGGTATGAGGAGGTCAATACACATTATTAAAATTTAAAAGGTACAGTGCTTGATTCATCAAGTGAATTTTCCATTTTTACTACAATATGAAAATCAATTATGGGTGACTACAGATCCAAATGTAACAGACGTTTTTCTAAAAAGGAGCGCTCGTGGAAGACAGCATAGCAGACACACACCAGCACCTCTACCCTGGCGGCTGCCTTCGTATCTCTGAGATAAGCACGTGTTCCTTAAATAAGACCCAAGAGCAAAACTTTGATAAAGTGGACATTAAACGAAGAATTTTAATTCATCACAACACGTCATTAGTTGAATGAAAAGGCAAAAGGCAAGCAACAGGGTGGCAGAAGGTATTTTCAGCATTTAAATACACAGCTTATATAAAGATGATATGAAGTCCACTCTAAATTAATTACATAAAAATTAGCAACCCAATAACGAATAATTAAGAAATTAGAAGAATAACTTCACAAAACGGATACGAAGAGTCTCATAAACATATGGAAACCTGCTCATCCTTATTAATTATCAAACAAATGCAAACTAAATTACAATGGCCTCCCACCCATCAGTATGACTAAAATTAAAAGCACCAAGAAAACCAAGTATCAGTGAGTTTGTTGAGCAAGCAGAACATTTGAGGGTGGGTACAACCACTTCGAACGCCAGCAGCACGTTAGCAAACAACGTGCAAAGATATTCACAGCAGCCTGAGCCCCAACAGTCTAAAACCTGAAACAGTATCTGTAGATAAATAAGCCGTGGCATATCTGGACAACGGAAAACTGCTCAGCAATGAATACAAACCATTAACGCGTGCAATCACGTGAACGAATCTCAGGAACATAAGACGAATGAAGGAGGCCAGACACAATAGAAAACAAACTATAATTCCATTTATTTAAGGTTCTAAAAGAAGCAAAGCAACCTATGGTTTTAAAGTCAGGATACTGGTTGATTTTATGGAAAAGCGATAATGACTGGGAGAACGCATGAAGGAGGACTTCTTGGGGTGACACCATATTTTAAAATTTCACTTTGTGAAAATGTGCTAAAAATGAATGTGCGATAATTTGTACTTTTTTTTTTTGATTTTTAATGTTTATTTTTGAGAGTGAGACAGAGCATGAGCGGGGGAGGGGCAGAGAGAGAGCGAGGGAGACACAGAATCGGAAGCAGGCTCCGGGCTCTGAGCTGTCAGCACAGAGCCCGACGCGGGGCTCGAACCCACAGACCGCGAGATCACGACCTGAGCTGAAGTTGGACACTTAGCCGACTGGGCCAGCCAGCCGCCCCATAATTTGTGCATTTCCTAATATGTACATAACTCAGTAAACAAAAATCTATTATTAATCTTACTAATGAAGGTATCTGAGTCCAAGGTCACACCACAATTGGGGTGACCAAATTTCAACTCTGGCAAGGTGAATCTAGAAGGTCGCACTCCTGTCATGGTTGTAGCACCTCTACTTCCTTTTAAAATGCACTGACATATTCATGGTTTGGGTTACAGTAGCTCTGAAGCGTGTTTTAAAATCTGAGAAAGACACGTTATTTCCTCTACCTTCCATTCTTATTTCTCTTAACTTTCCTAGATATTCCTGGACACTGAACCTTCCCCATAAACTTAAAGTCCACTTTATTTAAAACAAACTGAACAAAAAAACTCAAGAGCTCCTCCTCACTCTCCAAAGCAAAAATGCTTCATCGTGGCAACTTTGAGTGCAATTCATTAAGTGCATGAATATATTAACATTATGATTGGAAATATTAAGAACAGTATGTCTTTTCATTGATTTATAATTTATGTTCTTAAATAGCATGTTATGTATTTTTTCTTGCTACTGAGACTGTAATGTATTTTCCATTTCTATTCCAAAGCAGGGCCCAGTACCAAGAAATGTGAATGTTTATATATTTATCACATATCCAAGCCACCTTATCAAAATTCTTGATAGAGTTTTATTAAATCCTCTTGAACATTCCAAATATACAACCGTATCATCAACTAAAATGGATGTTTTTCACTTTCTTCCATTAATTTTACCACTTCATTTTCATTTTCATTTTCTCATTTCAGTACATTTCTCAGTTCCAAAAGAATACTTCATAGTTGGATGGCGATTTATGCAAAAATGGCTCTAATGTTTTGCTGATTTGAAAGCGGATTATTTTCTATATTTGGCCAATTCTGTATCTTATTTATTTTGTTTCCTTGTAGAGCTAGTTTACTTGTTAGGAATAGCTGCTGGGGGTGCCTGGCTGGCTCAGTCAGCAGAGTGTGTAACTTGATCTCAGGATCATAAGTTCAAGCCCTACATTGGGTGTGGAGCCTACTTAATTAAAAAAAAAAAAAAAAAAAAAAAAAAAAAAGGAAGAGCTGCTGAATTTTAACATGTCTCATGTGGACAATTTAACACGACTCTCTGCTTTCTCCCGTATTAATGACTGAGGCAATTAATTATATTAATAAATTTCCAAATACTGAACCACCCGTGCACTGCAATAATATATCCTCTTTGCTACTAAAATGTATTACTCTTTTGATACTCTTCTGGTTTTATCTGTAAGAAAAAATAAATACATTCCGGATTTGGGGGATACAAAAAACTAAATGTAGCCCATAAGAGCTTTCTGATTATGAGAGCGACATTAAAATATTTAATTTACTGTTTAATTATTATAAACACACATGAAGCTTACTGTTTTAACACATTTTGAAGTGAATGATTCAGTGGCATTAGGTCATTCACACTGCCACGCAACCATGACCACTACCCATCTCCAGAAGTTTTTCATCATCCCAGAATGAAACTGCAGCCAATAAACAATGAACTCAACCCTCCCTCACCCCCCAGCCTTGGGTAACTATCCTATTTTCTGTCTCTATGAACCTGACGCTTCTAGGTACCTTGTGTAATTGGGATGGTATAAATATCTGTCCTTTGTGTTTGGTTTATTTCCCTTAGCATATCTATCCCTCGAGGCTCCTCCGTATTATGGTCAGAATTTCCTTCCAGACAAAGCTAAATAATATCCCATTGTATGGATATACCACATTCTGTTTCTTCATCCACTGGTGGACAGTTGGGTTGTTTCTACCATTTGGCTATAGGAAATAATTCTGGTATGAACATGTCATTACATTTTATATGTCATTATATTTTATTAAGTTTTCCTGAAATTACTATCATTTAGCCGTGTTGACAGTCCAAGACAGATCTGACTTATCTGTCTCATAAATTAAAAAAAAAATTTTTTTTTAATGTTGCTTTATTTTTGAGAGAGAGAGAGAGAGAGAGAGAGAGAGAGCGCGAGCATGAGCGGGGGTGGGGCAGACAGAGAGAAGGAGACACAGAATCAGAAGCAGGCTCCAGGCTCCGAGCTGTCAGCACAGAGCCCAACACGGGGCTCAAACTCACAAACCACGAGATCATGACCTGAGCGAAGTCAGAGGTTTAGCTGACTGAGCCACCCAGGCGCCCCTCTCGTAATTTATTATAAATTTCACTTTTTTCTGTTTAATGTTTTGATATCCACTTTGTCATCTATAAATACTGCTATTAAAATTTTCTTGTACATTTATCTTTCTATAAAAAGAAAGTTGGCTAAATTAATTAACAAGCGGTATACTGGATTGTATTACTCTCATTACTTTATATTTAGTATCGCTTGTATTATATCGTTTCTAGATTTTTGCTAGATTAATGAAGTTATTATGCAATCGCTGCTACTCTTTATGCCCCCCCCCCTTCCTATTTCTGTGTTGATCCTCGCCTGGAAGAACCTTCAGTGGTTTTTAACATGTCAACTTGCATCACTAGATATTGCTAGGACTGTTTATTTCTAGATTAATCCTCATTTCATCTTCTATTTAAATTGTTTTAATATAATGCATTTTAATATCACGCCTTCGTTCAATCTAGCTTTACTTATTCTTTTTGACTTGTCTCTCACTTAGAAGTTACATGTCCTATTTGATGATCCTTTGATTTTTGTACATTTTTCTTAGTATTATATTTTTCATCCAAATCAAAAAATATTACTTTTTAAATATGTAGGCTAAAGTTTTATTAGTTTATTTGTATACCAATATTCTTGCTCTTTTGAGTTAATCATAAAACAAATCTAAAGGACTCTTATAGAAATTCAGTTCACACAATTTGTTTTTTTAAAGTAACTTTGCCTTCTCAAAAACATTTCTAGACTGATGCTTATCAAGTATGTCCCAGAAATAGGAAGTTATTCTCTTTTTATGTTGTATCCTATGTGAAAAATGGGGTAGTTTTCACAAATGTATATGCTACACTAAAACAAACGGCTGAGATTTACTTACAAAAGCAAACGTTAACACTAAAGACTTGATATTTTGTTAATCTGTTTAATTTTATAAACGATAAATCCTCTTGTGTGGTTCTAAAGATAACATTTTTCCGTGTCGGAAAGTAAAGTAACCGTGCCTTGCTGATGACAGTTTAGGGCCAGGATCACAGTGAAGTACTGGCAATTCAAAAAGGAAAACAAAAGAGGCCTGCGCGACGACCCACGGAAATTACAGAAGCAACGTTAAGAGGCATGTATTGTAAAAGAGACTTTGTTCTCCTCCAGGACCTAAATGCGGATATGGAAGAAAGAATCACATTTTTAAGAATTGTGTAAGCTCTCCCTCCGCTTCTGTCTACTCTAACACAGGTAACTTTACTCATCACAGCAGTGTTCAGAAACCATCACCTGCATACCATCATTTAGGAAAGAAGTGAAGAAATCATGGTTAAAACAGCTCTTCCACTCTAAAATCTTGTAACTGTTTGCAAATGTCGAAGGACTAACAATGTAGGAATCTGAAAACCAGACACATCGACCAGCAAAACATCTCCTCACGTGGTTATTTTTGTGTTTTGCCTAACAATGTGTTTTTGCCAGCTACGTGAGGACAGCTGACACACGAGGTTCCGTTCGTTTCAGGTGTACCACTCTCTGCGTTGGGCTGTGCTCCCCGCAAGCACAGCCACCATCTGTCACCATCCACTTCTACTGTAACATCACCGTGTTCCTTATGCTGTACCTTATATTCCCACTAATTCATTCCATAACTGGAAGCGGCATCTCCCGGGCTTCCTCACCCATCCCCCAACACCCATCCCCTCTGGCAACCACCCATTTGTTCTCCGTGTTGTTTAGATTGGAATGCTTTTAGGAACCATCCATTTGTTAGAACGTTCATCGATGCCTAAAATAAGCTGAAACCTCGTGAAAATATTACCAAGTATTCGAATAAGACATCGTTTCGCTAAGTGACCCACTTTTAATTTTAAACCACACTAGATGTAAAGAAGGACAATAATCACAAAAAATAACTATGATGATTTTTATCTTACCACTGCAAGTTGTGTCCTTGACGCAACGGTGTGAAAAACTGCAGGCATCATAAGAGATTCTTCAACTTTTATTTCCATGTCGTTTTCTGTCGAAAAGGTCGTTTTCGGAATAGCGGGTGGACGATCACATAAGATCATCTCTTTGTTAAAAAGAAAAATCGGATTTGTGTCCTGTGGCAATAAGACAGCCAAAGAAACTCCGGTGAAATGCTGTGAAATACCGACCGCGCGCACTGCCCTCAACATAGGGGGCAGACACCCCTTCCTCCCGGACGCCGAGTTGCCAACTCCCCGGGCGGGGAGCCGGAGCGCGTGCGTCTGTGTGCAAGGGCTCGCGACACGTACCGTCCCAGCACTGTAGGTGCACACTCTTCGGTCCGCAGCCATGCATTCTCCTCCGTTGACCACCAGCACCTGATGCTGAATAGCAATCTTGTATTTGCTGTGAATGGCATGCTTGAGGTCTGCCACGCTTTCGGGGGGAGGCACAAAAGATACTAGTTATTGACATTTCCCAGGGACAAAGTCCTCACTATCGAAGTGGCACTGTGTGAAAATACCTGATAGATACTAATTAATTTCACTCTCAAAACTTTCCCCAAAACAGTAGTGGAAAATATAACCTTCTTGTTTCTGGAATTAGACTCCATAAGCTGGCTGATCTCTTAGGTGAATAAATCAACCATGTGGTACGTCTAAAAGTAAGTCTATAAAATACAGGCAGTAGACATATTTATTTCTGTGCTCTTTATATAACATAGCAAAGGAATATGCTCAAATTAGCATCAGGTCTGTTAAAATTCTCAGAACACAGATGTCTGTTAAAATCCCCACATCCCATTACACAAACTACATGAAGTATAAATCAAGAAACTGCTTCCTTTCCCTATCTTTCAGAAAATCATTGCTTTACAGGTAAAATTGTATTTTATAAAAACTAGAACTTTAAGAAAGAAAATAGATTCAAATTCCACTTTTAAAACTAAGAATATTAATTCCACAAATTATTCATAATATCTTCCGTGTCAGATTTATTTATTCTGTACTGCTATCCGGTCTTTGCTGTTAGGGCCAAAATATAAGCAGGAATAGTTGTTACTATTTCCTCTCTTGCTGTTTGGCCCCAAAACGTAGCCTCACTGCCCCTGACACCTCTCCCCACCTTTCACAAATAGAGGAGGGCATTCATTAGTCAAATATTTGAATTCGCCGTAAAGTTGGGAGAGTTATGAAGATGTACGAGTCTTCCTAAATTGGTTAAAAATATTAAACTGACTTTATTCTCGCAACAACAAACAAAACAAATACCACTGACTTTACTCATACAAAGGAATAAAAATCAACCACCAAAATACATTGGACCGACAATATTGCTTTATGTAGCTAGCAGTAATTTCCTTACTGGTGTCCTGGGAAACTTAAGACGAGCAATCAACTATGAAAACTTCTACTTGATAGAAATCAGTTCGTTTGTGGGTAAGTCTGTTTATCATGAATAACATATTCACACAAATGGAACAAAGCATAATTTTATGAATTTAACGTCAGCATTTTAGGAAGGATGGCAATTATACACGTAATATGCGGAGACCGAAGGTTTCAGATATCGCTACCCTTATTTAACAAAAAAAGTTTTCTCCAAATCAATACTTTAACTTTTTGCATATACAAAATGCGAAACTGATGACATTGAATGAAATACAGCTTACGTTTGCACTGTAAGTTCAGTGTCAAATGTCAGGGTAGTTCCAGTGTTAACCAGAAATACATATAACTTCATGATGATTTCTCTGGATTCTGTGAGCTTATACCTCACACTCTGATCTGGTTACTAACAGAAACGGATAAGAAGAACGGTCAGTTTTACAAACACAACAACAAATACAAATATCCCCCCATAAGACATGGTATAGTTGTGCCACACAACAATGACGACGACGACGACAAAGTTTTTGAGGTCTAAGATGGTTAACCAGACAATTCGGCAAACCCATTGCTCAAAAAATCAACAGTAGTGAGACTAATAAAATGCATAATTGTTCTACATTTTAAAAATTAGCTTTAAGGAAGAGGTCAGCAATCAGAACAAAAATTAAGTGTACATTTCACACTGTTCTCATGTACCTTTCTATATTAAGAATTAAAATTAAACATTTGATCAAAGATCTTCCTCACTCAAGAAGTTCCTCCCCAGCTGGTTCCTTATAACAATAAAAACACTGTCTTAAGGTTAAACTTACTAGCCGCAAATAAGAGTAGCCACTACTTGCGAGTTAGGGGAAACGAGTTAGTTCCAACTCCTTCCACCAGCTGTCTCTTAATCTAAATTCCACCTCCACACAGACTTAGAAATGCTCCACGGGAAACTGTGACCCTAACAGTTATATCATCTCCTTGAACAGTGGAAAGTGCACAGGTCTGGAGAAGAGAATATTCAAAACAACTCTGCCACAACTAGTTGTCCAAGTCAAAACCTCACATAAGAAATAAACTTCCTCATTTATAAGAAGGGACAGAGTTCACGATCTAGCATTTGATTTTAACAATTAGAGTAAAATTCCACCTAATTAATGAAAGTGATGAAAGATAATCAAGTCCTAGATGCTAGAATATATCTTTCTTTATGCTCTTTTGGAGGAAACTCATCAGGGAAGAAGGAAAAAACGAAGACAGCCTTAAAATGTTTGTAAAATCATTATTTTACATGCGCTAGATAAAAAAAAGTTAGGAATTTAGGAACGGTGACTTACCGTCAGGCACTATGAAAAGGACTACCACTTTTCTTAAAAAGCAGATTAAAACTGGCTTATGTTTGCTTTGCTTGATATTGGCAACTGAATGGCATTACTGGTTAAACTCAGTGAACTGGAAAAGAAGAATTTCTGGATTATCACAGAGAGAAATAATTCGGTATATGACAACATATGGTTATTGTTCTCTTCCTTTAAAAATTCCCTCCTGAAACTCAGTCTGTCTGTCTTCCTACCTGCACATTCACTGAAACCACAAGAGTGTAATTTTGACCCATAGCCCTCCATTAAAAGACCTAAAACACAAGTCTCTAAAGAACTCTCCCAAACTGTCAAATTCTACAGCCATTTCTTAGTTCTTAAAATATAATGGTAAAAAAGAGCCCAGCTGTGGAGTCTGACCGCCTCGGGGTGTGATTTTGGCCCCGTTACTCGTATAGGATCTTGGGCAACTTTCCTAGCGGTCTGGATTTATTGTTTTATAAAATGAATAAAAGTGGGACCTGTGGCAGGCAGCCTCTAAAATCGCCCCTCCGCCCCCAGGTATCCACACCCCGGCGACACCCCCGGGAATCCACACTCCGGTGACACCCCACTTCTACGAGGCGACGAGGCGTGGGCAGGGCCCATGGTCTGTGTCCAGCTGATGAAATACGGCAAGGTTAACGAGATGTCACACGACTGCTGTTCAAGATTGTAACTTGCCCGGTGCCAGCTGACTCCCTCCCTTGCCAGCTCCGATAAGCAATGAGCTGCCACGGAGGGGCCCGTGTGGCAAGAAACTGAAGTCAGCCTCGGGAAGAGGCCGAGGCTCTGGGTCTGACGGGCTGCGAGGAGCTGACCCTGACAACCACCACTGAGCCCGGAAGCGGGATCCCTCGCTGGCTGAGCCTCAGACGAGACCCCGGCCCCGGCAGACGCGTTCACTGCGATCTTCTGACAGACCTCCATACACAGGACCCAGCTGACTTATGCCCGGAAAGTGTGGACTGAAACGTTTCTTATACGCAGCAAAAGATAATACACACAGCACCCCACATCACAGGGATATTACGAGAATTAAGGGAGACAAAGTACATATTAGCACAGCACTCGGCAGGGAGTAAGAATTCAATAAACAACCCTAGTACCCCTGCTTGGGCTCCTTCTCCTCTGCCAACTCTCCAGGGTTTGGGTGGGACCTCACCCCCCCCCCCCGCCCCGCCCAAATCCAAGAGTACACTTTATCTTACAGGTTAAACGAAGTTCTCTTGTTTTCTGAAGGATTCGGTAGCTAAAAGTACGGTGACTAAAATGGAAGGAATATCGGTACCAGAGATGATTCATTAATCCATTAATTCATCTACACAGAACACTTATCGAGTTTATGTATTCTGTGAACAAAACAGACAAGATCTTTCCCCTGGTGGTGATCACAATCTTGAAGGAGAAAAAGAAATTAAACGCAAAGAAAGCAAACATAAGTTGCAATAAATGCAATGAAAGAGGAGTGTGGGTACCAAGAAGGACCTACTTTGCATGTGGATAATCAAAGTAGAGCTCTATGTAGGTTACATTTAAACGGGGTCATGGGGATGAGATGAAGACTGTCCTGCGAAGGTGGAGTGAAACAGTACAAGAAGACACAACATTTGTGAGCCTAAATATAAAATCTTTGTCATAATCACTACATTATTCGAAGTTTTTACTTTTGTTTCCTTTTAAATATTGTTTACCTTTTTTGTTTTGGTATAACTTCACACTTAGTCAAAAGTTACAGAAATAGTACAAGAAACTCCCTTGCACCCTTTACCCAGTGTTGCCAACTCGGTACGTTGTGCTCCATTTGCTTTATCATTTGGGCCACTTAATGCTCCATGCCTGCCCCCCTCCCTCCCTCCCCCCCCCCTCTATAGATACACGTATATTTATACAAATAACCATATACACATAAATACATACGCACAAGACGTATTCTTCTGAACTATCTAAGAGTAACCTGCAGACAGAGTGGCTCATTCTTCATAAATATTTCAGGATGCATACATCCTAACAGCAAGAATTTTCTCATACATGACCAGAGTTCATTCATCAAATCATAAAATTTACCATAGATGCCATATTCTTATCTAATCCACAGTCCATACTCAAATTATTGCCCCAATGATACCAGTCTTCCCCCTCAATCTAGGATCCAATTCGGGATAATATACTGTATTTAATCGTTAAATCTATTTAATCTCCTCAGGGGCGCCTGGGTGGCGCAGTCGGTTAAGCGTCCGACTTCAGCCAGGTCACGATCTCGCGGTCCGTGAGTTCGAGCCCCGCGTCAGGCTCTGGGCTGATGGCTCGGAGCCTGGAGCCTGTTTCCGATTCTGTGTCTCCCTCTCTCTCTGCCCCTCCCCCGTTCATGCTCTGTCTCTCTCTGTCCCAAAAATAAATGAAAAATGTTGAAAAAAAAAAAAAAATTAAAAAAAATCTATTTAATCTCCTTCAATCTGGGATACTTCATCGATCTTTTTCTTTTCATGATCTAGGTATAATACTGCCCATAGTTCATCAGAGGCTTTAGAAATTACTGTAAAGATGTCCTAGTGCCATTCTCCTATTCCATCATCCTTACAGTAAACAAGGGAAACTCTGATAAATGCAGCAGCTACTATGTGCCTTTGAAGGAACACCAATCTCTTCACCTGGTGCTCACCCTGAGTAACAGCTCAACCTAAAAAGCACAATCGTTAACAATGCTTACAAAAACAGCTACACAAAGCGTATGTGAGAATCAGTCTATATGCATAATTCATGAATAACGTAAGATGATTTCAAGGATTTCAAGGAGAGTTTTGATTGCTGTGGCCCCAGACCTAGGCTATGCTTTTGCTCCACTGTACAGGCAGACTGGATAACACTACTTGTCTTTTGTCATTTAGCTCATTTCTAACAGTCCTAAGTGATGGCAATGACAATCATTTGAGAAGCACCTCCTGACCTACCTGATAGAACACCCAATGTCTTCCTCCATTACCTATGATTTAAAGCCCTTGAACTGGCGACTTTGACGAGAGGCCTCCTTCTGAGGCTTCACTCTCTAAATCCTCATTTATTGCCAACTACCACCCAGGATGTAGGCTAGAAAGCATAAGAGAAAAACTAAGTAGTAAAATGAATCATAACTGCTCCATGGTCTTACCACCCCAGTGTTCTTTGAATCGATGTCAGCCTACTGGTAATCCTACAATTGGTATGGAACCACAAAAGACCCCAAATAGTCAAAGCAATCCTGAAAAAAAGAACAAAACTGGAGGTATCACAATCCCAGATTTCAAGATATGCTACAAAGCTATAGTAATCTAAACAGTATGGTCCTGGCACAAAAAGAGACACACAGATCAACAGAACCGAACAGAGAGCTCAGAAATAAACCCACAACTATAGGATCAATTAATCTTCAACAAAGGAGGCAAGAATATGCAGTGGGAAAGACAGTCTCTTCAACAAACGGTGTTGGGGAAACTGGACAGCTACATGCAAAACAATGAAACTTGGACCACTTTCTTCACACCATACACAAAAATAAACTCAAACTGGATTAAGACCTAAATGTGAGACCTGAAACCTTAAAAATCCTAGAAGAGAGCACAGGCACCCATTTGTCTGACATCAACTATAGCAACTTATTTCTAGGTATGTCTCCTGAGGCAGGGGAAACAAAAGCAAAAATAAACTATCGGGACTACATCAAAATAAACAGTGCACGGCAACAGAAATAGTCAAGAAAACTAAGACAAGCTACTGAACAGGGGAAGATATTTGTGAATGACATGTGTGACAAGTGGTAAATATCCAAAATCCATAAAGAACTTCTATAACTCAACACCAAAAAAGCCCAAATGATCCAATTAAAAAAAAAAAAAAAAAAAAAAAGGACATGAACAGGTATTTCTCCAGACCTACAAGATGGCCAACAGATACATGAAAAGATGCTCCACATCACTCATCATCAGGGAAACACAAATCAAAACCGCAATGAGATATCACCTCATACCTGTCAGAATGGCTAAAATCAACAACACGAGAAACACCAAGTGCTGGCGAGGATGTGGAGAAAAAGGAATCCTCCCGCACAGTCGGTGGGAATGCAAACTAGCACAGCCACTGTGGAAAACGGCATGGAGGCTCCTCAAAAAAGTAAAAATAGAACTACCATATGATCCAGTAATTCCTCTACTGGGTATTTACCCAAAGAATATAAAAACACTAATTGGAAAAGATATGTGCACCCCTATGTTTACTGCAGCATTATTTACAATAGCCAAGTTATGAAAGCAGCCTGAGTGCCCACTCATAGATGAATGGATAAAGATGATGTACACACGTACACACACACACACACACACAGTCACAAAAAAGAGTGAAATCCTGCCATTTGCAACAACACAGATAGATCTAGGCAACAACACAGATAGCTCTAGAGGGTATCTTTATAAGTGAAATAAGTCATTCAGAGAAAGACAAATACCATATGATCTCGCTCATATATAGAATGTAAGAAACAAAACAAGTGAACAAGGAAAAAAATAAACAAACAAAAAAACAGACTTTTTATGAGAAGAAACTGATGGTTACCAGAGGGGAAGAGGGCGGAGGGATGGGTGAAATAAACAGGTAAAGGATTAAGAGTTCCCTTATGATGAGCACTGAGTAATGTGTAGAATTGTTGAATTACTACATGATACACCTGAAACTAATATAACACTCTGTGTCAAGTAAACTAAAATTGAAATTAAAAAGAAGACAAAACCAGAAACATAAAATAAAAAAGGGAACAGCAAAACAAAACAACCCAGGCTAATAGCTTCCATGACCACAAAATCTTCTTTATTCATTTCATACGTCCTAAGTACACGGCACATAAAATAATCATCACTAACACTTACTGAGTGGTTCGTTATATGCCAGCCATTATGCTCAGTAGTTTTATATGCAACGTTTCCCTTATTTTTCATAACAGAAGATATCCATATTATTGCTGTTTTCTTTTGAAGGTGAGGAAACAGATTCAGAGATTACTCGACTTGCCTACAAGTAGAAACTTGGTAAATATGAGATCCAAGAGTCTGAACCCACCTCAGTTTACAACATTAATTCAATAAAAATTTCACCTGAGAATACAGTATACCCTGGGCATTTTCTTAGCTTCAGATGTTAAAGAGCAAACAATACGATAAAATTGCCTACTCTCATGAAGCCTACATCCTACTGGGCAACATGAAAATTTTATATCTACACAAACTCCATCTACTTTCAAAAAGAATAGCTACAAAAATGCAATTATTTATATTTAAAAACAATTCCAAAACATATGCTTGCACTCTTCTATGTTTTATTCGTTAACGATACGGACATTGTTGACTTAGCAATAACTACCACCGATTGGAAACATGAACTGAAGACCTATACCAGCTACATATCCTCACAATTTCTACTGTGCGAAGGGTTGGTGTTATCCCCATCAACTCAATAACAAAACTGTGGATTCTAAAAAAAGTTCACTTCTCTCTCAAAGTCACGTAACAAAAACAACCAGAGTTCAAATCGATGGCCGGATCAAGAAGGAAAGGAGAACACGAAAACGTGCTGCTAAAACATCTAGGAAGCACATCCCATGACTTGCTATTTTATTGTTCCTTTACAAATCCCGATACTCACCCCCCCTCACACACTCAACAATTCTATCACTTTCTACAACCAGTTTTAAGTCTTCATTTTCCTAAGGGTGCCCGGGTGGCTCAGGAGGTTATGCGTCCGACTTCGGCTCAGGTCATGATCTCAGTTGGTGGGTTTGAGCCCCACGTCGGGCTCTGTGCGGACAGCTCAGAGCCAGGAGCCTGCTTCGGATTCTGTGTCTCCCTCTCTCTCTGCCTCTCCCCTGCTCACGTTCTCTCTCTCTCAAAAATGAATAAACATTTAAAAAAAGTCTTCATTTTCCTAAATATAATAGAAAACAATTCTAAAATTAAGTAAGGGGGGTGGGATGGCAGAACACTTCAAAATTTAACACGGTAACGTTTTCCAATGAAAAGTCACCATCCAAGAACTGGTGTGCACCCAGGTTATGGGAGAACAAGATTCCCTTGGGTACACAGATAACACGGTTCCCTGCACACAGACTGGAAATTCTTCCATACTGTGGGTCATCTTTGCACGGTGGGATTCTCCAAAAACTTCACAGATAAAGGGATGTACACAGAAGAACTTGCCCATGGTAGCCAAGAAGAACACGGGCGAGTGAAAATGCTGCCAGTGGCCTCCTTTGCTCTGCAGCCCACACAGGCTGTGGGGGCACCGTTCCAAGGGACAGGTGGAGTTGCAAAGACCCACCTCCACTCCCAGTGCTGTGTTCGCTACTCAGGGTACACACTGGGGGCCACCGCCACGTCAGGGACTCTGCAGCTTCCGCTGGCGGCAAGGAGCGAAACCAGCCCTGGAATGGGAGCCCCAGGTCACCTGGCCTCCTGCCGCACCTTCAGGAAGAAGGGCACCCCGGGATCTGGGAGCCTCTGGACAGAGAGTAAAACTTACTGATTGGCCTCTTCCCCCAGCCTGCCAGGCCCCTATCCCTCAGGTGGCCCCCGTGTGTCCAGAAAAAAAAGCTTCAACCGATGGCAACTGAACACAAAGCGTGCCCAGCACCCTGGATGGCCCATTCTGGACACACGGGACAGGGCAAGGCAGTTTTTTCTTTCGTGATGTAAACACCTACTTAAAAGCCTTGATCTTGCCTCTTAACCAGCAAGGCCTAAATACTTATCTGGTCCTTTATAGAAAAAGTTTGGCGGCTTCTGCTCTAAGCCTTGAGCAACTGCGGCCAGCTCAGCGAGAGCTTGCACAGCCCGGCTTATCACCAGGCACCAAACAGTCAAGAGCTGAAGCCGCGCGGCAGACACGCTGGGTGCAACGGTAACACCGCATGGAAATGACAGCAGCAAGAGCAAACAGGAAGCCCTCCAGGAGACAGGCCCAATTTCCTGGCTTTCTTTCTAACAGATGACAGGACTCTGGGCAGGTCACAGTAATCATTCATTTTCTGACTTTGGGGAAGCGTGAAGTCCAAAAAAAGGATGAATCTTTCCATTACCCGCCTCACCATTTGGGCCTCAAAGGACGTGATCTTTCTCCTCAAAACTGGCGCGTGGGACAGTGTTACAACAAGTGCCTAAGGGTTAATGGCTTTGTTTTTTTTTTAAAGGAGTTCCTATTAATTAGTAAGAAAATCTCAAAAATCCACAATAAATAGTGCAAGAGAAAGTTATTAAAACAGTTAACCAGTGAGGAAAATACATGAAACCTCTTCAGTAATCAAAGAAATACAAATCTCAAAAAGAGATCTTCACCCATCAAACAAACAAGGGTTCCAGCCTAAGATCCCTAGATTTTTAATCTAAGGGAAGAAATACAATACAAAAAGAAAGGACTTTAGAAACGCTCGACCCAAAAATGTCTCTTTGCACAAAACACACACTGCGCAGCCCCCTGAAATAGAGGCAGTGACAACCCAAGAGCACTAAGTACCCACACTGTCTTGTGTAGAAAAGAATCAATCTTGTCCAAAGAGAGGTCTGGCCTTGAACCTTGGCTACAAGGAGGGGAACTGTAGGTCTCTGGAATGTCCTGCTTGATAGGAGTGTCTTTGTCCGGGGTTTTAGAACAGTCTAACGACGGGATTTATGACAGGGCCGGGAGGACACACGGTATCGGCTCCCGTCTCCAGAAAAAATGGAGACCAAAGGACATTAGCTGGACCTCCAGGAAGAGCCAGAGAGTGAAGTCAGCCGCCTTGTAAAGGTGACAGGGCCCCAATAAAAACTCTGCACACCAAAGGCCCAGGTAAGCTTTCGGGGTGAGCATTACTCTAGGTAGTGTCACCCCCTCTGGCTAAGAGAAAGGAATGCTGCCCCCGACTAAGGGGGAGGGCCACCAGAGCTCTGCTCTCTTCCACACGCTGCTCTATGTACATCTTCCCTTGCCTGCTTTTCATGTTAATTTGTATCCTTTCACTACATAAAACCATAAATAGTATAGCATTTTCCCCAAAGTCTGTGATCCACTCTAGGGAATTCTCGAGCCAGAAGGTGGTTGTGGGGACCCCGAATTTGTAGTCAGCTGACCTGAAGTGAGGGCGGGCCTGGACACCACCCAACAGGTGGCCAGTATCCAAAGTGAGAGCAGTCTTGTGGAGGTGGACCTTCTAACTCTAGAGTCGACCAGAATCATCGTACGCCCATGTTGTGGTTTCTAAAAGGAACCTTTGGCGAAGCCACAGATTCCGAAGGTCTCAAGTAGAAAATGTACTAACACCTAAGCCTAGAACACGGACATGTGCCATACAGCAAAGAAGCCATCAGACACTAATAAGAAAGACCATGTCAAAAGGGCAAAGAAATCAGCCTGAGGGGGCTTCCATGACTAAGATGGGGCAGTCTGCGCATCAAAAGAATAAACACTTAGCGTAAAGCCCATAAATGTTCACGTTCACAATGATACAAAAAAGGAAGGACAAATCCTCAGTGACTTACAGTAGCAACTCATTCTGAAACTAGAAACGGAAAGGATTTAAGCATTTATCCTCTCTTTCCTACATAAATTATACTTCAGGGTAACCAATGATAAAGAAACACCTTTTTATAGAAAAGCTATTACTACAGAGTATGGAAAATAACAATTTGACAACGAAATAATGGATCTAGACATCAAGAGACGCTAAAATAAGTAGAAGAAATCTGGCAGATAAACTAAGCCGACAAACACGAACACGCCCATCACTTGTCACACCGCTAGGCTCGTGTCTCTAGGTGTTTCAACCGGAAGTATACCTAGAAAATATTCTCACCACCTCCCCCGAAAAACACAAACCCAAATTTATTAGACTCTACCTCTACCTACGGTTACCAATTTACAGGTAACATGGGGTACAGAGAGAAAAGAAAAATACCGTAAGAAAAACAATCAGCTAAATTCGGAGAAATAAACATTCTATAGAACAATGAGCTAGATTAACAAATGGCTTCAAAAAGAGAGGAAGAATTCTACTTATTAAGAGAGATGTCAAAGGCATAATAATCAAACGTAACGTGTGGATGTGTTTGGATTCTGAATCAAACTGTTAAAAAAAAACATTTTTGAAGTGTAGAAATCTAAAGATGGATTAGGCATCAGATTACACTGAAGAATTCCCATTCCTTTGCAGGATGATAATGGCATTTCAGTTATGAAATAACGAATTCTGAAAACTTAATATGTAAAATAGTATTTGAGATGTTTTAAAACAGTCTAGCAAAAACAAAGTCAGGAAGCGGGAGAGAGAGGGAAAAGTCAGTTGGGCAGAAGGACAGATAAGCTCAGCCAAATGCCGGTAACTATTAAAGCAAATGAGATGGGACAGTTGAGAAATTCCCTATAATATTCTCTCTCTGTAGAACAAACAGATGGTTACCAGAGGGGAAGAGGTGGGGGGACGGGTGAAATAGGTGATGGGGATTAAGGAGTGCACCTGCGATGACGAGCGCCCGGTGACGGATGGACATGTTGGATCACTACATTGCACACTAAGACTGTACGGTAACCAACTGGAATTAAAATAAAAACTTAACAAACATATATTCTCGCTACTTTTGTATACGTTTGCAGATTTCCATAAGACAGTACAAAAAATACCACAAGCATTTTGACAATCATACTCAACATTCGCATTATAGGTGGGAATCTGCTATAATTACGACCTTGCTGGAAAAGCAATTGGTGTTCATGGAGTAGGTAGGTAAGTTTTATAAACACACATTTCTCTTCACCTAGTAATTGTATCGTAAAAATCATCTTACAGAAATAATCTGAAGTATAGTTGAAGTATACACAGAACACCTCATTACTTGTGAATACTTTTAAAAATACTTGCCTACTCAACTATTCACATGGTAAAATAGGATATACAATAATATTTAACAAGGTTACGATGTTGAACGAATACAGTACACGCAACAGAATTACAATGCGCAAAAAGAATAAAGGAAAAATGATGACAAAGAAAATACACCAAAACAGTAAAAATAAGTACCTCTGTATTGGAATTAGTAAAAATCTAGTTAAACAATTAGCTGCTGCCAGAATACCTCACCTTCCCGGTTATCATGTGACCTAAAGTGAGGGAAAAATAATGGACTTTTATGTAGGAAGAGTTTAACGCACCTGATTTAAATTCTTATTCTGCCATTGACAAGCTGAGCGAGTTAAGTAACGTACACGCCCTAAGATTCAGTTTTCTCGTCTCAAAAGGACAGAAAACATTTTCCTTGCTGGGCTATTGTGCGCATATCTGTTCTTCAAAATTAATAAGACTAAAATTGTAAGAGAAGGGGAAATGGCGGGGAGAGGGGAGGGCCTGTATGGCCCATAACTGAAACAAGACTGGCCATGAGATAACCACAGACACAAAATGATGGACGCAAAATGATGTTTACGTGTGGCTCAATACTCTACTCCCTTTTTGTGTTAATTTCTGTAATAAGTAAATATAAATATACAAGAATAAAATTTACAGAGCAGTTCAGATGTTCCTCATCCCTACAAAAGAAGAAAAATGATCCAGCTAAAAGTGTGGCTCAATAATCTGTTTTTTCTGTATTTTGGTTGGATGGCTTCATTTTTGCTTTTTTGAGCAATGCTAGGACTTATTCACTAAAGCAAGCACATCCTATAAAAGGCTGCCGTAAAGAACCTTGTCTGCTCTGAAACCTAACCCCTAACAGTGCCTAACAAAGGGCTACATGCATGTGAGAAACTCTGTGTCCTACACTTCCCACCATCCATGCTGGACAAAAATTTAACTTCCCCCCACATCTATTGGTCATATTTTCTCATGTTGATAGTGAGTTGTTGAAACACTTTCTAAAAGCAGCTTTTCACTGTGGTAAAACAGAGCTGAGAAATTTTCTTTCCCATAATTTCTCAAAGAGACTTGTCAACTTGTTAAATAAGTCTGGACCCAGCATATCAAATCTCAGCAGATCGTATTTGCAGCTAGTGCATGAACATGAGGATATGCAAATTGTGTATACATGTATGGACTTTGTGAACAATAATTTCAATCAATGAAAATCACAACTTCCTATAAGTAAGCATGTATATACAGAAATATAAAAATCAAACTTCTGTTTTATACCAACATCTAATCAATATACAATATAAAGGATATGCAGAGCTTTCTTACTCTCAGCCTTAGTTCTTCAGCAAAAATCACCACAGACATGAAAAATAAAATTTACTTTTGAGTTAACAGTTTCCCTGGACCTAACATTGCAATGAGAAAAAATCTGACCTTGATGGTACCCAAGGTGCCCACCTATGCAAGAGTCTGTAAGACACAGTTTATGTACAGGGTTGAAACTATCTATTTAGAGAAACAGACAAAACTGAATCTCTCTTTTTTTTTATGTTTATTTTGAGAGAGAGAGCACGTGTCCATGCGAGTGCAGGGGAGGAGCAAAGGGGGGCAGGGGGGAGGGGGAGGAGAGAGAATCCCAAGCAGGCTCTGCACTGTCAGCACAGAGCCTGACACAGGACTCGATCCCACAAACCACAGACCGTGACCTGAGCTGAAACCAAGAGTCAGACGCTTAACCGACTGAGCCGCCCAGGGGCCCCCTGTCACCACGCAGCTGGATTTCCATCTGCTAATGTGTAAAATGGGAATGTTAACAATACCCGTCTCGTAAAGCTTTGTGGAAAACAAGTAAAATTATCTATGCAATGAGCTTAATATTTAGCACAATGCCAAGTGCACATTACATACTCCAAAGTGTTACCTAGGAACAGGAAGTCACTCTTGAAACACAACAGAGAGTACTCAAGGGCATCTATTGAGTGAATAAGCTCTCGTGAGGAAAAGTACCCTTAGCATACCCCTTGCAAGTACCCAACAAAACAGAGATCAAACAGTTAACTGAGAAAGATCTCAACCAACTAGCTTTTGGTAGTTTCCTTAGAGCCAAGGTATCCCAAGGCTCTTTAACTAAAAACCAAACACAATATAATAATAATCAACCCTACCTGAAGCAGAACTTCCTCTACTGAAGTGTCGCTCCTACTGACCTCTTTGGGTTCACAAGATAATTAAGATGCCATCTGTGTGACCAGAGTGCTTGGTCTGTGTACTTCCTTCTTCCCCTTATTCCCATCCAGTGCTTCCTCCTACGTGCCCGAGCCCTGACAATAACCTAACTGAGCTCCTTCTACCGGTAGATTTCATCTCAAATCCATCCTGGAGGACACAACCAACTAAATAATCTTAGGTCTTAGTTTAATGTCACTTTACTTCTCCCCAACTAAAAATGCTTCATAACATCTACTCAACTGTCTACACTCCTTGGAGTAAACAACCCAAGACTGCCTTTCTGTGCCTCATGACATGAAGCTCCACACCACGGAAACCCACCTCCTGATGAGAGATGAATAAGCCTTGGTCCTTCATGTCATCTCACTGCATCCATTTTGTAACCATGAAGTCACAAACATCCTGTGTCACAAATTCTCCACCAATCTACTGGCTGCCAACAATCTTCCTTAGGCTCTTAAAACCCACACTTAAAATTTTTTTAATGTTTATTTATTTTTGAGAGGCAGGGAGAGAGAGAGAAAGTGCGAGGAGGGGAGGGGCGGCGGGGGGTGGGGTACGACACAGAATCTAAAGCAGGCTCCAGGCTCTGAGCTGTCAGCACAGAGCCCAATATGGGGCTCGAACTCACAAACCACGAGATCATGACCTGAGCCGAAGTCACACACTCAACCGACTGAGCTACCCAGGCGCCCCAGACCCACACTTGAAATTTTAACTAATCAAATAATAGTGTTGGTATCCAGAACATAAATAAACATCTTGCTCTACATTTTTCCCCACATGCCAAATGTCTTACATTCCCAAAACCGTATTGTAAATGGCTAGAGAAAAGCTGGCCATGCCTTAAATCGCTCTTCAAGATAACACACTCAGGGGCACCTGGGTGGCTCAGTCAGTTAAGCGGCCGACTTCGGCTCAGGTCATGATCTCAAGGTTTGTGAGTTCAAGCCCCGCGTCGGGCTCTGTGCTGACAGCTCAGAGCCTGGAGCCTTCTTTGGACTCTGTGTCTCCCTCTCTCTCTGCCCCTCCCCCACTCGTGCTCTGTGGCTCTCGAAAATAAACAAATGTTTAAAAATAAAAAATTTTAAAAAAACCACACACTCACTACCTAAACTACTAGACACTGGACAGTCGATAAATGAGGCCAAGGCTCTGGAGAAGGACTAGAGCAAGAACCAAAACCGTGAAATCAGAAATACAAAATGGCTCAAAGAGAATCCACTGGAATATTTTATTTATAAGAGTGTGTAATGTACATATTCTTATTTTCTTGCAATCAAAATAAGATATCCAAAGCTGAATTTGCTCCTTGGTACGTAAGTGTTAACACATTCAGCAAAAAGGGGCATTAGTAATCAAGCACATCTTTGGTCATCTTGAAAATGAACAGAATTCATCCTAAAACAATACTGGAACAGAAGTTAAAAAGATCTAGGTTTTATACTAGATTCACATTTTTCCTTCTGTGACCTTAAGAACCTTCACCAGGGGCGCCTGGGTGGCGCAGTCGGTTAAGCGTCCGACTTCAGCCAGGTCACGATCTCACGGTCCGTGAGTTTGAGCCCCGCGTCAGGCTCTGGGCTGATGGCTCAGAGCCTGGAGCCTGTTTCCGATTCTGTTGTCTCCCTCTCTCTCTGCCCCTCCCCCGTTCATGCTATGTCTCTCTCTGTCCCAAAAATAAATAAAAAACATTGAAAAAAAAAAAAAAAAAAAAAAAAAAAAAAAAGAACCTTCACCAGATCTGTTTCCTCACCTAAAAACTGCAAAGGGTATACTGGCTAAGTCCTCCATGTTTTTATAAAATGCCAGATAGTCAAATGTACATTAAACTCGTTTCTAACTTTCTCAGTGAGCCAGTCTCTAAAGATTAAAAAAAAGGAGCATCAGCTCTCCTTTCACGGAGCTGAGTTACAAAAAGTGAACGTGACAGTGCAATGCAATATGTAACACTACAGAGAGGCAGGCAAAAGTTCTAGAAAAGAATGAGATAGGCGAGAGTCCACATAAAGGTGACGCCACTCCAAAAAATACCCAAAAAAGGGTATGTGAAATTGACCAATGACTTAGCCTCCTTGACCACATTTACTAAAATGTTAAAGAGGATAAGCTTAGCAACTCACTAACTTCCTTGAAGAAATCAATCATTAAGAACAGCTAACGCTGGGGTGGCCTGGACGGCTCAGTCGTAACTGACTCTTGATTTCGGCTCAGGTCATGATCTCATGGGTTCATGAGCTCGAGCCCTGCATCAGGCTCTGTGCTGACAGAAAGGAGCCTGCTTGGGATTCTCTCTCTCCCTCTCTCTCTCTGCCCCTGCCTTGCTCATTCTCTAAATAAAAAACAAACATTTAAAATAAAAAAGAGCTAACCCTTTTATCAACTTACAAAGTTGGGATTGCTCATAAGCACATTTTCCCTTAACCCATATAAAATCTACCAAATTTCTAAGTGGATTACATCTAAACGATCCAGAACTAAACTCTTACAAGCAATGGTAAAGTGCCAGTATATAAGTCAACTGTCGCTGAAACAATTAGAATTTTACTTTAGGGGCGGGCACCTGAGGGGCTCAGTTGGTTAAGCATCTGACTCCTGACTTAGGTTCCGGTCACGATGTCACAATTTGTGGGTTCGAGCCCCATGTCAGGCTCTGCACTGACAGTGAGGAGCCTGCTTGGGATTCTCTCTCTCCCTCTCTTTGCCCCTCCCGTGTGCGCTCACGTGCACGTCGTGCTCGCTCTCTCAAAATAAACTTTAAAAAAAGGAAATTAACTTTATATGACATAAAATTTAAGCCCGGTACATAACACAGTACTACTTTTCACCAAATAGTCAAGATTTTCTAAAATTTGGCACAATGCTCATTTTCTGTATAAACTTAATTTTTATAAAATGAAGTCATACTTTGTATGACAAAAGCTAACCCAAAGCAATTTTAAACTAAAAGCAACAGGTTAGTAACTCAGTAATTGACACAAGATTTTCTTAAAGTTATTACGTGGTCTTTTCCCTAAACAACGTCTTTAGTTTCTGTCCACTGAGAAAATAACTACTAAGTGCTTATTATATATACTTACATACATACACATATATATATGGGGGGGGGGGGGGCGGGGGGAGAGAGAGACCCTGAAGGAAAGAGCATTTATCAAAACATGTCAAACATACTCTAACAGTAATTAAAACCAGGAGCCTGGCCCATTAATAGATAACATATGGAACAGAACAGATTCAAATGCATCTTCATATACACACACAGAGATAAACATTATAATTTCAAATGGGGAAAGCATACATTGTGTAAGCAACAATACTATGACAAATGGCTATCCACACATACCGAAAAATAGTCTATCTGAAATGCTACCTGTTTTTACCCTTCAGGTTACTTCTAAGGACTAAAATGAAGAGTGTGGACTCTTGTTATCTTATAACAAGCACACCGGCAGTTTTGACAAGAATGAAAATGGGTACAACTTATAAGATTATCTGGCAATATGAAACTATAAATTATGCATTAAGATGTACAAACCAGCAATTCTACCGCTGGAAATATACTGAAAGCAAAAAGACAAGTGTACAAAGGTATATATCCAATGAAATCTTTATTTTTAACAATGAAAATTCAGAAAACTATCAATCATGATTGATCAAATAAATTATGCTGCAGCTATATTATGTGACATCATTTAGATATTTTAAAACGTTAGCTCTATACATATTGATTACTGATATATTTATTATTCAGTAAGAAAAGTTAGTTACAGTACATATCATGTGATTCAGTAGGCAGATTTTATTTTTATCGTATTAACTAATGCTGACGGAGTACGTGTATCCACAAACATTCAAAAAGTGTGGCCTATAGCAACTTTTTTTCTAGATATGTCTCCTGTAGCAAAGAAAACCAAACCAAAAATAAACTATTGGGGCTATATCAAAATAAAAAGCTTCTGCACGGTGAAGGTAACAACCAACAGAACTAAAAGGCAACCTACGGAATAGAAGATATTTGCAAATGACATATCTGATAAAGGGTTAATATCCAAAATACATAAAGAACTATAAAATTCAACACCAATTAAAAAGTGGGCAGAAGACATGAACAGACATTTCTCCAAAGACATATAGATGGCCAAGAGACTCGTGAAAAGATACTCATCACCACTTACCATCAGGGAAATGCAAATCAAGACTACAATGAGATACTACCTCCCACCTGTCAGAATGGCTAAACTCAAGAACAACAAATGTGGACAAGCATGTGGGGAAAAAGGAGCACTCTTGCACTGTCGGTAGGGATGCAAACTGGTGTGGCCACAATGGAAAACAGCATAGCGGTTCCTCAGAAAGTTAAAAATAGAACTATCCTATGATTCAGCAATTGCACTACTGGGTATTTATCCCCAAAATATAAAAACACAAGGGACACAAGCATCCCTATGTTTACAGCAGCATTATTTACAATAGGCAAATAATGGAAACAGCATAAGTAAATGTCCAATGATGAATGGATAAAGACGATGTGGTACACACACACACACACACACACACACACACACACACACAGAATATTATTCAGCCATGAAAAAGAATGAAATCCTGCCATTTGCAATGACATGGATGGAGCTAGAGAGTACAATGCTGAGAAAATAAGTCAGAGAAAGACAAATACTATATGATTTCACTCATGTGGAATTTAAGAAACAAAACAAATAAGCAAAGGGGAAAAAAGAAGCAAACCAAGAAACAGACTCAACTTTAGAGAATAAACTGATGGTTACCAGAGGGGAGAGAGTTGGGGGGGGGGGCCCAAATGGGGATTAAGGGGTGCACTTGCGGTAATGAACACTGGATGATACATGAAGTGCTGAATCACTACAGTGGACCCCTAAAACTAATAACACTGTATGCTAACTGAAATTAAAATAAAAACTTAAAAAAAACAACTCTGGAACAACTTGACATCGATCTTTTTACAACGGCTATTTCTGGATACGGGCCTTTCACTTTCTTTGGTGTCCTTAAAAATCACATTTATAACCAGGCGTAAAAATACTTCCATTTTGAAAAAGAAGAAAAGACAACATTTTATGCACCACAAAGAAATAAAAAACTTGAGTATGCTGCACTAGAAGAGTTGGTCCAACTGAAAGAGCAAGTCAATGACCCCCATCTGCTGTCCCCATTCTAGCCCCCAATTTGCCATCCCAGTGTAGATATGCCTCTCCACTCCACAATCTTCCCTACGTGATCACTCATATTTAGTTCTCCAACTGCTATCTTTATGTCCATGTAAGAGGGAGAACAGAACTGTGAAAAGAACATGAGATTTGGAACCAGAAAAGCTATTTTTAAAAATTTTTAAATGTTTTTATTATTTATTTTTGAGAGAGATAGAGAGACACAGTACAAGTGGGACAGGAGCAGAGAGACAGAGGGAGACAGAGAATCCAAAGCAGGCTCCAGGCTCTGAGCTGACAGCACAGAGCCCGATGCGGGGCTTGAACCCACAAACCGCGAGATCACGAACCTGAGCCGAAGTCGGACACTTAACCGACTGAGCCACCCAGGTGGCCCTCAGAAGCCTATTTTTAAGTCTTATTCCCTGTTGTATGGAAACCAATTTGACAGTAAATTTCATATATTAAAAAATAAATAAAAAAAAATAAATAAACATTAAAAAAAATAATATAAATAAATAAATAAATAAATAAATAAAATAAGTCTTATTCCCTTGATCGACTGTGTGTGACCCTGACTAACCTCATCAAACAAACTGGTTTTTTTAGAGTTTCTAGTGTTAAGTAAGCTCTACCCCCAACATGAGGCTCGAACTCATGACCCGAAGATCAAGAGTTACATGCTCCACCAACTGGGCCAGCCAGGCACCCCCAAACTTAAATTAGTTTGATTACAAAAAAACTCCCTATCTCACAGGGTTGTTGTGAAAATGTAAAGAATCTACACATAAACGGAAGACTTATGCAAACTGGAGTGCAATACAAACATCATCAGTTACCGTTTAACCCAGATCTCTGCCTCGGGGCACAGGACTAACACTCAGCTGATGTTAAATATCAGCCCTTAGCAATCATATTGTTTGCTGCAAACCTGACATACCCACATTTCAATTCAGTGCTTTTCCTTCACAACTATTTACTCCCTAACTTCTTTTGTCAAAAAAAAAAAACCCTCGTTCCCCTGCTGCTCAGAACTTCAGTTATTTCTATCTAAATCCTATCCGTTTTTCCTTCAGAATCCAACCCTTCATTTTCCAAGGACACACCCCTTATTTTAGAGCCTAGAAACTCTTCCCACTGCCTTACTCTACCCACTGCCTTCCCACCCCAAGCCTCCCTGAGCGCTCCCACCAGTCCCAACCACTGCCATCAGGCTGCATGCCTCCTGTACCTTCAAGTACCTTCCCTAGAACCTCACAGCTACCTACAGCAGGTCACAGATCAATGGCATACCTCGCTCTGTAGCTTGTTTCTTTGCAGCTCTCTCTCCTGTCACCACAGTACAGTACCCCCAGTATGGTTTCACTGCATTTCATTATCTGTCTGCCCCTTTAAGGGTGTGAATTTGCCACCTCTGGCTTAAAGCTAGATTAATATTAAACTGTCAGACTTTGAAGCCAGATTTATCTCTATATGAATCCCATCTCTCTCAATGAGGCTCAGATAATCCATATGATCAGTTTACCATCCGTGGGCTGAAATGATACCTTCCACAGAGTGTATCTCGGACTCCATTACAGTGCAAAAACGGTGGCGATTATAACTAACTCCAGTATTCACAGACTTCATAATTAAGCCCTAGTTTACCTTTCTAGAAATATCTCTAACTACTCCTCGACAAGAAACTTCTATTCTCTCCCTTTATATAACCCTGCCAGATAAAACTCCCCCAATTTCTGCTCATCTGAATTTTACTCATCCAAGTATGGTCCCAAAACACGGTTCTATTAGCACTTCTGGGACGTATTCCCTAATCACAGGTGGTCCGCAAGAACTCTTTTCCCTCTGAATTTACAGACCTACATAAGGTAGTAGAATTATACTGGAGAAAAAAAATCTCATATCACAAAAGGACATTTGTTCTTCCTGGATCCTTCTGGGATACGGTCAGCTATAAATGAGGGGACTTAAAGGGGTGATATATTTTTCTTTTTTTTTGCTTCGAGATATAGTTCTATTTCTTAAAAAATGCTTCCATTCACTTCACTCCCAGATACATAGGAGTTACAACTAGACTTTCAAGTCCAGAAGAAAGAAAGAAAAAAAAAAGCATCTCCAATACCCGTGAAAACCACCACCTATCCAATTTATCGATTGGAGATGAATTTACAATTTCCTCTTTTGAGAGAGTACCGATAATGATTAGGTCAGTCATTACAGTTTATTGTCAACTTTCCAAAATTTAGGATTAGCTTCCTTACGGGGAATACAAAGGGCGGGAAAAAAAACCTCAATTTCTGACATCCCAAACTGAACACATTCAATCATTATTCACACTGCATTTGTTGAACTCTCAACATAAGCCAAGACTGTGCCAGGTGCTGGGATTACAAGTACCCACAAACTGCTTTCAGGTCTAGCAGAATTCACAAAATTTGGATGAACTATACACACTGGCCCAAAAGTTTCATAGGGAAAGAACAAGAATCGGAAATAATTTTGTCAGATTTGTAATTCTGCAGGTTGCAATTTGACCTCAAGGAGGGACCACTAGGCGCTGCATCGATGAAAATAACGTTCACCACAAACGGAATGTCTGGGTTACCCAGGGACTGAAAGCTGGACTTCAAACCCTCCAAACCAGATTATTTCCATCTGATCCTACCCTTTCTCTGCCAAGAGGAAAAGAAAAAGAGAAAAAGAAGAGTAGGTCAGCCATTTTCCTCACATTCCCCCCAAAAGAACCTTCTCCATAAAAGTTCAAGGCCTCCTAAATGAATGCCTTATCTACAAGTAAATACGCAACTTCAAATTCAGACAGCTCCAACAGAATGAAGACAACAGGACTACTTTTAATAGTCTGGCATATTCCTTCAGATTTTTCTCCTATGTGTTGAGAAAAAAATGTATGTGTGTAAACACGGACAGTTTTGTTTCATAAGAATGAGATAACACCACGCGTAATGCTATACAACTTATTTGAGCTGAATAATATATGTGGGAATCTTTCCCTCAATACACATAAATGTATTCAACATGTTGTTCTCCTGCCACTCATAAAAAATTATGCAAAATGCATGATTTACTGATAATCTGAATTTGAAAACATTACTAGTCTTAAAAAAGTCCCTATAGAAAATATCATTAGTTTTGTCATTTTGAATTAGTCTTATTCACAAAAAGTAAATTCATTTTGTATTACTGTGTTTAAACATGTTTTCTTATACATACTATGTCACTTGACAGCTTCTGCTTAACAGAAATTCAAAAAAACTGTTAAAATGAATTTAAGTCAAGTTTACTAGAAAATAGCCGTCTTGCCTCCAAATCATACCAAGAACGGAAGCCACATCCGTTGCTTCTGCATTAGTGTCACCAGCTGAGCTATGACATCCAGGGCTGCACCTGGTCTAATTTTTGAGGGATGGCAGTACCAAGTGGGGACCCTCCCTGTAAATGTGAATTCAGGTTTTCTAAACTCTTAATATTCGCAGAATTGTGTCTATAGCAAAAGTGTTATAATTCTATGCTTCGTTTTAGAATACTTAGTTTGAAAATGCAATCAAAATTATATACAGTAAATTCTGAATTAGCTTTGTTCTAGGAAGCCTATGTAAAAACACAGCAATCTCAAGAAAAGGATGTGCACATCTGGAATTTGCAAAATAGCACCTAAAAAAACAATAGATATATTAGCAGTACGGTACTGATTTGAGTAACATTTCAACAGATAGTCTGGATAGTTACTGATCAATTATTACGTGTAGAGTAGGAAGGAAAAAATGATGTGTTTAGTCCCGAACCAGTAACAACAACAAAATGGAAATGAGTCATAATTATTTTCATCCTTTAACACGATTACAAGCTAATAAAATACGAGAATTCAAAAGAGGGCAAAGTCATGGGGGGTGATTGGGAGGGTGAGGTGTCCTCCATAATCCTCAGGGTACTCACTAAACAGCTGTGGAAGAAGAAACTGACCAATGAAAGAAAGGGTGCATGAAAGTACTCAAGTACTCTACTTGGAAAAAGTAATTTAAAAGGACCTCATCTTTACTGAGGGATGGAAAGAAATGCCATCCTCTCAGGAGACAGACAACAGAGGTCCACTTACAGGCAAATTAGGTTTATTAGGGCCACAATAATAAGCAAACCAGAAAAGTGATAATTAAAATTCACATACTTTTATCAACAACAGTAAGTACATCTTTAATGCACACCCTACAATCTGTTTCTCTAGCATTATACCTATTCCAGCATCTTAAAGCAGGCTGCATTTGCAATTTATCTTCTTTAACATTTCTCAAAGTTCACCATTTCCTATAATCTTATACACAAAGCTTACATATAAAGTTCTTCTAATTCACTGTTCATGTTACAGGAGCTAAAACTGTGTTGCAGGGGTTTAACATTTCCTGAAAACATACGTGAATTTAGGTACAAGTTGCCTTCTAGCCTTGCTGAGTTTACTGGAACAAACCTCCGTGCCTTTGCACATGCAAGATTACGGCACTTTACAGCTTCCTTACTGTTACCCAAAAAACCTGAGTATCCACAGAGCCCTCTCTACCATCATTCTCCTAGTCATGAGTCACCCTCCCCTCATTCCTATCAGTCCACCCTCAGTAACCTTTTCACTTTTTCTCTGTATGCCAAATATCTCACTCACAGCCTTTGCATTTACTATTCCTTCTGCCAAGAATGCTCTTGCCTCAGATCAGATAGTCACACAGCTAGCTTCCTTGCTTCTCCTGGGTCTTTATTTCAAAGTTAACAATCAGTGAGGACTTCCTTGGCCACTTCATCCAAAGTTTCAACCCCTCAATCCTGACACTCCTCTCCTCCTGTTTGTTTTCCTTCCCAGCCAGCATGCGTCTCTTACTCCATATTTTTCTTGAATGAGTACAGGATTTGGTTTGGTTTGTTCACTGCCAAACCCCCAGTACTTTTACACCAGTGTGCCTGGCACACAGTAGGTACATGATCAATCCCACGCCAAAATTTGTTGAGGTGGATAGGACATCTTTTTAAAGAAAAGGGAAGTGACTTATCCATGTCAGATCATGATTCTAAAAATATTGCTACACTCCATAAAAACCCAAATCTCCTTCAGTACTTTTCCTTCAAATTTCCAATAATGCTACAATATTGCAATCAGTTTTATACATGACTCCAATTTTCTATTATAAGGCAAGAACAATTTCTTACACATTCCTATATTCCTTGTAATTACTGGTCCAACGGTCTACCTGTAGTAAGTAAATAACTGCATGAATGAATGTGTGTAGAAAGGCACTACTAGATTTTCACTTCAGTTTCTTGAGCCACTACTATCTGTACTACAAACGAAAAGGCTTAATTGGGGTTAGAGAATAGTATTATCCAAATAAGAACATTTTACTAGATATCCCTTTTAAAAAAACACTTATAAGTTACACACATCTGCAAAGGGCAGCATATAGCAGGTGCTCAAACATTTGCTGAAGGCATGAAAATTTAAAGACAGTCTCAAAATCAGAAGCCAAAGAAAAGCTCCTCTTAATCTTACATGATAAAAATTTAGGTTCAGAAGTGTGGCTTTTCAAAAACAAAGGTCTTGTGTCCTCTGCCCTTTAGGACCTTATGAATCTGACTTGCTAAAAGTCAATGTGTCATGCATTCTGAATTTGTATGTGTTAGCAAGGGCCAGAAAAATTTTCTGAGACAAGAGTACTGCTTCACTGCCTTCCCTGTCATCCAACACCATCAGAACCAGGCCAATGATTAATCCTAAATTTGACTATCATGAAACATTCAAAATAGACTAGAGAAAATTATGCGCCAAAAGTGGTAATGTCCATCAACAGACATTTATCAACATAAACACCAACATAAAGCATCTCTTTCATAAAACTTTAGATTTTAAACACAATGTAAACACTAAAATTAAAAAACAAAAAAGACAGGAATGTTACTGAGAAAATGTGTTCATTAAGGCCACACTCTGCTACAACACTAAATACAGAAAAAGCAAAAACATCTTCCCACCCCTAACAATTGTCTGTTTACTAAAGCAAAAAACCCCCCAAATAAAATCTTCAAGGTACTTTTGCTTCCCACAGTAATATCATCTCGGAATGGTAAAGACCCAACTCGTATCAAATATCGAAATATAATTCTGTGACTCTTCATTCAGCGGATTTGTCGATGTAAATTAAAAATCGTCTCCTCCTAAGTTGCTTACCTTCTGACCCATCGGACAGATCAACAAGCAGCATCAGCACCCAAAAACCTAGAAACTATACAATAAAATAACAGGCACATTTTCATAGGGCCCAAAATCATCGCTCTACGTACAGTGAACTCGAGGCAAACATTGTTATCTAGCTTAATGACTTGTAGTAACAAGACTCTATCAACAGTGAGCACATTAGTCTTCCTTGACATCCAGGCACACGGCACTTCGTGGTATGACCGCACTTTAAAGAGTTCCTGATGGAAAAGACTAGATTACGAAACCATAAACAATAAACATAGTACATCCACCAGGCGGTGGAAGAAACTATTCATTCCCCCCCAGAAGCTGCCATTTCTCCTGTTGTTCTCCAGCTTCGACTAAGGAAGTTGTGAAATCCGCAAACACACCCCATCCCAAATCTATCAGTGGGGCGGGCGGAGGCTGAGTCATTCCTAAGAGTAACTTTATACCGATCTCGCACTCCGGGGTCGGGACAAAGGTATCTCTGCGTTCCTCCCGCTGTGTGCTGCGTTCGGCCTCGGCCCAATTCCTCTCCCCGGGTTCTCAAGTCACAGACAGCCTTAGGGCTAAGTCCAGCCGTGACCACAAGCCAGGATGCTTCCCGGTAGGGTCGGCGTCCCTCGCCCTCCGCCACTCCCGAAAACTCGGCCCGCGGCCGGCCGGGGACGCGTTCACAGGGAGGGACCCCGGCGGCCCCGGCCGAGGAAGCCGCACGCAGGCCCGCACCGGGCGAGTCGGCCCCACACCTCCCGCAGCCCAGCGGGGCTTCGACTCAGACCGCGTGTCTCCACC